>NC_041389.1:350164146-350189234 GCF_002162155.2 Triticum dicoccoides
ACACCGATAGTCGAATGTTGTAGGTAGGTATCCATGCCACAGAGAAAAACTGCACCTCTGCCCTCTCAAATTCTAGTAGGCCAGCCGCCCTGTATCTTTGACGTGGGAAAACACAAATTCGATGGCACTCTCTATCGATCGCGCAGCCACACACTTCATCCCTATTTTCAATTCTATCGATATCTCACGTCCATGACTCCCTTTCACACACATTGCATTTGTTACGTTTTTCTGTTTGAGATATCATCAACACATTGCCTCTGTTCGCACAAACCATCTCTCTCACACCCACCCACGTACGTACCTGCACCTAAAGAAGAGGTGCACGCAGGACGCACGTACTCATGTCTCGTTCCTGGCCACACCCGCGCGGGTACACGGTGGAGTTCGTTTCTGTATGAAAAGGAAGCCCACATGATAATTTGACGTGTGTAGCGGTTGTTTACTCGAAGGAGGGTCGGGTACCACACCTAGATGGAACAAAGTTCGACTTGACGCATTAGTATTATATAAAGTTATATATTCCTCAATGGCATGTACAGAATATGAAACGATTGCCATGGGGAAAATGGAAAAATGGGTTTGTCTCTCTTCACACCATCTCACACAAGGTGGCAGTGGCCTCTCTCTCTCAGTGTTGGCCAGTGATCCGGCCGCATCCCGTCCGCCGGCAGAAAGGGAGGATGTGCATCGTCTCTCCGTTCGACGGTGTTGAGGCAGCATGTCCCGATCTGCGGTACCCGCCGTTCTCTCTGACCAAGCTCCGGCACTGTAGGGCCTTCACCACTTGCTCGCTGCCGCAGTATGGGCAGATCCCGACCGCCGGCGCCCTCCTAGTAACATCGCGATGACCCTCAGGTACAGCTTCCTCCGGCCTTGCTCCACTGCCCATCTTCCCATGTTGCTGCATGTGGATCTTCTTTAGTTGTTTGCTTAAATCATATCTCAGCCGACGTACTTTCCATCTTGCAATCTCGTCCTCAAACCATTCTTGATAAACCACCATGTTCTATCTTTCCCTTATTACATGGAATATGCTTATTTTTTGTCGGCGTATGTGTCTTCAACTTGTGTTATTGGGAAGTAATTGTTTCCTTTCTACCTCCTTTTGCAAACAGGGCTATCCATTTTCACCTCGTTGCTATTGCGACCTTTTGGTGAATTGCACAAATCACTTTTTTCTTAAGAGTGGTTTGTGTAGTTCCGCCAAAATGTCACACGGGTGACGTTTTTACATTTCTGTGGGACTGCAGAAAGGGAGATTGGTTTTGCTATCCTCCTCATCCAACTCCGTGCCTAATCTTCTCCAACAAGAAGTTAGTCCTAAAGAGAGATCGTAGAGGTGATCGGCTTCTATTTGTGTGTGTTATGTTTCATCATCTAGTTCCACTATTATTGTAATCACACTAACTGGATATCTTTGCAAATAGGGATGGTCTGCTCGATTTTAGTGGAGCTGCACAAAATGATCGGATTGTGGTGTCCTCCATACACCTCTTTTTTGGCTACATAGCTGGGTGAAACTAGCTGCCAAGCAATGAACACTGTGCCAAGGAAATGGAGCCATGCCTACGAACAACATTGATCAATTATATATTTTTCTTTATTTGTACACCTTCTCACAACTTTGTCTTCAGTTGTGATGTGAATATTGGCGCTGATCTGTGAACCATTGAGATGCATTAGCCATGGTAGCCATGGTAGTTTCATTTGTATTTGATGGAATGTTGTAATGAGATAATCTTGAGGCAAGACACATGAATCGTAAGTTGAAACCTTTTTTTCCTGCGGGAACCAAAGTTGAAACCTTCATAGCATCACAGTACAATTTCATTAAAATTATGCGTACATATAAACAAATCCTGAAGGATTGATAGCAATGCCAGAAACAATTCAACTTCATTTCATCGACATGTTGGACATCCTTCATCTGGCTCCACCTGCCATGCAGCAATATTGAGTGCACAACACAATTGCAGGGAAAGATTCACCCCGGTCGTTGCGACGCAGTAGTAATGACTAGTGAGCAGTCAAATCATAGAGCCCCACCTTTGCCATAGTAAGTTGCTCGAATGAAGCAACCATCATTTCTCTGTTCCTTGAATCCGCTGGTACTCCCATATTCCCACAGTAATAAGTTTCTCGGGCGAATCAACCATCACTTCACCTTTCCCACAGTAAGTATTAGTACCTCCTTTTTTTACTCTAGAAACAACCACACATGAATATTGGACGGTAGCAGCATAACAACTGAATCAAAAAATCTATAGTATGAGAATAACTTTGAAGTAAGCCATTGATTCACTCTATCCAATGGTCATAGTTGGAAAATACAAACAAAACCAAGCATTGGATCAACTCTTTTAGCACTCAGATTGTTGTCGCCTACTCAATCGCCTGCCCACCTAGCCCACCTATATATCCGCTCACGTGTGATGACCACAGGAGCTATCCATTCAGATTGTATGTTAAAAAAATAAAGGTCGATAACTAACACTACAAAAAAATACACTTCCGTGATGATACGTGTTTGTCACAGTAGGTCGCATTTTTTGTCATGCATGTACATCCATGATGATTTTATGACAGAATCAAGATAGTCATACTTGTGCTGTCGTAGAAGTGTTCCATGACATTACCAAAATTATCATCACGGAAGTGTCCACTTCCATGACGATAAATCACGTGTCACAGAAGTGCTTTCATCAAGGGTGACCAACACGTGGCATCCACCATAATGGAACGCTGTTAAGCTATCGGGTCTGGTTTTGGATCCGATAACCCGCTAACAGCCCCAACCATTGGCTGGAGGAAACATGTGTCGGCTCACCGTTGGGACAGATGTCATCCACTCATTGGACAGAAGGCGCCTATGATATGTCGACATGTGGCACGGCCCAACAGAGGCCCATTCCTGTAAAAAGGCCGACCCGTTTGACTTGGTCAAAAGGTGGCGGGCCGGCCCAAAGAAAGCCTGTTAACGGCCTGTTCGGATAAAGCCCATTTACAGCCCGCTAACCCAGGGCCCGTTATGACCTATCCGAATTAGTCCCAGTAGCGTCATCTCGGCCGTCCAATATGATTCTAGCCCATTTTAAATTCCGGCCAATGTAGGGCCCATGAAGTCTTTCGGCCCATATGAGGCCCTTTGTAACTCTTGGCCCATTAACGGCCCATGGTGAAACTGGCCTGTAATGAACAGTGTATCACTTTATACCCATTAACGGCCCGTTAATCCATTGGGCCGTTTGCATCCCATGTTATCTTTTGGCCGTCTCAAGGCCCATTTATTCTTGGGCTCATTTCCATCAATCGGTTACTTATGGCCCATTACTGCCAATTTCGGCTTGTGGGCCAAATTCAACCCGTGGTTACAGTCGGCCCATTTGTGGCCCGTTAATATGTTGGGCTGTTTTCATAGCATCATCAAATATGGCCTATTAACGATGACCCGTTATGGTCGGCCCATGAACAGACGATTCCAACTCTAGCCCATTTACGGTCATAATGCGGTGTGTTATTGGCCCATGTTTGGTCAATCAATCATACGACCCGTATAAGGCCCACAGATGATATGGCCTGTAGAAGGCCGATTGTTTCTACGGCCCGTAGAAGGCCCATTGTTTCTATGGCCCGTAGAAGGCCCATTGTTTCTACGGCCCGTAGGAGGCCCAGTGTCACTACAGTAAATAAGTAGCCCATGGTTATTGTGGCCTAGTTATAAAAAATAGGTTATTGCGGCCACTAGCAAACCGCGAAAAAATAACTGCACTGGCTACAAGCAAACAAATAAACAAGACAACAAGGAAATAAATAAGCAAGCAACTTACGCTAGGCTATCACAGCTATTACACATATTACGTCCACTCGGCATCAAAGTTCGCCACCAGTGCAAATAAACGCGCCGACAAAAGAATATACAAAACTGAGAGCACTTCATAAGGCACTAGGCCTGGCCAGGTCGGGCCCCCCAAACAACCGAAGAAGCTGAATAGACCTTAGTTGTGTCAACTATAGATGCATCACCCATAGCTGTATGGCATGATGGTGTGCAAAGTAGTCCTCTGACATCTTCATCATCTTTGACTTCAAGTTGGAGTTGAGCTGAAGCAAGCCTTTCCGCTTTAAGTTGAGACTGAAGAAGTCAAACTGATTGAGGTAGCGACTGCACAGAGGTTGTCTCACACCTGCTGGTGAGTAGCTTCAACTCACTGTCTTCATCAAGACAGGACCTTGGGGTCATCTCGTTGTCCTCAAGATGGTTTGGCTCACTATCTTCCCTAAAGTTCCGCCTGGCGTAAGAGATACAACTCTGAAAGAGAAACAAGGAGACACGTAACAGGTTTCACAATTATATAAGCAAATAAATGAATCTGTTCTGCATAAGGAACATGTTTTTACAACTACAATTTGAAACTGGTAGTTGTTGCAAACATCCAATCAGATGTAAACAGCAAAGCAAACAGTAGTGGAGGAAATGATGCCTATCCAAATCTATACTAGAACAAAGTTTGATGGCTTGAGAAGGATGAACTTACATTACATGTTAACACGGGCTGGACAAAGCCCTTCTCCATGTTGATGGAAGGATAATTCAATAAATTCCCCAAAGAAAATTCTTTATAAGCGTTGCCATTATTCAACATTTTGCAAAGAGTAAATATAGATCAAATAATATTGGAAGAAACAAAGGATAATGAAGCTCAGTTGCAGACTGATGATACATAATCAAATAGCAATTAATTAAGTACAACATTACAAGGAAAAAGGGAGAGAGGTACTGACAAGAGCAATGCAGAGCCCAGTATTTTTGTGAGATCGTATGATCCTTTGAGAAAGGAGATTCATCTGAAATTAGTTTTTATACAAGAGAGAAGGTAAGGCAGATGCAGAAATTTAGGAGTTCAAATTTTGAATTGATATCATAGATAGTACCTGACGCTGGGCTCTCAGCAGTTCTAATAGGGGTTTAGCCACCGGAGTAGGGGTAAAGTGTGGTACAGTTGGGCCTGTGTTTTGTGTGACTGCTGATCTATCTGATTTAACAGGTATCACTACCTTTTCCAAATACCTAGTTTGTACTCCTTGAGGATCTGCACTCACCCTCTTCCTTTTGTACATCTATTACAAAAGAACAACATTTGACTGGAAAAACATAGTGTGACGACACATGGAATAGGTACAGAAAATGGATAGGTATGGCATATACTCATATATGATGCTTAAACTAAGCAGATGGTGTAACAAAGTAGAACTAACGCAAGAGGTCAGATGCAAAATATGTGCGACCAATACAACCTTGCCAAGTTAGATCAAGCACCTTGATGGGTGAATAAGATCGGCCATCCTCCACCATGCCAAGTTTGTTAGCTAGTGGATTGTTCCGCAATATTCCTCTCGTGCGCCCATTCTGATATTCATTTTGATAATGTTCAATATCTGACATGCATGAAAACATAAAAACAATGAGATTATCTTTGTAATGCAGAAGTGATTCTAATCCAATACTGCCTCCCTGTAAACCCCTTTGTGCTATCTCTGCAATTCTTTTAAGATATGCCATGCATGCCATAATTTGGTGTTTGCATTAATATAATGCGGCCTACTACTCAAAATATGAGAGCTCCAGAAGTGATGACACTTCACAGATGACAACTTCAACATATAGTAAAGAAGAACAAGTCGACCTGACCTGACAGATTCAAAATATACTAAGGGAGAACAAATTAACCTGACCAGTGGACCGCAAGAGAAGAGGATCATCTTAAAGAAGAGCAGAAGAGCAAGCAGATTGAAGATATTACAAGTCTTTCAACACAATGTTGGTTGTCCACCCATGATGAACCAGAGCACACAGGGAAATACTATTCTTTCCGGTCTCTCCATATGTGGCTCACATGCATTTCGAAACTAAAGTACGAACATTTAGCTGACCAATTAAACATCTCTCAGTTTTACTAATATCAGCATAATATCAAATATGAATTTGTACAACTAAGCTTGTTTAGCTCGACGGGTGGAGCAATGCTATTACGACACGAACCACGTAGGCTGACCGTGGTCATCATAAAATGGGGAAACCATAAGCATGATGAGTACAATGTTGACCGTGGCAGTGGGATGACAGATCTGAAGCTGCAAACCGTGCAAAGGGTAGTTAGCAACCGATGTTTGCTTTGAAATAACAACTACGATTTGGTATGGACAAGAAAGTACAGCCAATAAGTGACAAAGAAATGCAATTCTGCTATCTCTCTATATGTCGCGACATGCATTTGGAAACTCAAGTGGGACCTTTAGCTAACCAACTAAATGTGTCTATTAACTAATATCAGTATCATATCACAATCATATTTGAACAACAAAGCTTTCGAATTCTCAGTGTTGTGTTGTTTAGCTTGAAGGGTGGAGTAATGCTAGTACGACAGAAAGCACCTACATAGATCATAGTAGAGTAGATAAAAGGGGAAAACCCTAAGCATCAAGAGAAAAATCAGGAAAGTGGAACTAGCTGGACCAGTGGGTGGCGCACATGCTTTTCAAAAAGAATATAGGAACATTAGGTGACCAATTAAACGTTCTCTGTTTTAGTGATATGAGCATCATATCAGATTCATATTTCAACACATAAGCTTTGGGTTGAGGTCTTGAGGAGTAGTGCTAGCATGACACGAAGCACCTACGATGATGGTAGTGAATATAAAGGGGGGAAACCATAAGCTTTACGAGTATAGTGCCCGTGCCATGGCGGATCTGAAGGTGAAAACTGGACAAAGCTACTTCGCAACCAATGTTTGCTTTCAACTAGCCACTACAATTTGGTATGGACAAGAAAAGTATAGTAAACAAATTATGATCTATTTTCCGGGTGAGGTCACTTAAGCACATATGGAGGAGCACCACCTCTCTTGCTACGCCTTGTAGGCCTCTGTTGATACGTTGAGGGTGCTGCGGGTGTGATGGCTGTCGGCGGCGGGGAAGAAGACTTTAGACGGTAGACGGACGGGTCGGGGGATAAATCATGTTGCCGTGGACGAGGCGGTCGTAGGAGCGGCAACGGCAAGGTGGACGATGGCGCCGATGAAGCGAGAGGACGCGATGAAAGGATCCTGGTCCAGCGTCATGGATGAGAGACGTCCATCTCTTGCCGTGGACGACGGGGTAGGGGTAGCGGCTCCGGCAAGGTGGAGGATGGGGTGGCGGACGGAGGAGGCTGGCCGCAGTGGGGAGGTTGTCGTGGCACCGACGGTGTATGAATGGGGAAATGGAGGGAGGGGGGATCTCAAACTTTGGGACGCGCTTCTCTGAAATGTGGGAAAGTTACGAACTTATCCCCCGTTTAAAATTTCGGACATCGCGTCGGTTGGGGATAGGACGGTAATCTCGCATCTCCCAAATATTTGTCGGTAACTATTTCGGGCGAGGAGAGGGTGTTTTGCCGCCCACAGTTGGCGCCCACGGTGTATGAATAGGGATGACAGGTAGGGCGGTTGTGTCATGTCTGAGGGAAGTTACACATCTACCCCTATTTAAAATATTAGCCTACATCGATTTCGGACGAGGAGAGTTTGTTTTGCTGCCCACCGTGTATTAATGGGGAAATGGAGGAAGAGACACATGTCTTTTGGACAAGCTTGAATCAAATGTGTTTTCCACCCACGTTTGGCGCCCACCGTGTCTGAATGGGCTCAGAGGCCGTCGTGTCACGTCTGATTGAAGTTACTAGTCTACCCCTATTGACAGCAGTGTAAATCCAGTCGATAAGGATGTCAAGTGTCACAGGTAGACAGTAATTTCCATCTCGCAAACACTTGCTTCAGGCAGCCCACAAATTATAGTGGGTGTTTAGCCGCTTCGTTCAAAACTTGGGAGAATTAGCATTCACGTTTGCCCTGGGCCCTGGCAAACTAAATTCAAATCCAATTTGTATTCGATTACAAATATCCCCACATAATTCTACGTTTTGTTATTTATTTCTTCAAAACCACAACAAAGATTTATTCCACCTTTATATATGATTATGTTTTAGAAATGTCGTGATCTTCGAATTCAGTAGGTTGGATACACTCTGAGTCAAACAGTTATTTCATCCAATACAATATGCTCACACAAAAAACAGTTCACCTTATGTCAATCATACAAGTACTGAGGATTACCTCGCCTAAAAAATTCAGATCTTTACAACACATGGACAACATAGGGGTCTTGCAACATAATCCATTCAGAGACATGACACAACATGCAAGTACAATAATCTAATGACAATTTCAACTAGTATCTAAAGAAGAACCGGGATTACCGTGGGATTTAGATAGCAGAAACAACAGGACCTCCTCCGTCTTCAAATGCAACATTCTTACTTCCTCCAATTCTTGGGTTGCTTGCATAATGCGTGACACTAATTCCATAATTTCCAGCCTCAAGATAAAGATTACCTCATTCATGGCAGCCACACCATCTCTTTCTGCCTCTAGTAGAGCCTCAAGCACTATAATATTTGTGCTCAGACTGCTCTCCGGCGGTGTTGCCTCTGAGCTGCTACCATCTGGTAACATGGATGGCGCATTGCTTCCAAAAATATATTCTGGGGTTGTACATTGTGTCCTAGTGTGAACGGCATCCTGAAAGGTTTCCGCTGGACATAAGTAAGAGGTAGTTATTGTATGATCCAGGCAGTAAGCTTACATGGTAAACGACATACAAATTATTGCCGAGCATGGCAAGCTATATTTAAATGGTTCGAAGCAGCATCAGCCAAAAAGAAATTAAAATGGTAAGATGAAACTAGGGATGTAAGTGGCAAATAAACGACATCCGCCAGTCCCATCTAGTTATTTTTGCTAGCTCCCTAGTTCATTTTCCTCAAAAAACAAAAACTCTTTTGAACTATCATACCACTAATGGACTCTAATCGGGATTAAACGGGACCCAATTGACATCCCTAGTTGAAAGGGAGTGTACCACCGCTATATTTAAGTTGCCAAGGCATCTAAGAAGTTGAAATAATCTGAGAAAACACTTAATAGTGTGGCCTCATATAAACTACGAAGACAGTCTTGTGATGAAGTTGAGAGGAAAAGTTAAGGACTCAAATGAACTAGGCATGCATTTCTTTACGATAGTACAACAGGCACTGCTGACATATTGGCCAACTCAGGTATAGCGTAACAACAAACAAGCATTCGAATCAAGCAATACAACAAAGCAGACAACTGAACTATTTGTAATTTGGTAGGATTACAGGTTGAGGGCACAAGCCAAGAAAGCAGCCCACTTGCATTACATTTCACATGTACTAAAACACACTGGCTCACCATATGTTGCTGTGAAGCCTCGCTGCTATTGCAATGTTCTTTAAAGATACCGTCAGCATCCCGTGGTTGCAAATCTAGTTGTTGTAGTTTATTCTGCACCCTCTATTTAGGTAAAATTAATTTTGATCGCATGCACTGGTCCAAATTGATCATCAATGGTTCATCTAAACTAATGAAAGAAGGGTGTGTGCATACACGACAATATATCTACTTCCCTCTATTTTTATGCTTGTTCGAGGTGCCAGCCCCAAAAGAACAAATATTTTGCTTGATGGGGTTGCAGCTCCATAATTAATAGAAGCATCAAATTAGTCATGCAACTTGGGAAGATCAAGAACACACAAACAAGTAATGAACAGAGGCTCGGAGCAGTGATGTAATAGCTAGCATCCGAAAATGTAGGGTAAAACAAACAAAAAGCAGTGGAACCACATGCTAGTTTGCTGTGTAATTAAGCATAGAGAACATTAAGCAGTCTGATGGAACCAACAGGTGGCATCAGAACAACACCATTATCATAAATATAGCATTCAAGAAGTAAAATAGTAGGCAGTGATATCTAGGAAGTACAATAATACTTAGGACAAAACTAAAGCATATTAACTATATGTGCACTGGTATGTAATTTAGCACATGTAACATGTTCACTGCCAGAAGTATGGCCCTACAGGTGCAAGCAGAATAACGCGTCTCATGAAAAACTGAATGATGCCCTAAAGAAAT
The DNA here is from genome assembly GCF_002162155.2 of Triticum dicoccoides. Taxonomy (NCBI): domain Eukaryota; kingdom Viridiplantae; phylum Streptophyta; class Magnoliopsida; order Poales; family Poaceae; genus Triticum; species Triticum dicoccoides. The sequence goes on from NC_041389.1 coordinate 350,174,184, forward strand.
TCAAAGGTGTGGTGCTTATGCTAGGAAAGTGAACATAGGCGCCGGCCGTTGGATAATAGTATCTGATTCTCGACGGCGTATGGGTATCGTTGTCATACTTGATAGCTAAGGATCATCGATGGTGCTCGTGTTGCAGTTGAGTTTGGGCCGACTGTGGCCATCGCTGAAGTGGCTCCGGTGCTATGGTTGCGGCGCCTGTTGACATACAAGAAAGCTCATCGGGGGTAAGTGAACAGTTGCATGATAAAGAGAAAAACTGAAGGAGTACAAATCAAAATAACCTGATGAGGCTGCAGCGTCGGTAAAGTAGGGCCAGTGGAGTTGAATATGGCGTCCATGGAGCGGGTCCGGTGCAGTGGATGAAGGCTTCGGCGGGTGCGTTGTACAGTGCTTTTGGTGAGGCGGGTCTGTTGCGGCGGACGAGGGCTTGTATGAAGGGCCAGCGAAGGGGCGGACGAGGGAGTCAGTGAAGGGCCTACACTGTGGTGGAAGAGGGCGTCGGTTAAGTAGATCCAGTGCGGTGGACCATGATGGCGGTCAAGGAGATCTGGAGCGGTGGACAAGCCAGTCACTGAAGCGGCTCCGGTGAAGTGGTGAGTTGGCAGTTGGGGGTTCCAAGGTGCGGAAGGTAGATCCGGCGGGGTGTGAGGTCCACCGCTGCGGCGGAGGACTAGATTCGGCGGCTTGCCATGGTTGGGTGGGGAGGTCGGGGAGGGGAAGGGGAGGGGCTCTGGGGAAGAATGTTCGGGGCAAAGAGGGGAAAACAATGGAGTTACCAAAGCAGCCCTTTTCCGTTCATGTGGCAGGGGTAAAACAGGAATATCGCACGACTAACTTTCGGGCGCGAGATATTTCGATGTGAGCGGGAAGTTTGAAAGCTTTTGGCACCTATTCTGCTCTTTTACGGACGACTATGATATCATGGCCGAGAATTTGTTTATTTTGCACACAAAAAAGTGCAAGTTTTGAAAATCAATGTCTCCAACTCAAAACTTAGATTGTCCATTCAATTCAAATATGGATCATTGAGCTACTACAAGCAAATACCATTATACGTTCCAATTCAAATGAAATTCCAAATGTGTTTATCCTAAATATGATGACAAAAGCAAAAATGTGTATTTGTATGAATAAAGTGGATGATTATAAAGTTTGAACATGCCCGTATGTGTATATCTCTAGGTTTGATATATGAATTTGAAATCACGAAATCCCGGCTTAAAAATGTACCTCCGTTTAAAAGAATTACAAAAGCTAATGATGGAGTCAAATTCCAAAATTCCAATCTTAGGTTTGTAATTCTGGTACATCAAGGTATATCACGCATGTTCAAAACTATCGTTATCTCATAGTCCAAACTGTGAAACAAATTGATCAACCATGAGTGCACACACTATTGACCATGTATATCTCAATTACACTAAAGTCCCTCAAATACAGACACCTCACTCTTTATCTGAAGCCAACCCCCCCCCCTCATCGCCCCCCCCACATATAGAAGTCGTTTTCTCCCCCGAACACCAACACACAAGCACATTAACACCCCCCTCTCCTCTAAAGTTCAGACCCCAATATAGGTCTCTATCACTTTGTCTCTCGGGCATGCACACATCTCTTCCCCCACTCTCTAGGTCTCCCGGCATCTCTCTTTCCCAAGCACACACACTATGTAGAGTGTATCTTTCCCATACACACAAAACGTCGCCCCCAAACATCTATCTCCCTAGTTATGTGGTTCTCGCACACTAACCTCACACACCACCCCCACTGCAAACAAGCACACTTTGTCTCCTTGTGCACCACTCTCCTCTTTCTATCTCTCCCACATGTGGACCCGCCCCAGCTCCTTCCCTATATACATATATGTCATGACTCTTTTCATAGCTCCCTAATGTATCATCATTCTTGATCTCGCACATTGTTCTCTACACCATCTATTCTAGATCTCTCATGAAGTCCCTACCACACACACAATGACTCGCTTCCCTTGCGTCTCCCATAGGCCAATTTCGAACAACATCAACATTGTCTCCCTATCTATACGCCATTCATGGACACAAACGACCTCTCTCTCTCTCTCTCTCCCTCTCTCTCTCTCTCTATCCCTCTCTCTCCCTCTCTCTCTCTCTCTCACCCCTCTCCCACACACACACACTCGATGTCTCTTCCAAATAGTCTGCTCCCCCCGCCCGCACCCATGCTATCCCGCTACTACACATGTCACACCATTCCCTCTTCCCTTATACTAGGTTTACATCATTAGTGGTCTCTCTACTCCACATACACACACTCCCTCTCACACACAAACGCGTGCACAAACACACACAAACACGCAAAAACACCCATTTATCTGGATCCTCATCTCTCCCCATGTCCGCATGTGTATCTCACACACTCACTCTCTAATGATGTATATGTGTCTCCATGTTACACAACACAAAGCCCCATGTACATGTCTCTCTCTATCCTCCACACAGATAGACACAAAGAATCTTGCCTCAGTCTCTAGACATATCACACACGCACATTGTCTCTCTCTCTCTCTCGCAAACACGCTCAACAAGGGTTTCCCCGTGAATAACTTACCGTCTATTCATCAATAGTCATGGCAGTACGGCGAACACGAGATGTGAAAAAGAATAAATCTACACGTTCTTAGACCACCTAGTATGACTACTAGGCCTAGAGCAAGCCAAAAAGCGCGCTGCCATCACCCCCTACTTATCGGCAACGAGAAAACCTTTGTTTTACACAGTCGAGAATTCATTGTGCTAGGGCCCCACATGCTGAGGCGTTGAATAGAATGTAGATGCTAGTTTACGGAAACAAGTATCAATAATACGTTTGTATCTCCATACTTATATTTCTTCTCTTATAAAAAACCGAGTTGGTGATGATGGTACGCGTGCGATCTTGCAATATAGACCGTCCGATCTATATCTGACAGATGGAAATTAAACTAAAAGATACCCGCACCCCTCTCCACATTTGCAGACAAGGCCTTCTCGTTCATCCTTATCTCCAACAACCTCATTGTTGAGCAATTAAGAAAGGAAGCCTATGGAACAAACTGGCCTGGTGGCCGCTGCCGGCGTCATCAATCCCCATGCCTCCACTCAGTCCGACCACCAATCACCACCACGCCCCACTCCTCTTCACCTTTTCTCATATTTCTTGAGATATCATTAGTTTTTACACATGGGATTACTCCCGCATGGGTCAATCACAACAGGTGTTTTATAAAAAAAATGGATCTTGATGTTCCGTGCAATGCACGGATCTTGCTAGTACTCCTACAGAAGACTAAGTTGGTGATGATGGTGTGTCTGCCATCCATTGTTTCTGACCATTAGATCTACATCTAATGACTTTGAGGTAAGTTGTTGCCTTTTCTCACCAACATCCCACTTGTCTACCAATTTGTAGAAAAACCCATAATTAGTATCTTAAAACCAACCACATCCCTCCCTGACCTCACCAAAACAGCCCAAGGAATATATTCTAATTGAAACATAATATATCTCTAGTGATATATGTATATCAAAATTAGAGTGTTTTGTATCAAGTTTGTGAATAAGTATTATTCTAATTATGATTTGTTGCAACAGAAGGGGAGCCTTGGCGCAGTGGTAAAGCTGCTGCCTTGTGACCATGAGGTCACGGGTTCAAGTCCTGGAAACAGCCTCTTACAGAAATGTAGGGAAAGGCTGCGTACAATAGACCCAAAGTGGTCGGACCCTTCCCCAGACCCTGCGCAAGCGGGAGCTACATGCACTGGGGCTGCCCCTTTTTTATGATTTGTTGCAACACACATGAACATTGCTAGTATTTCCAACCATGCATTTTTTCCTAGTATTCCATAGTTTCGAGTTTTCCATCAAGATATTAGCCACTCATGGTTGATATTTACTTTCAATCATGTACACATATGCACTATGTAACTAGCCTTGCTTATTGGCTTCCAAAGCTTAACTTTCACTCCTACTTATAACATGTAGAGTATTTAAAAAAAACTACCACTTTCAACCAGCCCTAAGAAGAATCTATTGTACAAAAAATAGCAAAAACATACCCAAAATTTCTTAATCCACGCCAAAAACTACTACCTAGTACTCCTACCGATTAGGTTCGTTTAAACCCATTTATGATAGGGTTGGCCCACACGTCCGTGTTGATGAGGCAACTTAAACCAACACATTTTGTTTGACCGTTGACATGAGGGACCCACATTTGACCTTCTATTCTGTTATTCCGTCTCAAATCATTATTTTTCCTGAACATTACTTCAAACAGTATTGATGCGTGTTCGTCGGTGGCACCGGTGATGAGCGAGTTGGCCGCCGCTCTGCGGACGGGCCGGACGCCGCGCTGGCCTCCGCATGGGTTGGCAGGTTGTCCCGAGCATGACTCACGAGCGAGCAAGCCGCCACGCTGGCCTTCGCTCGAGCCAGATGGGTGGTCTTAGCATGGCGCGTGCGAGCAAGCCGCCACACCGCCGTGCCAATCTATCTAGAAAACCTTGCAGACGAGCAGCTGGACGGAGCTATCTTGGCTAGGTAGCGGCCGCGAGCGCCGGACGGAGCTGGCATCTGGGCTGCCGCAAGATGGGCTCCGCACCGCCGGCGGTTTTGACCTAGCCTTCTACCGGCGACAGTAGCTGTGTCCCATAGCCGAGGATGACTAGGTGGACGGGCCGGAGGTAGGAGGTTACTCGGGGATTTTTGTGCAGACTGACATGTAGGTCCCACAAGTCATAACGCCCGGTCGAATAGAAGGCGTTGACTTAATGGGCGACATGGGCCCTGTCAGAGGTTAGAGTTAGATTCTAACCCTGAACTAACTCTAACCAAAGTGGTGTTTGGATGGCAGGGTTAGATTGACAACAAATGTATCCAAACAGGGCCATGGGTTGAAACGTGCCTATAACGGCACTTTGTAGAGTAGTCGTTTCTTGGTAGGACTGGTTGGTAAGAGCATGTACAATGGTTGATAAGGTAGTCTTATCTTAAGTCTGCCACATATGCAAGTGGTAGTAGTTTCTTGGCATTATTAGTGGTTTCCTACATTATTAGGGGTTTCTTGTAAGGAATAATGTACGTACTACTAGCGACAAAAGGCGATTCTAGGTTGCGTTGTACTGCAACGAGTACTACTAGTGGTCGCGGGAGTGTATACCTCGTTTTGTGGGTTCGATCCCGGCCGAACACACGACGACCTTTTTTTAAAATAGTAACTTCGCTGCGAGCCAATATTTTACACGGGTAGTTTGAGTTTTGAAGTCAAACGGACGTGCGACACCACTATCTGGGTGCACTAGATAGCCTATCCACGTGAATGGGTTTTCCTTCCCAGCATCCCGTGGCTCGCGTGCTCGCCCTAGCCGCACCACGCTTGCAGCTTCCTCATCAGCTAGTAGCATATTTAAACTAGCGCCTCCCAATTAAGCCTGAGGAGCCGGAAAAGCCTGGTGGGGCATTGGGAACTGTGCAATATGGCTCTGTACATAAAGTGCTCTATTACTACTCTGTAGCTTGTGGCGTTGCACGCATGGACTTCACTCCATTATTGGCTCTACTATAAAAGAAATTCCTCTTGACGTGTTTTTTTTTGAAATAGAGGCAAAATCTTTGCTTCATCTCATTCATAAAGAAGGAACTACTAACAAAGTTCGAAGAGATCCATTACACCTCCACAAATGGAAGCGAAAAGCCTAGTCTCGTTGTATCAAATAACTCAAATGTTCTGCCCCCGCAGTAACCGTCGCTGATAAACAGGCTGCTAGTGTGTGCGTGAGAGGAGCGGCTGAGTAGGCCAGCTACGTGAGAGGAGCGGCTGAATAGAGCACCGAGAGTTCCCACTAGGCCACTACGCAGGTGTACTTTCCCTACATTAATAGTACAACAATGGTTCTAGAGAACAGTAGTACCCTCCACTTCCAACTGTAGCTCCTTGGCTCTGAGATTCAAGAGTTCAAAACTGGTGCACTATACTAGACTAGACTATAAGTACAGTACATTGCACTACTAGTTGAGAAAAAGTAGTACTAGTACTGCTACAGTACGAGTACGTACTCTCTATCACATAATGTAAGACGTTTTTTGACACTAGTTGGCGTGTACAAAAAATAGCAAAAACATACCCAAAATTTCTTAATCCATGGAAAAAACTACTACCTAGTGCCAAAAATTTCTTACTAGTGCTATTATTTACAGTATAATGCAATCACATAACGTCCCATAATGCTAGTACTAGTAGTAAATAATAGCCTCACCCCTTCGCGAAGGAATGATCTACAGTTGGAAGGGACGAGGCCCTGCGGTTACTACGCTCTTATCTCCTCCTCGCCAGTTCCCCTCCCCCCGAGGAGAAGGCAGTTCGTTGCTGCTCCCATGGATTTGCCAGGCGGTTCTCCTCCTCGTCGGGGCTGGGAGACCTTGGACGACGATCCTCTAGGAGAAATCGCACGCCGCTCTGACGTCCTCACCGCTGCAAGACTCGATTCTTCCAGCACCAACTTTTTCAAGACGGTGCTTAAACAGGCTTGGGAAAAGGCCATGCTTGTTGGTCTTCCACGCGTCCTCGAGGAGAATGTTCTTCTATGGGACAATCCTTCGAACAGCCTACCGCTCCCTGGCCATGGTTGCACGTTGACACCGCTAGAGTTGCCGACGTTGAGAGGTAGTCGGATTTTGTCCGATGAGCAGGTCAGTAATGGAGTTTGATCATGTAGTACTACTTAGTTATTCCATTTCCATCCCGTAATTTCTCCGCTGCCCACCGTCTTATATATAGGTCTGGGTCGGTGCCAACAAAGATTGGCTTGCATACCTCCGGCCGGATACCACCGTCATTTTACGCAACATCCACAACAGTGCGGCCATTCCGGTAGACCCCTTCTCCACCATTGGGATCGGCCTTCCGGAATGGCTAGGCTTGAATACGTATGATGATGCCTACATGAGATTGAAGAAGATAGCAATTGCAGACCCGCCGACAAAGCGATGCGGCTACAACGATTACTATCTCATCATGGTGTTCAACATAAGGATTGCCATCAATGCAAGAGGCAGTAACGGCAGAGGCTGGCGCATGTCTGCGGCGGCAGATTTGTACCCCTACATGTTCGAAGGCCCCGTGCGCCATCTAGGCTGCATCTTCATGGTGACAAGCTAGGGGACTTGTTTCATCTGGTTGCCATCCTACGGTATGGGAGATTACAAATGGAATGCCCAAACCATCATTTGCATCCCTAACGGTACTCCATTATTTTGCAGGGACCAATTATCCCCCGATCAAAATAAGATCGCCGATCATGGATGTGCATTTGCATCCGCGATTCGGTCTAACCTGGAACCTTGTAGCTGACTTTGGCATATTGGGATCAACTATCTTAGCAGTCATTACCCATGGTACCACTGATGTGCAACATGCTCACACAATCTACCACGATCGGACCGTCACCATCTACCCAGGTATTCCATTTTTTAACCCTCTCGCCTTCTCTTTCATTGTTGTACTAGTACTTACTAGTACTAGTAGGAGTACTTTTTACCTTGGAGGACACGTATAGCTAGCTAGGCCCTTGAAGACTTGAACCCACTAGCTGCTACCATTTTTGTTTTTCCATATCTTACTATCTCATCCATGTAGCCAAGAGTGGTTATATATAATAAGCCGGTTATTTTACTTCCTCTATACCAGAGTAGTACTATTTGCTGCACAGTATTACTGACCGCCATATTTAAGCACAACATTATTATGCATGGAACTTGACTATGTACGTCACCATGTGTCCAGATTTGAGATGTCGCGTGTACCAGATGAACGGCGCCGAGTTCGACCCCCGTGATGCTACGTGGGTGCCGAGGAACACTCTTGGAGAGTACTCGCTTTTCATTGAGGACAGCTACACCATTGTGAAGCGGATGCCACCTTCCGTGCACGACACAGAAGGCATGCCGTTCATGAAGTGTGGTTGTGTCTTTAGTGCACACCGCCGGATGAACGACATGCTGGGACACGCTATCCCTGATTTATGGCGCTTTAGCTTGGATGACTCTCCATCGTGTGGAACCAGACTAGAAAGCTGCGACAATGATTCCCGTTGCCCACCGCTATGGATCATGCCATCCATGAAGAACACCTGGGACTGGAACTTGGAGGAGGACATGTAGCCCATCTATAACTAAGTGGAGTACGGTAAATTGTGAATGGTAGCGCTGTGAATATATGTAGACTAGTCGTGCACAAATTTATCACATGAATTGGAGATGAACTTGTGTGGCATACTGGCATTTGTCCTTTAGAATTTATTACTAGTAAATGTGTTATGTGTACGTGCAACTTGTGTGGTTGTTGCACGGGCTCCAATACGCTCTTTGAGAAGAAAAAATGTGGCACAACTTTGGATATACGTGACGTGGCGGCATCATACAGTAGCATCGTTCGCTATAGTTGTAGTACACTCCTACTAGGACGACAACTCCTATAAAACCTTGCGCTTGGCTCTTTGCCTCTTCGGGAGGTTCAACAGTTCATACTCGTGTGAACCTTGCACTTGGCTCTTCGCCTCTTCGGAAGGTCCAACAATGATGATACTATAGTACAATATGCTTCTGGCAATCTGACACCGATTGAACTGCTGCACGTCCACCGCGAGGGCGAGGGCGAGGGAGAGGGAGAGGGTGCTGTAGTCAAAACCCTCTCCTCGTCCTGTGAACCACCGCACGCGTGGGCGAGGGAGAGGCGTAGTAAGCAAGCTTCTCCTCATTCGGCGAGTTGACGGGACACATCAAAGCAGTACTAGTACTAGTCCATACTGCATCCTTTCCGGTTAATATGGCTTAATTTAAAACAAGAAAAATACACTGGCGGTCAACGTATGTAACAATACGCTCTTTACGGTCACTATATATAGTTTTGTGGTGATTATACGATCACTAGCTCATCGTAGATCACCGTATTGCACCCTAGTGACCGGCCACATAGTCGACGTGGCACTTTGTTAACTGGTTAAATTGTCACATGGTTTCTAGGTCCCACTTGTTAGTTGGTAGAGCAAAGAAATCAGTTAAACAAAACTTTATGCAGGCGCGACAGGAGTCCAACCCTTGCGCGTGAACCACCCTGGCTGTGTATGTGAGTGCATGCACGTGTACTCCCTCGGTCTTCCAACAAAGAGTGTACATCGGCTAAAAAACAAAGAGTGTAGTACATGATGTACATCTACACTGCCAATGCATTTAGCCTTTAATCTAAATCGATATTGATTGACTAACCAACTTGTGCTCTAGGTATAGGCTACATGTCTATCCTTAATTACAGCATGCAACGGCCTTCATTTAATCTTCTTCTCTCAATGGTCGCATGCACACATAAGTCTGCTACTTTTGGGCGTTAATTATGCCCTGGTCAATGTGTAAATCTGTAAATGTACAGTCTTTCACGGACATAGGGAGTAGGTTGAGCACTTGAGCGTGAGCGTGTGTGTTGCCTCATGTGCTGTGTGCCACATGGGTGCATGAGTGTTGGGTGCGTCCATGTGTACGTGTGAGTGTTACATGTTGCATGCATGCATGCATGCATGGGGCTTACTCCCTCCCATTGACATGTTCATATTTCAAGCTTCCTCTGTTCCCTCCATATGTTGATACTCCCTCTGTTCCCAAATACGGAGTAAAAGCCTCCCTCTGTTCCCAAATACAGAGTATTTGTCTTTCTACGGATTTCAACAAGTGGCTAGGTACGGAGCAAAATGAGTGAAGTGAGCATAGAGGCATAGGGATACTGTAGAAAGGAAGTCTTCGTGATCCATTATTCCCCATCTTGGTCAGAGAGAACTATTCAACTAGTCTTCGCAGTGAAGTGACAATACACGCTGCAGCAGATGGGGCACGTAATTAATAAGCTAAACCAACGTGTTGGTGTTACTAAATCAGCCTTACCTAGTACTGCCATCATGTTTGCAAGTAGAGCATGCTTCCGCAAATACGTCTACGCACCTCTGTCCTCCATTAACTGACATATGGGCCCTCTTGTGGTAGACCCACATGTCATTGGTGTAACTATTTACACTCTGAAGGATGGTATATCCTGGTAGTAGTACTAGTAGAATTGAGATTTAATGCACTTTCTTCCCCATCTTCCACTCTTCTTCCTCCTCTCTTCTTCTTCCTCCTCTCTTCCCCATCGTCGGCAGCACACCATTTACCCCCGCTCACTGCTCGCCCGCCCGTGTCATCTTCCTTGGTAGCTCGCGTGTACCATATCCCCCCGCTCACTGCTCAGCCACACGAGGAGAAGCTTCTTTGCTCGCCTGCACGAATCCACTTCCCCGCTGGCCCGCAGGCACCGAAACCCCAATGGCAGAACCGACTGACACGCAGAGCCGCGATTGGAATTCCCTCCCTGATGTTCTCTTGGAGCAGATATGTAATCGTATGGACCTACTCAACACCGTCCGTCTGGCCGCATGCTCGGTGTCTTTTTACCGTCTACTCGTCTGCAACCGGCCGGCTCTTTTCAAGACACCCTACTTGCTGATGCCCGATCCTCGCAGGTGGCCTAGACACCGACTTGATGATCCTACGGAGGTTGTCGTGGTTCCCCTCGACAAGCTACCACTAACCGTACACATGTCCTTCATGCACGGCCACTACTGGGAGGGCATGAAGGCCAACTGGATCGTCCTCATCCACCAATCTGGTAGTCCGTGGCATCTCGTGGATATCTACACCCAGCGAGAGATCACCCTTCCATTATTGATTACCGTTGCCATCGAGCCTCGCGGCCCGCCGGACACTCCTGCCTACTACGCATGAGACACGTCAAGCTTTTGGCTCAACCTCTGTTTGCTGAAAATTGTAATCTGCGAAGTGCCCACACCATCAGAAGACTACATAGATTACAAGCTCATTGCCTTGTTTAACATGGGATTAGTCTATCTGGAATCCGGTCGCCATACATGGTTATGGCTCATCATCAATCCTGTTGAGGCAACATTTCTATTTGATGCTATAGTGCATGATGGCATCATTTACGCGGTCGACGCACAGATTGGCTGCCTATACTGGTAGAATATGAAAGCCATTGGCTTATCTTTTTTAACTTGGGGTATGATTATGACCACGACATTGCAATTCTCTGTCTATGATATGTGCCACTGTTATAATAATCTTAATTCCACACATAGCTGAACATGATTGTTTATTTTTGTCCTTTTGGTCTCCAATTTGAATTGTTGCAGCAGACGCAAATGCGCTGGCCTTCATGATTCTAGGACCTAGAATCATACCAGCCGATGGGTGGTGGTTTATTGCTCGTTCAGCTGACGGCGGTCATTTGATGCTCATTCGCACGTACCAAATTGATCAAACCATTACATCAAACCACATGTAGTACAATGTGTGGGGGTTCGTGACATTGATGGCTATGGCTGATTCATGTTCGAGAAAGATCCCAGCTCCGTTGGGCCACACGTATTCAACTGGAGGCGGGTTTACAGCCTTGGCAACCATTCCATGTTCCTCGGGCTCAATTATCCGATCATCCAACCAATCATCGATCATATCACCGGCGATGATTACCGTGCTATGCAACTTCCATTCGCCAGGGGGGCTGTGTTTACACGTCATACCATGGGTTTCATGAATCACCATATCCAGAGATTCGTCGACACAGCTTGTTGCCAGATAATCTTCAGTGTGTGGAAGGCATCAAGCTTCCATTGAATTGAATTGACGTACTTGTTAGTTAAACCTATGGTTAAAATGTGACAGTAAATATGACTAGTAAGTAGTACAGTAGCAGTACTAGTATACGTCGGTCAAATTATTCATCATGTCCACACATTGAATTGACGTGATAACACGCTGCACGTGAGGTGACACAAGAATCCCAGCGGTGTGTTCGGGTATTCTGGACTTCAGATTTGGAGTACCACTTATCTGTCAAAATCTTTTATCATTCACTTAAAACAGTCGATTGATCATACACTGAGTACCATATAACTGGAATTAACCGATGCAAGTTGAAGAAGGATTGGCCGGTGCTGCCGGCTGGCATCAAGTTTGATCCCACGGATTAGGAGCTGATCAAGCACCTTGAGGCCAAAGTGAGTGCTGACGGCGCGAGATCTCACCCTCTCATCGATTTGTTCATACCAACCATCGACAGTGAGCATGACATATGCTACACCCATCCTGAGAAACTTCCAGGTAAGACACCGATCGGCCGTCTACTTGCACAAACATATTCCTTTGTTTATAGCTCTATTTTTCTTTTTACACGCAGACCTGGTGAAGAAATTATAGTTTGACTGTTGATAAAAAGTGAAACAAGTGACTGCAACATGCCAAAGATGTTATGAAAATGCCAACTGCGTACACTAAAACCTCTATTCAACAATATTGCAGGTATCACGCTGAGTGGCCTAAGCAAGCATTTCTTCAAGCGCAATTCCAGGGTGTTCAAAAGGGGCACGTGGACGCATCGCAAGATACAGTCGAAGTGCGGCATGCACGTGATGTGGCACAAGACCGGCAATACCTTGCCGGTGATGGTCAACGGCCGGTAGACGGGCAGCAAAAAGGTTCTGGTGCTGCACACCAACAAGAACTTCGACCAGCAGAGGACCAACTGGGTGATGCACCAGTACCATCTCGGGGACCTGGAGCAAGAGAAGGAGCGGGAGCTGGTCCTCTACAAGATTTTCTACCAGACGAACACTAGGGCCAGAAGTAAAAAGATTATAAGTTAGTTTGGTATTGGTACTTGTACTACCTTGTCATCCGCAAGTTGGTATTGTTGTTAACGATCTTTTGGTATGAACTTGCATTTGATTCCAACCATCATGCCGAGGGTCGACGTGGATATGAACCTGAATCATTTGTTTCGAAACGAATTTTCAGGCACCTGATTTTTATTTGATGGGTAGCATAAGCACTTGCCGTTCGAATTCCCAGTTCTCCAAGTTTTTCGAAACAAGTGCATGCACTTATTATCACGATGAAAAAACAATATCCCTACTGCATCCCAGTTATCAGTCTGTACTTGCAGAATTCTCTCGTTTATTGAACACGTATATTGTTTTTTCAGGTCGAGCAAGTTTTAACTGGGTTGTAGACTGCCCAGGCTTGGTTTTGTTTTTAACAGGCCCAACCCATGACGACAACGAGGCACAAAGATCTAGCAAGTATCTACGGGCCTCTGTCCTGCCAGCGTTAGTTATATTTTGTCTTACAACATCCGCAGGCAGTTTTTTTACTGAATCAAACACACAGCCCAGTTCTATTTTCCTCTTGAAACGCATGTCCTACATCCGTTTTCTAATCTCTACCTATAGTTTTACTAGTTCATATACATGTATCATTATATTTAAAATACATAAAAATCCCTTTTCATATTTACATCTTATTTTTTTTGTTGTTTTCCCTCCCAGTGTTGATTTTTTTACCAATGGTTTTCCCTTAAACCAACTCAATTGTCCCACGTCTTATTTGCTTACAAAAACAAGACGATTTTTTGGCAAATCAATAAGTTCTTAAAAAATATTTATCATTTCGGGATTACAACAGTTCGGACTCCACCGAAATATGCAAAATAAGGTTGAACTTTTTGATCGTGGTCCTGGGCAGAAAATGGGTTGTAATAAATTACTTAAGAGTTAGCAAATGGGCTGCAAATTATTAAAAAATAGCAAATGGGCTCTATGTTGTCTGCCACAGATTTGGAGGCTGACTTGTGGGCCTACTAAGTTCATGCGTACACAAGGTTTCTCAAGAAAGAAACTTAGTCAACAATCGACTCTACCAGTGTCAGACCGTTAGATGTCAATCTAACGGCAATCGTGCTTCTTCACTCTCTGATCTTCCTGCCCCAGCCACCCAAACCAGCACCGTCGGAGCCGCCTTCTCCCATCTCCTGTGGCCGGCTGTGCTGTCGGGCAAGCCTCACGACCCCATCAAACTCGCATCCCTGGCCTGTCTATCCCTCTACTCACCCACACCTCCCGTTATTTTCCGGTGACGGCAGTCGAACCAGTCAACCCTCGTACTCTCCACCGTGTGGGCAGCCACTTCCGTGTCTTCCCCGGCTCCGCGTCGTTCCCTTTGTAGGCCTCGCCGTCGTCCACTGCCCTGGTGCTCGCAGCGCAGCGTGGTCAACGAACGACATCCATCGAAAGTGCACTATACGTGGAGAGGCTAACAGCTGGGTCCACGACCGCACACAAGGAAATGCCTCCTTATTATGCGCAAAATAATGATTCCTCCACCTGACATCTAGGACCCGCCGGAAGGGCCTCTGTATTTCACGAAAAAAAGTTCCCTTCGCTGATAGGTCGGACCCACCAACTATATCTTCGCACGCAAGGAAGTGCCTTCTTGTTGCGCACAAAAAATGAACACCCCCTACCAACTAGGACCCACCATAGTGGGAGGCTGACTTGTGGGCCTACTAAGTTGATGAGGACTGAGGGCTTTGTCAACTTAGTCAATATATGAACGATTCTAGCTCCAGTGACCGTATGATGTCCATCCAACGGCCGTAGTGCTTCTTCAACCTCTGGTCTTCTTGCTCCAGCCGCCCAAAGCAGCGCATGTCGTGCCGCCAGCTCCTGTCTCCCGTGGCCGACTGTGCTGCCGCAGAGGCCTCACCGCCCCCTACTACTCCCACCGCTGGCCAGGCCATCCCTCCACTCACCCATGCCCCCTGTTATTCTGCGGCGACGGCAGCCTCACACCGCAGCCGAACCAGTGAACCCTCGTACTCCTCTCCGCGTGGGAATCCACTGTCACGCCTTCCCCGGATCCGCGTCGTCCCCTTCCTAGGCCTCGCCGTCGTCCACCACCATGGTGCTCTCGGCGCGGCGTGGTCAATGTGGTCAACGACCGACTTCCATCGGAAGAGTACTGTACGTGGAGAGGCTGACAGCTGGGTCCACGGCAGCCGCAGTGAAGTGCCTCCTTATTACGCGCAAAATAATTATTCCTCCACGTGACAACAGGGGCCCACCGGACGGGCCACTGTATTTCGTGAAAAAAAATGTTTCCC
>NC_041389.1:350189413-350199909 GCF_002162155.2 Triticum dicoccoides
AAGTGCCTCCTTATTACGCACAAAAAAATGAATAATCCCCCTGCTAGCTGGGAACCACCTTGGTGGGAGGCTGACTTGTGGGCCTACTAAGTTGACGAGGACGGAGGGCTTTGTCAACTTAGTCAATATGAATGATTCTAGCTCTAGTGACCGTAGAATGTCCATCCAATGGTCGTAGTACTTCTTCAACCTCTGGTCTTCTTGCTCCAGTCGCCCAAACCAGCACCGGTCGTGCCGCATGCTCCTGCCTCCCGTGGCCGGCTGTGCTGCCGCGGAGGCCTCACCACCCCTACTATTCCCACCGCTGACCAGGCCCTGCGGCGACGACAGCCTCACACCGCAACCGAACCAGTGAACCCTTGTACTCCTCTCCACACGGGCTTCCACTACAACGTCTTCCCTAGCTCCGCGTCGTCCCCTTCCTAGGCCTCGTCGTCGTCCATCGCCCTGGTGCTCTCGGCGCGGCATGGTCAACGTGATCAAGGAACGACTTCCATCGGACGTGGACTGTACATGGAGAGGCTGACAGTTGGGTCCACGGCCGTAGTAAGGAAGTGCCCCCATATCATGCGGAAAATAATTATTCCTCCACCTGACAGCAGGGACCCACCGCACGGGCCATCGTATTTCATGAAAAAAAAATGTTTCCCCCTAACTGCTCGGACCCACCAGCTACATCTTCGCACGCAAGGAAGTGCGTC
Organism: Triticum dicoccoides; assembly: GCF_002162155.2. NCBI lineage: Eukaryota > Viridiplantae > Streptophyta > Magnoliopsida > Poales > Poaceae > Triticum > Triticum dicoccoides. The sequence goes on from NC_041389.1 coordinate 350,190,115, forward strand.
CAGGCAAAAAAACGATTCGCCCCTTGATTGCTGGGACCCACCATCTACATCTTCGCACGCAAGGAAGTGCCTGACAGTCGGGACCCACCTGCTCGAAGCATACGTAGCGTTGTCATTCTGGTTGCGAACGTGTACGTACATATTGGTCGATGTAGAGGCACGCATGTGTCGTAGTAGAGGCGCGCATGTGTCGTAGTAGAGGCGCGCACATATCATATATGTTGGGGAACGTTGTAGAAAAATAAAAAATTTCCTACGGTTTCACCAAGATCCATCTATGAGTTCATCTAAGCAACGAGTGATAGGAGAGAGATGCATCTACATACCACTTTGTAGATCGCGTGCGGAAGCGTTCAAGAGAACGGGGTTGAGGTAGTTGTTCTCGTCGTGATCCTATCACCGGAGATCCTAGCGCCGAACGGACGGCACCTCCGCGTTCAACACACGTACGGTCAGCGTGACATATCCTCCGTCTTGATCCAGCAAGGGGAAAGGAGAGGTTGATGAAGATCCAGCAGCACGACGGCGTGGTGGTGGATGCAGCAGAACTCCGGCAAGGCATCGCCAAGCTATTGCGGGAGGAGGAAGAGGTGTAGCAGGGGAAGGGAGGCGCCAAGACACACGGTTGTGGCTGCCCTCCCCCTGCCCTCCTTTATATAGGCCCCCAGGGGGGGCGCCGGCCCTGGGAGATCCAATCTCCCAAGGGGGCGGCGGCCAGGGGGGGTGGAGTGCCCCCCAAGGCAAGTGGGGCGCCCCCCCCCCACCTAGGGTTTCCAACCTTAGGCACAGGGGGGCCCAGGGGGGCGCACCAGCCCACTAGGGGCTGGTTCCCCTCCCACTTCAGCCCACGGGGCCCTCCGGGATAGGTGGCCCCACCCGGTGGACCCCCCGAGACCCTTCCGGTGGTCCCGGTACAATACCAGGTGACCCTGAAACTTTCCCGATGGCCGAAACAGCACATCCTATATATAATTCTTTACCTCCGGACCATTCCGGAACTCCCCGTGACGTCCAGGATCTCATCCGGGACTCCCAACAACATTTGGTTTGCTGCATACTCATATTCATACAACCCTAGCGTCACCGAACCTTAAGTGTGTAGACCCTACGGGTTCGGGAGACATGCAGACATGACCGAGACGGCTCTCCGGTCAATAACCAACAACGGGATCTGGATACCCATGTTGGCTCCCACATACTCCTCGATGATCTCATCGGATGAACCACGATGTCGAGGATTCAAGCAACCCTGTATACTATTCCCTTTGTCAGACAGTATGTTACTTGCCCGAGATTCGATCGTCGGTATCCCAATACCTCGTTCAATCTCGTTACCGGCAAGTCACTTTACTCGTACCATAATGCATGATCCCGTGACCAGACACTTGGTCACTTTGAGCTCATTATGATGATGCACTACCGAGTGGGCCCAGTGATACCTCTCCGTTATACGGAGTGACAAATTCCAGTCTCGATCCGTGTCAACCCAACAGACACTTTCGGAGATACCTGTAGTGCACCTTTATAGTCACCCAGTTACGTTGTGATGTTTGGTACACCCAAAGCACTCCTAAGGTATCTGGGAGTTACACGATCTCATGGTCTAAGGAAGAGATACTTGACATTGGAAATGCTCTAGCAAAACGAACTACACGATCTAATTCTATGCTTAGGATTGGGTCTTGTCCATCACATCATTCTCCTAATGATGTGATCCCATTGTCAATGACATCTAATGTCCATAGTCAGTAAAACATGACTATCTATTGACCAACAAGCTAGTCAACTAGAGGCTTACTAGGGGCGTATTGTGGTCTATGTATTCACACATGTATTACGATTTCCGGATAATACAATTATAGCATGAATAAAAGACAATTATCATGAACAAGGAAATATAATAATAATCCTTTTATTATTGCCTCTAGGGCATATTTCCAACAGTCTCCCACTTGCACTAGAGTCAATAATCTAGTTACATTGTGATGAATCGAACACCCATAGAGTTCTGGTGTTGATCATGTTTTGCTCGCGAAAGAGGTTTAGTCAACGGATCTGCGACATTCAGATTTGTATGTACTTTGCAAATATCTATGTCTCCATATTGAACATTTTCACGGATGGAGTTGAAACGATGCTTGATGTGCCTGGTCTTCTTGTGAAACCTGGGCTCCTTGGCAAGGGCAATAGCTCCAGTGTTGTCACAGAAGAGTTTGATCGGCCCCGACGCATTGGGTATGACTCCTAGCTTGGTGATGAACTCCTTCACCCAAATTGCTTCATGCGCTGCCTCCGAGGCTGCCATGTACTCCGCTTCACATGTAGATCCAACCACGACGCTCTGCTTGCAGCTGCACCAGCTTACTGCCCCACCATTCAACATATACACGTATCCGGTTTGTGACTTAGAGTCATCCAAATCTGTGTCGAAGCTAGCATCGACGTAACCCTTTACGACGAGCTCTTCGTCACCTCCATAAACGAGAAACATGTCCTTTGTCCTTTTTAGGTACTTCAGGATATTCTTGACCGCTGTCCAGTGTTCCTTGCCGGGATTACTTTGGTACCTTCCTACCAAACTTACGGCAAGGTTTACATTAGGTCTGGTACACAGCATGGCATACATAATAGATCCTATGGCTGAGGCATAGGGGATGACGTTCATCTCTTCTTTATCTTTTGCCGTGGTCGGGCATTGAGCCGAGTTCAATCTCAACCTTGCAATACAGGCAAGAACCCTTTCTTGGACTGATCCATTTTGAACTTCTTCAAAATCTTATCAAGGTATGTGCTTTGTGAAAGACCTATGAGGCGTCTCGATCTATCCCTATAGATCTTGATGCCTAATATGTACGCAGCTTCTCCAAGGTCCTTCATTGAAAAACACTTATTCAAGTAGGTCTTAATGCTATCCAAGAATTCTATATCATTTCCCATCAAAAGTATGTCATGTACATATAATATGAGAAATGCTACAGAGCTCCCACTCACTTTCTTGTAAACGCAGGCTTCTCCATAAGTCTGCATAAACCCAAACGCTTTGATCATCTCATCAAAGCGAATGTTCCAACTCCGAGATGCTTGCACCAGCCCATAAATGGATCGCTGGAGCTTGCATACTTTGTTAGCATTCTTAGGATTGACAAAACCTTCCGGCTGCATCATATACAGCTCTTCCTTAAGATAGCCGTTAAGGAATGCCGTTTTGACGTCCATCTGCCATATCTCACAATCATAGTATGTGGCAATTGCTAACATGATTCGGACGGACTTAAGCTTCGCTACGGGAGAGAAAGTCTCATCATAGTCAATCCCTTGAACCTGCCGATAACCCTTAGCGACAAGTCGAGCTTTATAGATGGTGACATTACTATCTGCCTCCGTCTTCTTCTTAAAGATCCATTTGTTTTCTATCGCTCGCCGATCATCGGGCAAGTCAGTCAAAGTCCATACTTTGTTTTCATACATGGATTCTATCTCGGATTGCATGGCTTCTAGCCTTTGTTGAAATCTGGGCCCGCCATCGCTTCTTCATAGTTCGAAGGTTCACCGTTGTCTAACAACATGATTTCCAGGACAGGGTTGCCATACCACTCTGGTGTGGAATGTGTCCTTGTGGACCTATGAAGTTCAGTAGCAACTTGATCCAAAGTACCTTGATCATCATCATTAATTTCCTCTCCAGTCGGTGTAGGCACCACAGGAACATTTTCCTGAGCTGCACTACTTTCCGGTTCAAGAGGTAGTACTTCATTGAGTTCTACTTTCCTCCCACTTACTCCTTTCGAGAGAAACTCCTTTTCTAGAAAGGATCCGTTCTTGGCAACAAAGATCTTGCCTTCGGATCTAAGGTAGAAGGTATACCCAATGGTTTCCTTAGGGTATCCTATGAAGACGCATTTTTCTGACTTGGGTTCGAGCTTTTCAGGTTGAAGTTTCTTGACATAAGCATCGCATCCCCAAACTTTTAGAAACGACAGCTTAGGTTTCTTCCCAAACCATAATTCATACAGTGTCGTCTCAATGGATTTAGACGGTGCCCCTATTTAAAGTGAATGTAGCTGTCTCTAGAGCGTATCCCCAAAATGATAGCGGTAAATCGGTAAGAGACATCATAGATCGCACCATATCCAATAGAGTGCGATTACGACGTTCGGACACACCGTTACACTGAGGTGTTCCAGGCGACGTGAGTTGTGAAACGATTCCACATTTTCTTAAGTGTGTACCAAATTCGTGACTTCAATATTCTCCTCCATGATCTGATCGTAGGAATTTTATCTTTCGGTCACGTTGATTCTCTACCTCATTCTGAAATTCCTTGAACTTTTCAAAGGTCTCAGACTTGTGTTTCATTAAGTAGACATACCCATATCTACTCAAGTCATCAGTGAGAGTGAGAACATAATGATATCCTCCGCGAGCCTCAACGCTCATTGGACCACACACATCAGTATGTATGATTTCCAATAAGTTGGTTGCTCGCTCCATTGTTCCGGAGAACGGAGTATTGGTCATTTTGCCCATGAGGCATGGTTCGCATGTGTCAAATGATTCATAATCGAGAGACTGTAAAAGTCCATCAGCATGGAGCTTCTTCATGCGCTTAACACCAATGTGACCAAGGCGGCAGTGCCACAAGTATGTGGGACTATCGTTATCAACTTTACATCTTTTGGTATTCACACTATGAATATGTGTAACATTACGTTCGAGATTCATTAAGAATAAACCATTGACCATCGGGGCATGACCATAAAACATATCTCTCATATAAATAGAACAACCATTATTCTCGGATTTAAATGAGTAGCCATCTCGCATCAAACGAGATCTAGATACAATGTTCATGCTCAAACTTGGCCCTAAATAACAATTATTGAGGTTTAAAACTAATCCCGTAGGTAAATGTAGAGGTAGCGTGCCGACGGCGATCACATCGACCTTGGAACCATTCCCGACGCGCATCGTCACCTCGTCCTTTGCCAGTCTCCGTTTATTCCGTAGCTCCTGCTGTGAGTTACAAATGTGAGCAATGGCACCGGTATCAAATACCCAGGAGTTACTACGAGTACTGGTAAGGTACACATCAATTACATGTATATCAAATATACCTTTAGTATTGCCGGCCTTCTTGTCCGCTAAGTATTTGGGGCAGTTCCGCTTCCAGTGACCCTTCCCTTTGCAATAAAAGCACTCAGTCTCAGGCTTGGGTCCATTCTTTGACTTCTTCCCGGCAACTGGCTTACCGGGCGCGGCAACATCTTTGCCGTCCTTCTTGAAATTATTCTTACCCTTGCCCTTCTTGAACTTAGTGGTCTTATTGACCATCAACACTTGATGTTCTTTCTTGATTTCAACCTCTGCTGACTTCAACATTGAAAATACTTCAGGAATGGTCTTCACCATCCCTTGCATATTGTAGTTCAGCACAAAGCTCTTGTAGCTTGGTGGGAGCGACTGAAGGATTCTGTCAATGACCGCCTCGTCCGGGAGGTTGATCTCCAGCTGGGACAGGCGGTTGTGCAACCCAGACATTTTGAGTATGTGCTCACTGACAGAACTGTTTTCCTCCATCTTACAACTATAGAACTGGTCGGAGAATTCATATCTCTCTCCTCGAACATCTCATATGCTCTGTGTCGCTCAAAACGCTTTTGGAGCCCCGGTTCTAAGCTGTAAAGCATGCCGCACTGAACGAGGGAGTAATCATCAGCACGTGATTGCCAAGTGTTCATAACGTCTTGGTTCTCTGGGATGGGTGCTTCACCTAGCGGTGCATCTAGGACATAATCTTTCTTGGCTGCTATGAGGATGATCCTCAGGTTCCGGACCCAGTCCGAATAGTTGCTGCCATCATCTTTCAGCTTGGTTTTCTCTAGGAACGCGTTGAAGTTCATGTTGACATGAGCGTTGGCCATTTGATCTACAAGACATATTTTGCAAAGACTTTAGACTAAGTTCATGATAACTAAGTTCATTTAATCAAATTAATTAATGAACTCCACTCAAATTGACATCCCTCTAGTCATCTAAGTGTTACACGATCCAAGTCGACTAGGCCGTGTCCGATCATCACGTGAGACGGACTAGTCATCATCGGTGAACATCTCCATGTTGATCGTATCTTCCATACGACTCATGTTCGACCTTTCGGTCTCTTGTGTTCTGAGGCCATGTCTGTACATGCTAGGCTCGTCAAGTTAACCCTAAGTGTTTATGCATGTGTAAAACTATCTTACACCCGTTGTATGTGAACGTAAGGATCTATCACACCCGATCATCACGTGGTGCTTCAAAATGGCGAACTTTAGCAATGGTGCACAGTTAGGGGGAACACTTTCTTGAAATTATTATAAGGGATCATCTTATTTACTACCGCCGTTCTAAGTAAACAAGATGCATAAAACATAATAAACATCACATGCAATTATATGATAGTGACATGATATGGCCAATATCATATAGCTCCTTCGATCTCCATCTTCGGGGCTCCATGATCATCTTCGTCACCGGCATGACACCATGATCTCCATCATCATGATCTCCATCATCGTGTCTTCATGAAGTTGTCACACCAACGACTACTTCTACTTCTATGGCTAACGCGTTTAGCAATAAAGTAAAGTAATTTACATGGCGTTCTTCAATGACACGCAGGTCATACAAAAAAATAAAGACAACTCCTATGGCTCCTGCCGGTTGTCATACTCATCGACATGCAAGTCATGATTCCTATTACATGAACATGATCTCATACATCACAATATATCATTGATCATTCATCACAACTTCTGGCCATATCACATCACATGACAATTGCTGGAAAAACAAGTTAGACGTCCTCTAATTGTTGTTGCATCTTTTACGTGGCTGCAATTGGGTTCTAGCAAGAACGTTTTCTTACCTACGAATAACCACAACGTGATTTTGTCAACTTCTATTTACCTTTCATAAGGACCCTTTTCATCGAATCCGCTCCAACTAAAGTAGGAGAGACAGACACCCGCTAGCCACCTTATGCAACTAGTGCATGTCAGTCGGTGGAACCTGTCTCACGTAAGCGTACGTGTAAGGTCGGTCCGGGCCGCTTCATCCCACAATACCGTTGAAGCAAGAAAAGACTAGTAGTGGCAAGCAAGTTGACAAGATCTACGCCCACAACAGATTTGTGTTCTACTCGTGCAATAGAGAACTACGCATAGACCTAGCTCATGATGCCACTGTTGGGGAACGTTGCAGAAAAATAAAAAAATTTCTACGGTTTCACCAAGATCCATCTATGAGTTCATCTAAGCAACGAGTGATAGGAGAGAGATGCATCTACATACCACTTTGTAGATCGCGTGCGGAAGCGTTCAAGAGAACGGGGTTGAGGTAGTCGTTCTCGTCGTGATCCTATCACCGGAGATCCTAGCGCCGAACGGATGGCACCTCCGTGTTCAACACACGTACGGTCAGCGTGAAGTCTCCTCCGTCTTGATCCAGCAAGGGGAAAGGAGAGGTTGATGAAGATCCAGCAGCACGACGGCGTGGTGGTGGATGCAGCAGAACTCCGGTAGGGCTTTGCCAAGCTATTGCGGGAGGAGGAAGAGGTGTAGCAGGGGAAGGGAGGCGCCAAGACACACGGTTGTGGCTGCCCTCCCCTCTGCCCTCCTTTATATAGGCCCCCAGGGGGGAGCCGGCCCTGGGAGATCCAATCTCCCAAGGGGGCGGCGGCCAGGGGGGTGGAGTGCCCCCCAAGGCAAGTGGGGCGCCCCCCCCCCACCCCACCTAGGGTTTCCAACCCTAGGCGCAGGGGGGCAGGGGGGGCGCACCAGCCCACTAGGGGCTGGTTCCCCTCCCACTTCAGCCCACGGGGCCCTCCGGGATAGGTGGCCCCACCCGGTGGACCCCCCGAGACCCTTCCGGTGGTCCTGGTACAATACCGGGTGACCCCGAAACTTTCTCGACGGCCGAAACAGCACTTCCTATATATAATTCTTTACCTCCGGACCATTCTGGAACTCCTCATGACGTCCAGGATCTCATCCGGGACTCCGAACAACATTCGGTTTGCTGCATACTCATATTCATAAACCCTAGCGTCACCAAACCTTAAGTGTGTAGACCCTACGGGTTCGGGAGACATGCAGACATGACCGAGACGGCTCTCCGGTCAATAACCAACAGCAGGATCTAGATACCCATGTTGGCTCCCACATACTCCTCGATGATCTCATCGGATGAACCACGATGTCGAGGATTCAAGCAACCCCGTATACTAGTCCCTTTGTCAGACGGTATGTTACTTGCCCGAGATTCGATCGTCGGTATCCCAATACCTCGTTCAATCTCGTTACCGGCAAGTCACTTTACTCGTACCATAATGCATGATCCCGTGACCAGACACTTGGTCACTTTGAGCTCATTATGATGATGCACTACCGAGTGGGCCCAGTGATACCTCTTCGTTATACGGAGTGACAAATTCCAGTCTCGATCCGTATCAACCCAACAGACACTTTCGGAGATACCTGTAGTGCACCTTTATAGTCATCCAGTTACGTTGTGACGTTTGGTACACCCAAAGCACTCCTACGGTATCCGGGAGTTACACGATCTCATGGTCTAAGGAAGAGATACTTGACATTGGAAAAGCTCTAGCAAAACGAACTACACGATCTAATGCTATGCTTAGGATTGGGTCTTGTCCATCACATCATTCTACTAACGATGTGATCCCGTTGTCAATGACATCTAATGTCCATAGTCAGGAAACCATGACCAACGAGCTAGTCAACTAGAGGCTTACTAGGGACGTATTGTGGTCTATGTATTCACACGTGTATTACGATTTCCGGATAATAAAATTATAGCATGAATAAAAGACAATTATCATGAACAAGGAAATATAATAATAATCCTTTTATTATTGCCTCTAGGGCATATTTCCAACAATATACACGTACGTACAACGGCGAGAGTGCAAGAAAGTAAATACAGCCACGTACGTACATACGGGCGGGGTCTCGAACGCCTACTCGCGCATACGTACAGCCAGGGTTCGTGTACATGGCTGGGTCAGAACGGAGAAACAATGTTATCGTCGTGTTCATGGGGAGCCAACCGGCTGGGTCGAAACGGAATGTGTCATCGTGTTCATCGGGAGGGCTTGGATGGAACAGCCGATGGAAACGAGGCCTGGCGTACCGTAGAATGGAGGAAACGGTCTTGTGTTCGACCGGCCGCGTTCGAAACGGGATCCTGTTCATCGGGAGGGGTCTGGCATACCGCAAAACAGAGGAAACATACTTGTGTTGGACCTCCTACGGTCGAAATGGGGTCCTGTTGATCGGGAGGGGTGTGGCGTACCTCAAAACAGAGGAAACGGACTTGTGTTGGAGCGCTATGATCGAAACAGGGGTCCTGTTCATCGGGAGGGGTGTGGCGTACCGCAAAATGGAACTCCACGGGATACTGTTCATCTCCACCGTTGACCTCCTCCAGCCTCCATGGGCTACTGTTCATCCACCGCCGACCTCTTCCAGCCTCCACCTGCGACTGTTCATCCACGGGCTCCTGTTCATCCAGCCTCCACCGTGCTACTTCACCGACTACTGTTCAACCACCCCTCTCCATAGGCTCCTATTCAACCACCCCTCCACGGGCTACTATGCGTCCACCCCTCCACCTTCTACTGTTCATCCAGCCCTCCACAGGATCGTCCTGTTCATCCAGCCCTCCACGGGGTCCTGTTCATCCAGCCCCAGCCGGCCCGATCGATCGGGGTCCTGTTCATCCAGAGGCAACACC
>NC_041389.1:350200101-350241643 GCF_002162155.2 Triticum dicoccoides
GTTCATCTAGAGGCAGCATTGATCGGCTTCAGTTAGCAGCAGTAGCGAAGGAATCGCTCGATCGAGTTCAGTTAACAGCCATCGATCGATCACTCGGGTTCAGTAACGCGTAGCCTGTAGTGCAATCGCTCGGGTTCAGTAAGAGCCCAACGCCTTGCTCGGGTTTAGTTAGAGCCCAACGCCTCACACACACGTGCATATGTGTATGAGAGAAACGCGCATCGCTCGGCCCCCGACCACCCACCGTAACCGGGAACTCGCCAAAATTTTCCTCGCCCTCGCTTCTACCACGGTTTTTTCCGTCATTGACAGCCCAAAGAATGTCATGCAGCTGCGTCTCCGGCCTGCCCAGGACGAAAAGCTCATTTTCTGTCATTATTTTTTGTCATAGAAGTACGAGCCCATCTACGATGATACCAGGTTTTTTCACAACTATCATCATAGAAGTGTCATAAGTATGACATAAAAAAATCGTTTGACCCAAAATGTCATGGATGTGTCTTTTTTTTGTAGTGTAATGCGGCACCTCGGGGCAACGCGGCCAGATCGCATTTTGCATGAGAAATTACACACCATGATTCATTGACATGTTGTCCCGTTCCAACATGTCAGTGAGACGACGGCGAGTCCTTTTCTACTAGTATTTCCGAACGGACATGTAGGTCGGGGCGCCTCTTCGTGTACCGTGGCAAACTGGCAACCGTCCACCGACTCTTCTCCTTTCCCTCTCGATTTGGAACTGCTGTCACACGCTCTTCCTCCCTCCTCCATTTGCCTTCACCATTCCTTCTGCCATTGTTCGATCGTCTTCTCCATGGAGGGAACAGGCCGAAAACGACCCCGTTATTCTTGCCCCAATCTGAAAGATGACATGGTGGAGAAACTCATTGATCGGTGTGACGTCATTACCTCGGCTAGCATGGCAGGTTTGTTCAAGACCATTCTCGACTCAACTAATAACATCATTACAAGGAACCCAAGGGTCCAGGAGCGGTTTGATCTCCCCTATCTTCTTCGTCGTGACCCTAATGACTGGCGCGGGAACGACGGAGGCCTCGCCTTGTGCAAGTTGATGCCACTTGATAATGATACGTATGATGTTAAGATGCCATCGCTTGAGGGCAAGTATTAGGAAGGCGCAAATGGAGATTGGGTTGTTTATCTTGGGTACAACTGCGAGTGGGAACTTGTGAATGTTTACACTCGTCACTGGGGTCCACTTCGAAAAATCTCAGCAGACTGCCTAGAGGTTGAGCACACCGGTATTCTATGCACGTTCAAATACGATCATGGTGACTGTCTTCTATGGAAGATAGCAATTTGTCGAGTTCCCAACCACTCTTGGAATTACAAGAACTATGAAGTTGTTGCTATCTTCGACAAGCTTGTTGCCGTCCTTCGTGGTTCGACTCGATGGATATTGCTCAAAAATCAGTTTATGTACACGGATGTGTACTGTGATGCAATTCAATACGAGGGTCTTGTGTTTACTTCCACCACTCATGGCACTATTTTTGCATGAGATCCTCGTAGTTTTGGTACTTTTGTCTTCCACCGTAATTATAATTGTTTCATCCACATGCATGCGGGTTAGCAAGTTTCCCTTTACTAATTAACCTTTTTCTTGTGTTTCCAAGGTCCTGTGAACATTCCACCACCTACACTTGAAAATTTTTATAACCAAGGGGGTGATGACGATGGTGATGATCATGAGCATGAGGACAAGCAGAACTTATATACTCAGTGGCGCCTGGCAACTAATTCCGATGGATCACCTCTTCTTGTCTGTATACAGCGCACTGAGTTTGTTACTACTAAGGGAGCACGTGTTGTCTCCCATGGTCGCACTCTCCGGACCTATTCCAACACATGGTATTCGGGATGGATACTAATGTGCTAGCGCCAACACCTTCTCCCTGGTACAGTATTTATAGTCTTGGAGAAAAATCGCTCTTCCTTGGACAAAACTATCCGATGATGGTGAAAAGCGATCCAACTGCTGTTGACACAACATTACTACCATTTTTGAGAAGCAACTGTATCTATACCTCGGACATTTGGGTGGTTCCCTACCCTAGTACTGATATACTAAGCCGCTTCAGCCTGGATGATCAATCCCGAGTTGGTCTCGAGATTGACAATAGATGGCCCATCCCAGAGAATCACTTGTGGTTCAAAGCAAGTGTTTCCAATGCCGAGGATTGGTTGAGTTGAAGTTCATTTCATTGCTTGTTATTTGTTGTGTGATGAAAACTTTAGTATTTATAATGTATCCTCGTTGTCGTTGTGGGTTGATGACCTGTTGTATGTCATAAAATGATATGCCTGTGATAAACTTACTAAATTTATGAATGGCTTTCGAGTCGCTTCTCTGAGTGAGTGCTGCGACGAGGCCAAAAAATATTTTCCGAATACATAATTGTACGTGCATTGCAACAGGTTATCAGATGAGGCCAATCAACAATAGTAGTACACTATTTGTACTAGATTCACATGCTTCGTGCGTCGGGCGGGTGTTTTTACTGTAGCCATATGTTAATGTGTTCGATGTACGTAACCAGCACCTCGAATCCTCGATACTACTACTATATAAGTAGTAGGAGTAGTAGGGTGGCATGGGCCAGAACAAGCATCCACGTCCGGGAGTACGACACACGCCACCAGCACGACTTCCATCTGACACCATATTTCTTGGAGTCCGTGCTACAGCAATATCTTCAACCTCGTCGTTTCTCTAACTCAGCCATCGCGCGGCAGGCGAGTTGGGGCTTTGCCGATAGTCGGTTTCCTCAACTGCGGTCCCACTTGTAAGGCCAACTCCAACGCATGACCCCAAATGGACCTCTGTTTTGCCTGGATTCTGTCCATTTGGGTAGGGCAATGGAGTCGTGTCCGGGCCATTTCTCGGATGCGGTGGCCATGCGCCGAACGCGTGGACGCATCCCAACCGCGTACATTTTTCTTTGCAAACGCATATCTTTTTTTCATCATTGATTTTTTGGTACATGGAAATACATCACCAAATTTTTGACTAGAAAAGCAAGACCAAAGAAAACAAGAACCACAAGAATACATTTTAGAAGATATCCAACTTCCATAACTGCTCCTGTAAGTTGGATTAGTGCCATCTCGATGCATTCATTGTTGATCTGCGGAGGCTCGATCTTGCGTGCTTCTTTCTACTTCGAGTGTAAAGAAGTAGACGTTGCTTCCTCGCATCTAGTCTCATGTCTATCCTCTATTCTATCAACAAGTGCACTAGTCTCATCTCTAGCCTCTATGCTAGCTAAAAGTGCTAGAACATCTACTAAATTGCGCTCTATCAATATATCGATGTACTTGTAGCGACCCGACCTCAGACGGTCAAGTCTCTGTGTATCTGTGCTATCCCTGGATCGGTATGCTAGCACACACAATACATCAATGTATATATCAAAGTGCAATCACATGTATAAGTAACGAAAAACTGATATATACCTTAAGAATCTCAGCGGAAATAGGCAAACGGGTGTGGAGTCCCATCAACACCATCGGCAAGTTGAGTGCGGACCGTAACCCTATCATATCACTTACTCATCGGATAATACCTGCAACATAATATGTTGCAGCCGTGTAGGTCAGTACGTTGAATGTACTAGCAAGTCACACCATAAGAGATGAAAAAATGTCCTATTTATACATGCAATATGGCTGGTGGATGGTTCTAAATTTAATTTGCATAAAGCTGATTTTTCCTTATCATAAAAAGAATATCACATTGTTACTACATAATTCATCATAATATGATTAAGATGGTTGCTCCATTCAATCTATACCCAAATTCATTAAAACCCATTAAATTAATTAAGAGTGATGAGATCGCTCAATTCCCACTTTCCAGATGCTCAAATTGTCCATAACCGGGGACACGGCTAATCGATTAGTTTTACACTCTGCAGAGGTTTGTACACTTTTCCCCACAAGACTCGATCACCTCCTTTGTAGTCCTCACACTGCCTGGTGTTTGAGAATCGGAAGATCGAGACATAGTCTTTCTGAAGTGTTCCCTCTTAACCCTGGGTAGACCGGTACACCTACATATATAACTACATCTGCTAGTCTACCACGGTAAGAGGTCACACAACGTACTCAACTAAGCCAGAGCCCATAATAGCTTGTGGCTGTGCAGGTAAGCTTCTAGTCATGAAAAATTGATGAATACCTTTGAGCCTGGGTGGGTGTCCATAGGGTGATCACACGGGTACTCTGGGATCCCCTGGGCAAGTCCATTGGTTTCTCCAGGGTGCCCGGGCAAGTCCACTGGTTTCTCCAGGATGCCCCTTACCAATCTACCCAGATGTGTGTTAATGTTGCCACCTTAAGGTTACCCTTAATTATTATATCACTCGCAACTTTCATGATCTCCCATACCAATCCCCGTCTACAATGGCATAGCAAAATCCCTACAACGTTGGTGACAAATAAGTAAAGGCTCAGACCTACCTCATTGCACTACTGAGTTTATAATATAGCCAACTAACATATTCATGCAAACCTTACATCAAAGGACTAAATGCATATATAAAACATAGGTATAAAAGGGCATGATCAAGATCTAACTTGCCTTGTACTATTGATGAAGATGAAATATTATAGTGAGTCGTCTCTCCTTCTCGTTACGATATATCTAACGATATAAGAAACTACTTTAACACACAACAACATCCAAATAAAGATCCAAATAAAATATTCAAATTACAATACAAAATAAAAAATAAAAATAAAAACATTCCTACATAAGTTGTTGGGACTTGGTTACGGGTTGAGATAAGATCAAGAATGAAAATATGATATAGGGTTTGTTCTAGGGTTGGGTCAAAGTGAAGATCACGGCTGGAAGAGTTGTGGGGCAAGGTTCTACGACAAAGTCTATAATGGGTTTGATTGAAATATTTGACTTGGGTCCAATGAAAATGATAGATGGAGTTGATGCCATAGGGTTTATGTTACAAAAATTTATGTAACATTTCCTAAGTCCAAATTTGTATGATGATGGCATGTGACCAGAGAGGTTTTCTAGGGATCAATCTAGGAGATTTAACTTCGTGTCAAAAGTTATTAAACAATGATCGAGAAAGTCAATGTAAGGTGTTGATGTTAAAACAGTGACTAAATCTTGTTGGAAAAAAATTATACCATGAGTTCCAACAGAAAGGTGATGTCCTAAGGTCGAACTTTCATATAATAAACATTTTTATATGATTTATATATTAGAAGATATAGAAAAAAATACTCAATTTAATATTTAAAACAGTACTAAACTTTAACTTGCCAAAAACTGAGATCTCGTATTTTTTATAATAAACTAGATGTTCCAAGGAATCTGGGGATATAAAATTTGTCGAATTTGGGCATGCGGTTTAGGAGATATGATTTTCCAAAGTTTGAGTATTTTTCTAAAAAACAATTACGGGATTTACACAGTGCTCACCGGAGTTAGTCGCCGGAGTTGGGGAAAAAGGTCGCCGGAGTTGAGGAAGAAGGCCCCCAACGTCAAGTAGAATGAGGACGGCGAAAAGGTCGACGAGGGAAGTCCATTGGGCAATGTCCGGGGCTCGGCCTCATCCTGTGACGGCGTGGAGCGGCCGCCGGAGTTGTCGAACTCCGACGAGCAATTTCTCTCAAAGAAGGACGAGGAAGATAGGGGTTTTCTCGGGAGGGGGTGAGGACTGTGAGGAGAACCTATGGGCACTACTTATAGGTGAGGGGGAGGTCAGAATTCGAGCAGATGGAGATGAAATGCAGGGACGTTTTGGGTGTCCGTTAATGGCCACTACGGTCGCCTTTAAGGCGTACTGAGAAGGGGAGGGGGTCGAGGAAGACGAGGGGAACCGGTTCTGACCGTTTGTGGGTTGGAGGAGGGAGAGAAGGGGAGGAAGAGGTGGAGGCGCCATGGATGTAGCCTCTGTTCGTGTTCCTGTGAACATGAACGAGGAGGAAGAAGAAGCCTGCGCGTATGGGCCTAAGTGAAGTCAAGGCCCAAGAGAAAAAAAAAGATGGGCTTGGCTGGTTGTGTATGTTGTACTTGCTGGGTTATGTGCATGCACAGTGCTCCGAAAAAAATGTGCATAGCCCTAAAAGACTTGGAATTGGATTTCGTCAATTAATAATTAGGTGACGAAAAACTTTAACTAACGAAACCAACGAAAATGTGTACAATTACATATTTATTATTTAGAGTCTAGGGAAAAAATAGTTTCATAATTTCGTAAAAAATAATTTGTGTGTAACTTATTAATGCATTATAGACTTAATTGAATTACTCAAAATTCAATTCAGAGTTTTTGAAAATTCACAAACTGTTAATTGTCAATTACTAAATATTTCCGAATATGTCTTGGAGAAGTCACATTATTTGCTCTCATTAATTTATTTTAATAATTTGGAAATATATAAATGGCATTAAAACTCCAAATAAGATCCAATTTCAAACGGAACTCGAAATGGGATACTCATCCACCACATTTGATAAAGTCATCTTATTCTCACTCCAAAATTGTGATTGTGGTTTTCCAATATTTCAAAAAAAAAGTCAAACAAAAATTAAAGCCCTCTGATTTCTTGAATAAACTTCCCCATACATAGTTTTCTTTATTGGACAAAATGTTACCCAACTTTTATAACATGATTAGAAAAAGTTTTAAACAAGAACTCAAAAGGTTTTAATTCCCGTGAAAGAAATAAAATAATTTCACACAATCCAAGACACAACAATCAAACAAACAATCCTATTTATTTAAATTTAACATTCCAAAATATAGAATTTTGGGATGTTACAAACCTACCACACTTAAAATGAATCTCGTCCTCGAGATTCGGAAAGGCTAGAAAGAAGAGGTTAGAGAGGAATTTTCTGTAGCGACCCGACCTCAGACGGTCAAGTCTCTGTGTATCTGTGCTATCCCTGGATCGGGTATGCTAGCACGCACAGTACATCAATGTATATATCAAAGTGCAATCACATGTATAAGTAACGAAAAACTGATATATACCTTAAGAATCTCAGCGAAAACAGGCAAACGGGTGTGGAGTCCCATCAACACCATCGGCAAGTTGAGTGCGGACCGTAACCCTATCATATCACTTACTCGTCTGATAATACCTGCAACATAATATGTTGCAGCCGTGTAGGTCAGTACGTTGAATGTACTAGCAAGTCACACCATAAGAGATGAAAAAATGTCCTATTTATACATGCAATATGGCTGGTGGATGGTTCTAAATTTAATTTGCATAAAGTTGATTTTTCCTTATCATCAAAAGAATATCATATTGTTACTACATAATTCATCATGATATGATTGAGATGGTTGCTCCATTCAATCTATACCCAAATTCATTAAAACCCATTAAATTAATTAAGAGTGATGAGATCGCTCAATTCCCACTTTCCAGATGCTCAAATTGTCCATAACCGGGGACACGGCTAATCAATTAGTTTTACACTCTGCAGAGGTTTGCACACTTTTCCCCCACAAGACTCGATCACCTCCTTTGTAGTCCTCACACTGCCTGGTGTTTGAGAATCGGAAGATCGAGACATAGTCTTTCTGAAGTGTTCCCTCTTAACCCTGGGTAGACCGGTACACCTACATATATAACTACATCTGCTAGTCTACCATGGTAAGAGGTCACACAACGTACTCAACTAAGCCAGAGCCCATAATAGCTTGTGGCTGTGCAGGTAAGCTTCTAGTCATGAAAAATTGATGAATCCCTTTGAGCCTGGGTGGCAGTCCATAGGGTGATCACACGGGTACTCTGGGATCCCCTAGGCAAGTCCACTGGTTTCTCTAGGGTGCCCGGGCAAGTCCACTGGTTTCTCCAGGGTGCCCCTTACCAATCTACCCAGATGTGTGTTAATGTTGCCACCTTAAGGTTACCCTTAATTATTATATCACTCGCAACTTTCATGATCTCCCATACCAATCCTCGTCTACAATGGCATAGCAAAATCCCTACAACGTTGGTGACAAAGAAGTAAAGGCTCAGACCTACCTCATTGCACTACTGAGTTTATAATATAGCCAACTAACATATTCATGCAAACCTTACATCAAAGGACTAAATGCATATATAAAACATAGGTATAAAAGGGCATGATCAAGATCTAACTTGCCTTGTACTATTGATGAAGATGAAATATTATATTGAGTCGTCTCTCCTTCTCGTTACGATATATCTAACGATATAAGAAAGTACTTTAACATACAACAACATCCAACTAAAGATCCAAATAAAATATTCAAATTACAATAGAAAATAAAAAAAATAAAAATAAAAACATTCCTACATAAGTTGTTAGGACTTGGTTACGGGTTGAGATAAGATCAAGAATGAAAATATGATATAGGGTTTGTTCTAGGGTTGGGTCAAAGTGAAGATCACGGCTTGAAGAGTTGTGAGGCAAGGTTCTACGACAAAGTCTATAATGGGTTTGATTGGAATATTTGACTTGGGTCCAATGAAAATGATAGATGGAGTTGATACCATAGGGTTTATGTTACAAAAATTTATGTAACATTTCCTAAGTCCAAATTTGTATGATGATGGCATGTGACCAGAGAGGTTTTCTAGGGATCAATCTAGGAGATCAATCTAGGGCAAGTCCACTGGTTTCTCAACTATCGAAAAATCTCATAGCACAGATACACAGAGACTTGATCGTCTGAGCTCGGGTCGCTACAGAAATGGTATCAGAACACATGTTGACTGTAGGACGTGACCCTAGGAAATGGCTTAGTACTAGCAAGACCCTGAGAGAATAATTTTTGCCTTGGAATTTTCCCTCATCTTTTGAACCCTTGACCAAAACTCTTCTTATTTCTAAATTTTAGATGGAGAATTTCACCCTGAACACCAGAGAGCACTACAAGGACGTTCTTTGTGGTCCAACCCTCATAGTACTGGTCAGACTGCCGAAGTTGCCGATACCGGAGATCAAGGTGAAGAAGATAATAACTGGAACATGGGGCATTAAGACTCGAGTTTTTGGACGTCAAGGAGACCCCAAGAAAGGAGACATCACATATGAGATGATAGCCCGCAACAAGTATATGGGCATCAACACTGCCATTCATGATGCAGTTGCACGCCTGTGCTATCGTCATCGTAATGAGCTAAGCAAGAACAATTTTGGAAAGCTTGGATGGCAGAAAGCTGGTGGAGCACATATCTTACTGACGAAGGAGAAAAACCTGAAGTTTTCACCTCTGAGGTGTATAACCAAGACTTGGAGCATTACATCAAGAACCTCCAGATGGACCTTCTCGAAGTCTTCTTCGATAAGGAAGCACTGCATGAAGAACTCAATGCCCAGAAGCTGGAGGTAACCAAGCATGTGGAGGAAGACCTTGAAGTTCGGAAACTTCGTTAGGAACTAGAGAACAACATGACCATAGCTCATGCCAAAGATGTTGAGATCCAGAAGCTCAAGGATCAACTCCAAGACTTACTGGGACGCCACAGGAAACTCTGTCTCGACAGAGATTATCTGGTTGAAGAACTGGAGAATATCCAACACAAGTAGAAGAAGCCTCGTGGACACCAGAACCAAGATCTGGAGAAGTTAGTTTAGTAGTAGACCACCATGAGAAAATAAGTTTGAACGTTTACGATTTGAGTATCTAACCATACCAACTTATGTGGGTGGCAGTACTATATTAATGTTTGATTGAATGAATGTGTGAATCATGATTGAGTTGTGTGATGTGTGTATCTCTCTACTTCTCCAACTCTATCTCATCCCAAAACCCTTGGACCCAATATATGATGAATGAAGATGGACTCAAATTCTCGGGACCCAAGACTCAGTTGGAGATCGAGCAATGGTTTCGTAACATGGAGAATCACCTGAGGATCAACCTTGTTGAAAGAAAGGATGAAGTACCATACGCTCTTCAGTACTTTGAAGGAAGTGTCGCAACATGGTGGAAAATGCATCAAGCTATACAAGGATGGAATGGAGCAAAGACTTGGGAAGAATTCAAGACAACTCTGCTAAGGTCTCGTCTTACCCGGAAGCCTTACGATAGTAAGATGATTAAGAAACCTTGTGCATGTAAGATTTGCGGAGAAGTTGAACACACCCATGAAGAACACAAGGACAAATGCCTACATTGTGAAGAAAATCACCCAGCCGAAGAATGCCCAACCTGGCAGGTTACATGTTTCTTATGTGAAGGAACGGATCACCACCCTAATCAGTGTCACATTTATCCCATGGTAAAACAAACTACCCGGAAGTAGAAGGAAGGGATGAAGGAAGCCCTCCGAGAAGGTATGAAACAACCTGTGATGAAGGACAATGTTGAAGACCCTGATGGAGAAGGCCTAACCAGATTTTATTCCAAAGCCTACTATTCATGTGGAGAAAAAGGACATTTTCGCAGTATTGCACAAAGGAAAGAAAAGAGAATCCAGAATACTTCCCAATAGAAGAAGTGGAATTTGATCCACATGAAATAGAAGCCCTGATCGGTACGAAGAAGTCCCCGAAGAGGAAACGAATACCTCCCCAGAGTAACCTAATATCTGCAGAGAAGGACATGAGTCATATCATATGTTTCAGGTGTAAGAACTCATGGCACTACTACCATGAATGTTCGGACAAGAAGCCAAGAACCCTAGGAGTCAAGAAAATCACAAGGAAGCCTCGAGACAAGTTGGAAGCCATTTGTTTTCGTTGTAAGGAAGTGGGATATTATGCTAGGGAATGTTCGGATCAAAAGAAAGCTAAAACTGAGTAGTCGAGATTATGATATCAGTAATAAGTAGTAGGAAGCAATTTTATTTTCATGAGTAGGTTGAGTTGACCTATGTAATGGAAGTCTTGGAGAATGTAATATTTCATGGATCAATAAAGTTGAATCATCAGTGCCATGTTGAATTGTAAGAGTTGCCACTCTCTTAGACTTTAATCATTTTCGAGGATATGAGAAATATGGTCTATGGATAAATTACTACAATCCCTTTTAAGTGTGGTAGTATTTCGTAAAACCACAAGGTCAAAGGAGAAAGAAACATGTTGTTCATGCTGATCCGTAGAAAGGAGCTGGACAAAAATAAGTTGCAGTTTGATTTCGTTATGTTGGTTACCACAAGGAGATGAAGAAAATGAAGTAGTATGAGAATTATCGGAGAATATGGATCAGTTGTAACTCCAAGGATGAGTAAAAGCTCAACAAGTGTTGAAGTCGTCCATAACCCACAAGCCCAGGATTTACCGAGGAACAAGCACAGTCTTGTTTTAGGAAGAATTATGAAGGATCCATGAAACGTCTACCAATGAAGTTATAGCTATTGCATAGGAGGATACGTAAAACTAGAGGGTTTTGGTGAAACGATAGTTGTTTCTGTTTGGCTTCGAGAATCGATGGATTTATCCTAACCCAGTTCATGGACAAGAGAAATCTGCAATGCCTGTGAGGATGCCCGAGTGTTAGGATGCGAGATTCACTAAACCTTATACAGGGTAATGATTTGGGTGCGACATGGCTTGGCCACCATGACAACCTACTCTTATCATTCGCTCTTGTTATTTGGAATGATAAATCTGAGTGACTTACCCACAGTAAAGTGCCGACGCCCGTTGAAGCCTTGCTTAATCCATAGAATGGTATGATGAGGAACCCATGTACATGGCAGCTGCTGCCAATCGTAGTTTACACGGTGAGAATGAAGCCAAGACCCATTTCTTGCAGGGAACCAGTAATGGCAGACCTCCATGAGATTTTTCGATAGTTGTTTAGCATTGGCACTAAACCTGTCAGATGAGAAGATCCAATCTCATAAGAATTTCATTTTGATGCAAAGACCCATGATATTGAAGGAAATGTTATGCCTCTAACAGGAGAGCATCAATGAAGGTGATATTACAAGAGATTTGAGGAGAAATGTGTTGTCAACACTATAGAGGTGGTGCATGAGTTTATTTTAAGTGTGGTAGCACCCGAGACCTTCATGATGATCAATGGAATTTGCAAGGAGACCCCAACCCTAACCTCTTCTTTCTAGCCTTTCCGAATCTCGAGGACGAGATTCATTTTAAGTGTGGTAGGTTTGTAACATCCCAAAATTCTATATTTTGGAATGTTAAATTAAATAAAAAATAGGATTGTTTGTTTGATTGTTGTGTCTTGGATTGTGTGAAATTATTTTATTTCTTTCACGGGAATTAAAACCTTTGAGTTCTTGTTTAAAACTTTTTCTAATCATGTTATAAAAGTTGGGTAACATTTTGTCCAATAAAGAAAACTATGGTTGCGGAAGTTTATTCAAGAAATCAGAGGGCTTTAATTTCTATTTGATTTTTTTTTGAAATATTGGAAACCACAATCACAATTTTGGAGTGAGAATAAGATGACTTTCTCAAATGTGGTGGATGAGTATCCCATTTGGAGTTCCATTTGAAATTGGATCTTATTTGGAGTTTTAATGCCATTTATATATTTCCAAATTATTAAAATAAATTAATGAGAGGAGATAATGTGACTTCTCCAAGACATATTCGGAAATATTTAGTAATTGACAATTAACAGTTTGTGAATTTTCAAAGACTCTGAATTGAATTTTGAGTAATTCAATTAAGTCTATAATGCATTAATAAGTTACACACAAATTAATTTTTACGAAATTATGAAACTATTTTTTTCCTAGACTCTAAATAATAAATATGTAATTGTACACAATTTCGTTGGTTTCGTTAGTTAAAGTTTTTCGTCACCTAATTATTAGTTTACGAAATCCAATTCTAAGTCTTTTAGGGCTAAGCACATTTTTTTTCGGAGCACTGTGCACGCACATAACCCAGCAAGTACAACATACACAATCAGCCAAGCCCATCTTTTTTTTCTTCTCTTTCATTTTTCTCTTGGGCCTTGACTTCACTTAGGCCCATACGCGCAGGCTTCTTCTTCCTCCTCGTTCATGTTCACAGGAACACGAACAGAGGCTACATCCATGGCGCCTCCACCTCTTCCTCCCCTTCTCTCCCTCCCCCAACCCACAAACGGTCAGAACCGGTTCCCCTCGTCTTCCTCGACCCCCTCCCCTTCTCAGTACGCCTTAAAGGCGACGATAGTGGCCATGAACGGACACCCAAAACGTCCCTGCATTTCATCTCCATCTGCTCGAATTCTGACCTCCCCATCACCTATAAGTAGTGCCCATAGGTTCTCCTCACAGTCCTCACCCCCTCCCGAGAAAACCCCTCTCTTCCTCGTCCTTCTCTGAGAGCAATTGCTCGTCGGAGTTCGACAACTCCGGCGGCCGCTCCACGCCGTCACGGGATGAGGCCGAGCCTGGGACATTGCCCAATGGACTCCCCTCGTCGACCTTTTCGCCGTCCTCATTCTACTTGACGTTGGGGGCCTTCTTCCTCAACTCCGGCGACCTTTTCCCCAACTCCGGCGACGAACTCCGGTGAGCACTATGTAAATCCCGTAATTGTTTTTCAGAAAAATACTCAAACTTCGAAAAATCATATCTCCTAAACCGCATGCCCAAATTCGACAAATTTTATATCCCCAGATTCCTTGGAACACCTAGTTTATTAGAAAAATACGAGATCTCAGTTTTTGGCAAGTTAAAGTTTAGTTCTGTTTTAAATATTAAATAGAGTATTTTTTCTATATCTTCTAATCTATAAATCATATAAAAATGTTTATTATATGAAAGTTCGACCTTAGGACATCAATTTTCTATTGGAACTCATGGCATAATTTTTTTCCAGCAAGATTTAGTCACTGTTTTAACATCAACACCTTAAATTGACCTTCTCGATCATTGTTTAATAACTTTTGACACGAAGTTAAATCTCCTAGATTGATCCCTAGAAAACCTCTCTGGTCACATGCCATCATCATACAAATTTGGACTTAGGAAATGTTACATAAATTTTTGTAACATACCCAAACCCCTATATCAGGGGATGTTTTTGCCCTCACGTTTCACCACTTGGCTGATGGGGACTCGGGGGCCTATGAAGTATGGACACGTATATTTGTTTGGGAGGCTGGGGGGTAAAAATCGCATGTGGGTGTAGGCCTTCTGTGAAAATTTTGTTGACGTGGCTGGCGATTCGTTGTGTGCGTGTAGCGATTTTTGGTTCGTGTGGGCCATGCTCCCCCGTTGACCTGAAGGCGTCTGTTTTGCTCCATGGTCGCGTGCATGTGTGGGCTTACATATATGTGAGTTGGGCTTCATTGGTTTCCTGGCCTGGTTGTTGGCTTGCCTGCTTCTTTCCTATGTTTGCGTGTTGTGTTGTCATCGGTCGCCCGTCATCGGTGCTGCTTTATCCTGCTCATCGGCGCCGCTCTGATCGATTAGTCTACAGCCGCCGCTGTTCCTAATCGGTGCTGCTTTGATCGACTAATCTAGAGATGCCGCTGTTTGACCTTTCGTGTTCGTTTCCGTCTTCTCTTTTCATATTTTCGTGGGTTATAAATAGGTCTTTCTCCATGTGGTGTCTCAGTTGTTCTGGGGGCTTTCTTTCCTCGATTTAATTTACATTAGTTTCATGGTTGGTTCTTCATATGGCCTTAATGGTCTGCGGCATCCGGGTCGGCCTCCTCGGCTGCGTGGGGCTGTGGTTGGCCGTCGTGGCGTCTCGGGTCGTTCTGCTGCTTCGCTCGGTGTATCGGATCGGTCTTCAGTTACGATGGACGCTTCGATGCCTATTGTTGGAAATAGGAGCAAATTACTACGAGTTTTAAACCGAATAAACAGAAGATAAATCATGACAGCACTAGCAGAGATTAAACTAAGCATGTGAACTAGCATAGCAGATGAACATATCACATCTAGGACACATACTAGAAACATAAATTCTACCACGATCTCGAACAAGAAAGATAGAATCACATACGGTGCAGCGGGAGCAGTACCGCCGGCGTTGACGTTGTCGCCCATGTCGTCGAGGATGAGGTTGCCGAGGTCGGGGAAGAAGTCGTCTTTCGCGAAGTCGTCGTTGCCAGCAGTCGCGTGGGTGCACTCCCCAAAAACCTGATCGCCCCTCTCCCGTACAGGATCATGAGAGGCGGGGTTCCGGATGCCTGCTGTCCCTTCTCCCGGTGCACGCCGAAAGGAGGGATGGAGAAGACTTGCTTGGCGGCGCAATGATCTGGAACGGTGATGAGAAACCATACGAAGCGGCGGCGGCTAGGGTAAACGTCTGCCTTACTATATAGTGCGGGCCAGGTAGGTCGTGGGAGTAACCCCACGTCCGAGTCACCACGATCCAAAAGAATCGAAAACGGTTCAGTAATTAACGCGTTCGTTAATTATTAATTAATGACTCATTAATTTTTCTCGAGCAGCAAAAATATAGACAACGTGCATAGCTCTGTCCTCGGTTTGGCTCAATCCCGCAACCCGCGGCGCGTCGTGACGAGGCGTGGCGTGGCGTGGCGAGGCGAGCGAGGAGGAGGAGCGCGCGTATAGGTCTCCTCTTCTCATGCTCATACAAGTGGTAGAAGAGCTCACCTTATAAAGAGGTGCAACTCTCTCTCAACTTATGAGGTGGAACTAAACTTTAGTCTCACTCACTCCACTCACATGTGTGCATGAATGAGCCAAGAGAATTTCAGAATTTTAGTTGGGCTTTGGGCCAAAGGCCTACTAGCAAATTCCAACAATCCCCCACAAAGTCTCATTGGCACATCTCATCATTTAGTTCCAAAACATTGTTTGTATACCGGTGCTTAGTGGAGACTGTGAAGTTGAACTTTCACTTAGAGTTTTATGCTACACTAGATCACAACTTGAATAGTGGACTATGCCTTGAACTACAAGTTTTCTGCGAGACTAGTTTCACACAAATTTTTGTCCGATACTTGGCTGCCGCAAGGCTTCCCCGCGGGTGGAGCGTATACGTCGTACTCCAGGGCCTTTCATGAATTTATTAGAGAGCACCCACTTCTCACAGACTGCGACGTTAACAGTCAAATTCATATAGGTGTGTTCCTCAGCAGATGCTCTGCAGGATAACATCTCTGCTTACTCAAATAAGCCACTTGGAACACATTAAGATAGATATCAACCTGCCATGCAGATCAGGAGAGTATTGCATCTTCACGGAGTGGGATAATTAAAATAAGGATACTCTCCTCTCAGCTGACCAACAGCTTGTCTCCCACTTCTACTTCACGGGATCTCCGATCACATAGAGTGGGTTACCACTATGGACAACTCATGCGGTGGGTCTCAAACCCATCTCCATCGATGCATTATCTATCACATTACGTGATAGACCCTTTGTGAAGGGATCTGCCAAGTTTTTCGATGTTTGGATATAATCCAAAGTAATAGCTCCGGAGTTCCTCAGTTTTCTGACAGATTTTAATGTCCTCTTCACATGCCTTGAGGACTTCATATTGTCCTTAGAACTGTTTATCTTGACGATCACAGTTTGATTATCACAGTTCATCAGGATAGGGGGTATTGGTTTTTCAACCATAGGTAAGTCCATCAATAGCTCACGAAGCCACTCTGCTTCAACAGTGGCAGTGTCTAATGCTGTGAGTTCTGCTTCCATAGTTGACCTCGTTAAGATGGTCTGCTTGCAAGACTTCCAGGAAACAGCGCCACCACCAAGTGTAAAAACATAACCACTTGTGGCCTTAATCTCATCAGCATCAGATATCCAGTTCGAGTCACTATAACCCTCTAGTACCCTTGGATACCCGGTGTAGTGAATCCCATAGCTCGCAGTGCCCTTCAAGTAGCGCATAACTCTCTCAAGCGCACGCCAATGATAATCTCCCAGTTTAGACACAAACCGACTCAGCTTTCTCACAGCAAAAGAGATGTCAGGCCTCGTGGCACTCGCCAAATACATAAGCGAGCCAATAATATGAGAATAACTCAGTTGATCTCTAGCAATCCGTCGATTCTTTCGAAGCAACACACTAGCATCATATGGAGTTGGAGAAGGCGTGCAGTCGCTATACCCAAAACGACTCAAGACCTTTTCCACATAGTGAGACTAAAGCAGTGTGATCCCACCATTCTCATCTCTCAACAGCTTGATATTCAAGATAACATCAGCTACTCCTAGATCCTTCATCTCAAAACAGCGAGATAAGAAATCCTTAACCTCCTTGATTAAATCAAGTTTGGTTCCAAAGATCAATATGTCATCGACATACAGACAAAGAATAACTCCTTCGCCCCCAGCATGGCGATAGTACACACACTTGTCACCATCATTTACTACAAAGCCGGCAGGAGTTAATGTTCTTTCGAACTTCTCATGCCACTCCTTAGGAGCTTGTTTAAGGCCATATAAAGACTTTAATAACTTACACACCTTTCCTTCCTGACCAGGTACTACAAAACCATCTTGTTGATCCATGTAAATTTCCTCCTTCAACTCTCCATTGAGGAAAGCCGTCTTAACGTCCATTTGATGAACGAGAAGACCATGTGAGGCAGCCAGTGATAGTAGCACCCGAATTGTGGTTAGTCTAGCCATGGGTGAGTAAGTATCAAAGAAGTCTTCACCTTTTTTCTGGGTATAACCCTTAGCCACAAGCTGTGCCTTGTACTTTTCAATCGTGCCATCAGGTCTAAGCTTCTTCTTGAACACCCACATACATCCTACAGGTTTGCACCCATAAGGACGGTCAGTGATCTCCCAGGTTTCGTTAGCTAAGATGGAGTCCATCTCGCTACGAATAGCTTCCTTTCAGTAGTCAGCATCAGGAGATGCATAGGCTTCTGAAATAGTCCTGGTTGTGTCATCCACAAGGTACACAATGAAATCATCACCAAAGGACTTTGTAGTCCTCTGTCTCTTACTCCTTACAGGAGTTTCATTGTCACCCTCAACAGGATTCTCAACGTGTTCCATCGCAATGGTGGGTTCAGGAATTAAAGTGAGTTCCTCACTAGATGGAGTAGGTATCTCCTGATTTGATGAACTTGACATATCCTTCATAGGAAATATGTCCTCAAAGAAAGTTGCATCATTAGACTCCATAATCGTACCAACATGCATGTCGGATACCTCAGATTTTATTATCAAAAATTTATAGCCAATGCTATGAAAAGCATAGCCCAGAAGAACACAATCCACGGTTTTTGGTCCTAGCTTGCGCTTCTTGGGAATTGGTATATTGACTTTCACCAAACAACCCCAAGAGCGTAGGTAAGAGAGTTTCAACCTTTTCCTTTCCCATTCCTCAAATTGAGTCATGGTCTTATGCTTTGTGGGAACTCGGTTTAGGACATGACACGCGGTCATTAGCGCCTCCCCCACCATTCCTTGGAAAGACCCGATGTGTATAACATGGCGTTAACCAAATCAGTTAGAGTTTGGTTCTTTCTTTCGGCCACCCCATTAGACTGGGGTGAGTAGGGAGGCGTCCTCTCGTGAATTATACCATGTTCCGCACAAAACAGATCAAATTCATTGGAAAAATACTCTCCACCACGATCGGACCTAAGCCGTTTAATTTTTCGATCAAGTTGGTTCTCTGCCTCAGCTTTATAGGTTTTGAAGAAAGTTAAAGCCTCATCTTTTGATTTAAGAAGATACACATAACAATATATAGTGGAGTCATCAATCAACATCATGAAATATCTCTTTCCATCTTTTGTCAACACACCATTCATCTCACAAAGATCATAATATATAAGCTCTAGTGGCGCCAAGTCTCTTGCCTCTGCAGTCTTATGAGACTTGCGAGGTTGTTTAGCTTGCACACATACTTGGCACTTAGAGCCTTTGACAGTAGAGATTTTCGGAATTAAATTCATATTGGCTAGCCGCGTCATGCAACCAAAGTTAATATGACAAAGTCATGAATGCCAAATATCCGACTCATTATTGTGGCAAACATTATTAATAATTTTAGTGCAAATATCTGACAAAGATAGGCGGAACAAGCCTCCGCACTCATAGCCTTTTCCAACAAATTGTCCACACTTGGAAATTACAACTTTATTGGACTCAAAAACCAACTTAAAACCATCTCGACATAAACGGGAACCGCTAACGAGATTTTTATTGATGGACGGCACATGATGAACGTTCTTCAGACGCACAGTCTTCCCCGAAGTAAACTTCAGATCGACCGTACCAACACCTCGAATGATGGCATGTGACCCATTCCCCATCAGCACGGGAGAAGTCCCTGTGGCCTGGTAAGAAGAAAACATGGAAGCGTCAGCACAAACATGCACATTGGCACCGGTGTCAATTAACCAATCAGGGGATTGAAATACTGAAAGGATGGTAGGAAAAATATTGTACCTTGATTCCTTCATATCAGTATCACTGATGACAACATTAGCGGACTTGGCGCCCTTCTCATGTTCGCGCTCCTCAAAGCGGTTAGGACACTTCGGAGCCCAGTGATTAGGATCACCGCAGACATGGCAAAGTCCCTTTCCCTTCTTATGAGAGTTCTTCTTGAAGTTGGTGGAATGTGATGGCTTGTTCTTTGTATCAAACTTGCCTTTCCCCTGAGTTTTGTTCTTGTTGTTTTTGACTTATTGGGCTGGAAGTTCTTCTTCTGTACCATGTGGGCACTAGAAGCTCCCTCGGCAACTCGAGCATGTGTGTCCTTTGCTCTCGCCTTCTCTTCAACATCAAGAGTACCAATGAGATCCGCAACGGAAAACTCCTGTCTCTTGTGTTTCAGGGAAGTAGCAAAGTTGTTCCACAAAGGTGGAAGCTTGGCAATAATACCTCCGGCAACAAATTTGTCCGGCAACACACACTTGAAGAGCTCAAGTTCTTTTGCGAGCGACTGTATCTCATGAGCCTGCTGTACAACAGAGCACTCATCAGTCATCTTGTAGTCATAGAATTGCTCCATGATGTACAACTCGCTACCGGTGTCCGAGGCACCAAACTTGGCCTTGAGCGCGGCCCACATGTCCTTGCAGTTGTCAAACGACATATACGAATCCACAACGGAATCATCAAGAACACCCAGAAGAGCGCCTTTAAAGAGAGTATTGATCTTCTCAAAAGCTTCCAGCTGTGCTGGATTAAGATCGCCCTCAGGCTTGCCCTTAGTGGCGTCATAGCAGCCCATGGTCTGAAACCAGTAGACTGCTCTCGTGCGCCATCTCTTATATTGCGCCCCCTTAAAGGCAGTCGGCTTCAGATGCGCAGCAAAACCACTCGGAGTAAATTGCCTATTATCAGGTTTTTGGATTGTTGGAAATATGAGCAAATTATTACGAGTTTTAAACCGAATAAACATAAGATAAATCATGACAACACTAGTAGAGATTAAACTAATCAGGTGAACTAGCATAGCAGATGAACAGATCACATCTAGGGCACATACTAGAAACATGAATTCTACCACAATCTTGAACAACAAAGATAGAATCACATATGATGCAGCGGGAGCAGCACCGCCGGTGTTGACATTGTCGCCCATGTCATCGAGGATGAGGTTGCCGAGGTTGGGGAAGAAGTCGTCGTTCGCAAAGTCATCGCTGCCAGCAGTCGCGCGGGTGCGCTCCCCAAAAACCTGATCGCCCCTCTCCCGTACAGGATCACGAGAGGCGGGGTTTCGGAGGCCTGCTGTCCCTTCTCCCGGTGCACACCCAAAGGAGGGATGGAGAAGACTTGCTTGGTGGCACAATGATCTGGAACGATGATGAGAAACTATACAAAGCGGCGGCGGCTAGGGTAGACGTCTGCCTTACTATATAGTGCGGGCCGGGTAGGTCGTGGGAGTAACCCCACGTCCGAGTCACCATGATCCAAAAGAATCGAAAATGGTTCAGTAATTAATGCGCCCGTTAATTATTAATTAATGACTCATTAATTTTTCTCGAGCAGCAAAAATATAGACAACATGCATAGCTCTGTCCTCGGCTCGGCTCAATCCCGCAACCCGCGGTGCGTCGTGACGTGGCGAGGCAAGCGATGAGGAGGAGCATGCTTGTAGGTCTCCTCTTCTCATGCTCATACAAGTGGTAGAAGAGCTCACCTTATAAAGAGGTGCAACTCTCTCTCAACTTATGAGGTGGGACTAAACTTTAGTCTCACTCACTCCACTCACATGTGTGCATGAATGGGCCAAGAGAATTTTAGAATTTTAGTTGGGCTTTGGGCCAAAGGCCTATTAGCAAATTCCAACATGATGGTCAGGTATTGTGTCGGGGTGGCCGTTCCGTTCGGCCTGCGGCTTCTGGATCATGGTGGATCCTTCTGCTTGGTGTCGCCGTGCTTATGCACGATCTGGTTTGTTTTGTTTACTGTTCCTTTTTGTTTCCCATTTGGTTATTGTGGAGTTCTTCTGTATGTTAAGTTTTTGTTGGTTTGATTGTTTAGGGTCCTTTCCTTTGGCAGTCGATTCTGCTGCTGAAGGTTCTTCTGCCTTCAAGTAAGGGTAGTTCCACCCTTCCAGGTGAGGTGGATCGTGGTGGCCTTGTGCACACCAGCAAGATCGTCCGATGAGCGGCGCTTAAACTCAGGCAAGGCAGACTTCATCCATAAGGCCCTCTCCTTTTCTTTCTCTTTAGTGTATTTCCTCTTCTGTTGATCCGAGGCAGGAGTACCCGTGTGATCTCCCTATGGACTGCCACCCAGGCTCAAAGGGATTCATCAATTTTTCATGACTAGAAGCTTACCTGCACAGCCACAAGCTATTATGGGCTCTGGCTTAGTTGAGTACGTTGTGTGACCTCTTACCGTGGTAGACTAGCAGATGTAGTTATATATGTAGGTGTACCGATCTACCCAGGGTTAAAAGGGAACACTTCAGAAAGACTATGTCTCGATCTTCTGATTCTCAAACACCAGGCAGTGCGAGGACTACAAAGGAGGTGATCGAGTCTTATGGGGAAAAGTGTGCAAAACTCTGCAGAGTGTAAAACTAATCGATTAGCCGTGTCCCTGGTTATGGACAATTTGAGCATCTGGAAAGTGGGAATTGAGCGATCTCATCACTCTTAATTAATTTGATGGGTTTTAATGAATCTGGGTATAGATTGAATGGATCAACCATCTCAATCATATTATGATGAATTATGTAGTAACAATATGATATTCTTTTGATGATAAGGAAAAATCAGCTTTATGCAAATTAAATTTAGAACCATCCACCAGCCATATTGCATGTATAAATAGGACATTTTTTCATCTCTTATGGTGTGACTTGCCAGTACATTCAACGTACTGACCTACACGGCTGCAACATATTATGTTGCAGGTATTATCCGATGAGTAAGCGATATGATAGGGTTATGGTCCGCACTCAACTTGCCGATGGTGTTGATGGGACTCCACACCCATTTGCCTGTTTTCGCTGAGATTCTTAAGGTATATATCAGTTTTTTGTTACTTATACATGTGATTGCACTTTGATATATACATTGATGTACTATGTGTGCTAGCATACCGATCCAGGGATAGCACGGATACACATAGACTTGACCGTCTGAGGTCGGGTCGCTACAGTACTCTTCTTCCCAATACCAAAACTTGCATCCATTCTACACAATAAAATTTAAGTTAGCACAACTATTCTAATCCGAGAGCACAACCGGAGATTTGGTCGGGTTCTTCCTCCTTTTGCCGACATGTGGGACATCCAGCATCCAGGTCGTGTCATGCAAGAAAATAGAGTGGTAGTTGAAGCCACGTGATGTGCATCTTGTGTTAAACTGTAAATAGAATCTAACTACTCTTGAGTAACTCCAAAAGCGGCCACCGAAGATCTTTATTGGATTTGTTTTTCATCACCAGCACGTCGAGGTGAAAGATGTGCAGGTTCAGTGGGTCCTCTTGCATTTTCACTGACATGTGGGACCTCATATGAGAAAACAGATGATGGGTTCCACGCGTCTGCTGGCTGGCTGAGAAGAGAGATAGAGGAGGGTTGAGCACGGACTCCAGGAAAATTTTTCTATGTAACCAGCACCTCGATATTCGCGTGTGGTTGTTTCTAGAATAAAAAAAGGAGGTACCCCTACTTATGTTACTCCCACTACGCCTAGCCTAAGGTTAGTAGGTCACCTTGCGCTTGGCTCTTCGCCTCTTACGGAAGTCGATGGTTCTACAGTAGTACTTCTAGCAATCTGACACCAAATGAACTACTGCACGTCCACCGCTTTTAAGCAAAAGTTTCTCCTCGTGCTGCGCGCCACCGCGCATGCGTTGGTGAGGGAGAAGGCGTAATCAAGATTCTCGTTGCTCTGCGAGTTGACGGGACACATCAAAGTTATTTAGTACGTACTCTCTCCAAAAAGGGTTGACCATGTCATGGCTACCATCTCGTGCTCCGTCGTTGAGTACATTCACTATTCACGTGCCATCGAGGAGAAAAAATATTGCGTAGTAGGTGCCATCAAAGTGCATGACTCACTTACGCACTGCTTATTTGATTATCTCTATTTTCTTGCATGACACGTGCACCTTGATGCTAGATGTCTCGTGTGTTGGGAAAAGGATGAACAAAGCTCACGTAAAAGAAAAGAGTTGAAGAACATAGATTCCCGACGATCGAGAAGGAGCAAGGAACCTCGCGGTGGAGCGTCTGCAAGGAACCTTGCACGTTTCCCCCAGTTTTTTGCCGCCTGCCCACCTATAAACAAATAAAATAACATGAACTCTTCGCTAAACACTAGAAATGATACATCAGTATGCTAAGTTGAAGATGTTTTATAGTTTATATTGATAACCACGCAACAAGCCACACATGTACAGGACGCATGCAGCCACACATGTACACACGCCAACGCACTAACTCCATCCGATCCAACTCATGCACATACGTGCACAGCATGGAGAACACAACGCACGTACACAAGACGTGCATGCACACACACTCGGCCGCAGAATGCACATGAATAACACATGCATGCGCACACACTCGGTTGCATGGAGGTGTGCGCCATCTGCGGCGATGTCCGGTTCATCGTGCTACGGTGAAGCTCGCACACAACGGCGCCTACGCATCTCTTGCAGCACCTCTTTGCCATCGTTGCTCAACGACTAGTCGGAGACGAAGACGACCGCAACCTCGGCCTTAGAGCTAGCACCGATGGAAAAACATGCACGCTGCATGCACATGAGCACGTACGGAGTGCCCATGACATGGTGCGTCCCTAGTCGCCTCTACTCCTTCTGCGCACGTTGTCTATCAAGGCAGTTGCATGCCTAATGATGATGTGGGTGAGATCTTCTAGGACTCAGATGATGACAAGGAAAATTATGAGACACAAGGTGACGTACACCATCAAGGTCCATGGTCAAGGGGGTGCTAAGTGCTAAGTGCTTAAATGTGCTTAGATGAGGTGCTAAGTGCATCAAATGGCTTAGTAACTCAAGTCTTCAAAGCATAGGTGCTTAGTTTATTGTTGCTAAGCTTGCTTCATTTAATTAGCTATAGACTCAAAACTGTCTTTCCACTGTTTCTGCCCGCGGTCACCAAACTAGTCTCTCTCTTCTTAATTAACTTGCCACATCATATTTTATGCCTACGTGGTAGGCTTAGCAGCTATACATGGTAGAGTACTGGGCGAAGCCAAGGCTGGTCATAGTGGGGAGTAACTTATACTATAACATATTACTATGTTACTCTAAACATCTCTATAAACCGGAAAGGAGGGAGTAGTAACATAAACTAGTGTCATATGTAGAGTATGGGAGCACATGATATTTCCCCGTCCGGACCGATCCCAAGTTGGCTTCTCACCTTCTTGGCCCAACAAAAACTCCTCCCCCCTCCTGCGTGCGCTTCCCGCCCGGCGCCAGCTAAGCCCACCGCTCCACATTGATGGCAAGTCAGGGCAACGCGACCTCTCATTGCTTCCGCCATTGAAGCGGCACGCCGACCAAGGGACCACCCGCTGCATGCCCGTCATTTTAGACTACACAGTGGAGAGTAACTTTAGAGCAAGTACTACAATTAGATGACATAAGCATGCTATAAGGATTTAAATATAGTATTTGTGCTTAGTTGAAGGAGAGGGAAGAGAAGCGGATTGTAAACTTGTAGCCGGTTGTAGCAGGAGCCCCAACATACTTTGCGAGACAAAAGGTGGGGCCATTATTGATGATATAGTATTTATACTAAAGGGACTAACGGACGCCTTAATTACTCTGTTTTTTTGAGACAAACCTTGGTGGGGCTATTATTGACTTGGATGTGGGGTTTGGGGGCCAAAGGCCTACTATTATACTTGTTCTTACTCGCACGACCGACCTGACATGCTCTACCCTAGCCGCCGCTGTATCATATGGTTTCACACTTTTCCAGATCTTAGCGCCGCCGCGCAATTCTTCTCCAGCCTTCCTTCCGGCATGCACCGCGAGAAGGGACCGCAGTCCTCCGAACCCCGCCTTTCGTGATCCTGTACGGGAGAGGGGCGATCAGGTTTTTGCGGAGCACACTCCTGTGACTGCTGCCAGCGATGACTTCCTCAACGACAGCCTTCTTCCCCGACCTCGGTAACCTCTTCATCAATGACATGAGTGACAACATCAACCACAGCGGTTCTGCTCCCGCTGTACAGTATGTGATTCTGTCCTCCTGGTTTAGTCCGCATCATTACTTTGATGTTTCCAATTGTCGTCATGATCTATGTACTGCTGATTCAGATTAAATCTCATAGTAAATTGCTCATATATTCAACAATCCAATCCAAAAACCTGATTATAGGCAATTTACTCCGAGTGGTTTTGCTGCGCTTTTGAAGCCGCCAACATTTAAGGGGGTGCAATATAAAAGGTGGCGTACAAGAGCAATATATTGGTTTTAGATCATGTACTGCTACGACGCCACTAAGGGTAAGCCTGAGGGCGATCTTAATCCTACACAGCAGGAAGCTTTTGAGAACATGGATACCCTCTTCAAAGCCGCCCTGCTAAGTGTTCTTGTCAATTCAATTGTGGATTCATATATGTTGTTTGACAGTGGCAAAGACATGTGGGGTGCGCTCGAGGCCACGTTTGGGCCCTCGGGCGCTAGCAACGAGTTGTACGTCATGGAGAAATTCTGTGACTACAAGATGACTGATGAGCGCTCTGTTGTTCAACAGACTCATGAGATACAGTCACTCTCTAAGGAACTTGAGTACTTTAAGTGTGTGTTGCTAGACAAATTTGTTGCTGAGACTGTCGTGGATTTGTCACGGCAGATGTCCTTAGTGTTAGGACTTAGTCGCGAGGCCAACACATCTATGTGGTAGCTTGAGAGGGGTTGAGTGGGACAAGAGACGCAGGGCGGATCAACATGCAAGACAAGGGTTTAGACAGCTTCGGGCCCCGGGAAACATCATCCGGTAATATCCCTACATGCTGTTTGAGGCTAGGTCTCATTATGATCATGAGGGAGTCGCCGCATAAGCCGGCTCCCCCTTTGTGTCTAGCCCTAGATATTGTTTCTTGTTCCTTGTCCCTCTTTGGGGTGCCCTGCCCCTCCTTATATAAGTTAGAGGGGGCGGCTTACATGTAGAGTCCTATTAGGATTAGAACTAACTTATTCTCTATTACAAGTCGGATACAAGTACGGGTCTTGCTTCCTCGTAAAGGAAATATTCCTCATGCCTTCTGTCTTAAGCCGGCCCACCATAATATGAGCCGGCCTACTGGGCCTTGGGCCTAGTCTTCTATGTGACCCGTCGTCGGGGTCATCCTTGAGTCGTTTGACCAGTGAGCCGCCGGACCCGTGAGTCGCCAGTCCTCCGGCGGGTCATCGGTGAAACACCAGGTCCGGCCGGGTCATGCTTCCGGCCGGGTCATACCACGGGGTATATCCCCGACATTAGCCCCCAGTTTAATTTGGATTTATCCATGTTAAACTGATCCTGTAAAACAAACACAAGAACAACTTTAACAGATTGTATTCCGGGTTAAAAATTCTTGTAAGCCGGCACCTGATCATCCTTAATTCCTTGTGCTCCGGGTTAAATATTCTCCTGAGCCGGGACCAAATTATCCTGAAGTCCAATTGTCATTTCCTTCATCTAGAAAACCCGGGTCAAATAAGCTAGCGTTATAATAAATATGTTGATGTTGGTTTCTCACAGAAAAATATTGTGAAGACTAATCCACTTGAGTCGGCTTCCAAGGCACCGGGTTAAATAATTTTGGTCTTCAAATACTCATCTGATATTCAGCCGGCTTGAAGATGTAAAACTTGCCGGTTTATCATTACCAAAAACTGCTTGATTATAAAACAGACGATGCCGGGTCATAATTGTTGTTGACACCGGTTTATGTAATTGACCCTCCTGATTTGGTCAAAACTGATAATTTGAAGATTTTTCTCCCTTATATCCATATTACCTATAGCCCCCAAGTCTTGAGCAGAACAAAGTGATGGTTTAAGACTTGCTCCAATAAATTTTGCAACCTTGAAGAAATCTGGTTTATTCATCCCAATCATATAAACTGAATATTCCACACATGTAGCCCCCAAGTGCCGGGTTGTCATGCTTGCAGCAACCTGGGACTTGTAATTGCTTTATGCTCATGAAAACTTCAACCAGTGTAACTCCCAAGGGACGGGTCATTATACAATAATGAGCAGGGACTTTGTAGATATAACCATGTAAATTTGAACAGCAATGTGTAGCCCCCAAGGGCCGACTTAGTAAAATAATACTGAGCTGGGACTTTGATAATAACATCATATAATATAGTCTCCACCATGGGGCTTGAACCCACGTCCACAAGGTTAAGAGCTTTGTATTCCACCAACTGAATAGTGGACCGTTCAATATAATGGATTAATGCTTGTGTACCTTGAACTTTTGACATGAGCAATTGGTGGCCCCCGAGGGCCGGCTCATTACGATGTGATGAATCGGGTCTTCAATGAGGTGAGCAAAAATGACTTTGCATTAGCCCCCAACTGTCATGGTGCATGCTTGGAGCGACATGAGACTTGCATATTTGATGTAACATCAATTTGAATAATGTAGCCCCCAAGTGCCGGGTCGTAAGCCTGCACAGCTACTCGGGACTATTTCCTCCATTGTAAAATAAATCATATCCATTGATAAAAATAATAGCCGTTGCGCTAAAGCGACTTTGAAAACCTCAATCATAACACTGGTTATTGATAATCACAATAGAAATCCAGCCATGTTGGCTATTCGAGATTTGAATAATATAATCCGGTATAAAAACCTCAATCATTCAATATCATCATGAAAATCCAGCCAGTTTTGGCTATTAAAGATTTGAATACCTCATCGGTTGACAAGTAAATCCAAAGTTTAAATACCTGGCGGCTCTTGGCCGATGACGGCTTAATGCGCATTCATTGTAAGCCGGAATTCTTGTAACCCGGTGGCCTATAGCTCTTGAGAAAATCAATAATTGATAACCCTTTTGAGACACCAATTTCAATGATGAGCTTGGACTGAAGCATTTATATAAGTCATAATTCTGCAAATCCTGCACAGAGTTGAAACAACATATGCCCTGGCGGCTTAACATCAAGAGCCAGGGCGGGTAACCACCCAAATGTAGTCTTATCCTGCACACAAGTAGATTACAAGGTCCCTATGATCCTTTCAATTATACCGCTGGTTTATGTGACCCGGACAGTGAAGTTGATTCTGTAAGAGCCGGCACATATGATATTTGTGACAACTCAAATACTTGCGATTGTATAAAAATAGATAAATTTTTTGAGGCTTTTGATTCGAATACGATCAGTAAACCGTTCCAAAGGGGTTAAGCTAAGATTCGAATACGATCATATAGCCCCCAGTAGCGTTGGCGTTGCCGATCAAAGTGGGTATCGACAGCTATGTTCTCTTTGGTTCGAATACGATCTATGTTTGAACAGGAAGCCCCCAAATGACCTTAAAAATTGTTTAATGACGCTGATTCGAATACGATCCACGTCGATTCCCAAAGGGGTTGAGCTATGATTCGGATACGATCAAGAAGCCCCCAAGTAGGTTCAGCAGTTTGCTAATCAAAAGGGTATCGACAGCTATGTTCTCTTTGGTTCGAATACGACCTATGTTTGAACAGGAAGCCCCCAAGTGACCATATAAGTTTTGGCATTGCGCCGATCAAGAGGGTACTGATAGCTATGCTCGATGAGCAGGAAGCTCCCAAGTGATCATAATAAGATAAGCCGTAAGGCAGGATACCCAAGTTTGAGCCGCGCATCATGGCAGAAAGTTCTTTTGGCAACCTTTAATTTTTCTGAGAACTCGAACTTGCGAGAGATTAATTCTTTTTGAACTAGAACTTTAAACCGGATTTAAAAGCTTCAAAACTTTGTGAGAGACAAATTTACCTTGAGCCGGATTTTGAACCGGATTTGAGAGCTTCAAAGCTTTGTGGTAGATAAACTTCCCTTGAACCGGTTTTTAAACCGGATATTAAGAGCCTCAATGCTTTGTGGGAGAGAGACGTCTTTTTGAACCGGATTTTAACCCAGAATTCTCATTTTGAGCCGGAAATCTTCTGATGGCCTTTAAATTTTCATCGATCTTGCAGTAATCTCCGGGCCCGGGTTATTTTTCCCTTCAATGACCCGGAGTTCTTGAATTCATTGAAACCGTCTAATTTTGCCGAGACATACCATTGTAGCCCCCAAGTCTCAAGACGACTCGATGAGTTGGCTTGAGATTCTCCATATTTGACCAGAGCAGAAGGTGTATATCATCGGCGTTGATAGCGCGATGTGAATCCACAGAAGGTTATGGTGACTGCGGCGGGTTATAAATGATCCCATATGAGCCATGTCAGCAACTCGGCCAATGGTTCCTTCCAACTGGTTGTTCGAAGTTAACTAAACTGTGGTGGTGGCGACTTGCGCGCCTGCCCATTGAACCATCCAGTGCAGACGACGGCTGATATATATGATAATTTGCCTCGAATTTATTGGAAGAAAATCGGGCTTCCCAAGTGATGACTTGCTCATACTCAATAAACAGCTCATCCAGAACAATGCGACCCGGTGTGTTGATGTAGACTAGGCCGCGAGAAATGGACGGTAAAGGCGACCGCAACATCAAAGGCGGCTCAGACAGATGAATCAACCGTGGTGCTGTAAACCAGTGCGGACGGGTAAGTTGTCTTCCTTGTTGTAAGCCGGCGTGGTCGCAAGAGACGGCCATGGTGTTGTAAGCTGGCGCGGTCGCGAGAGACAGCCACGGCGTTGTAAGCCGGTGCGGTCGCGAGAGACGACCGCAACGTTTTAAACCGGTGTAAGCCTCATGTCCATGGCATGACGTCACTTTTGTAGTAGACTTTGTCCTGCATAAAATATATTAAAAGACAGAGTAATTGTTCTCAGAAGTATTAATACGTGCTAAAAATACTGAGAACAGATAGCACCTGATTTATTTTCCGGATGAACGCAGATATCAGTACTGGATAATGTTGGACGTATTCTGGTGCAGCCTTTAGTACGTAAAACAGGACCAACAGACGGCCTCCGTGTCAGTATGCTGATGATTTCCTATTCTGCACAAGGCGCGTGCGTGGTCGGAATTGTCCAGTCTGTAGTGCTGCGCTAATCGTCCCCAACAGAAAAATTTAATCCACTGTGTGTAGATACAGTGACTGTAGATTGGAACCTGATGTGACTAGACCACTTGAAGAAGCTTTCTTCATGCATCCGAGTTTTAGCTGAAGTCTTCGGTCTTCATGCGTGAGGCATAAATAACCTAGAACTAGATGTTGGCTTCGATCTTCTTATATGGAAGTAAACCATAGGCGGAGGAGCAGTAACAGCCAGGCGGTCAGGCACCCACGTGACACTGCGTACGCCCACAACCACTGTAGAAAAAGAATAGGCCAGCTCAGAGAAACCTGTGACGAGGCGGAGCAATGCGAGTGGCGGGCGGCAGCTCAGGGCCGGCCACAGCGGACGGCGGCTCCCGGGCAGTACAAAGGCGGGGCGGTTCAAAGGTAGTGTAGAGGCAGCTCGACGCCCGACGGTGGAGTGACGTGCTAGCGGCCCTACGGTGGAGGCGAGCCAGCAACCGCGGAGGCGAGCCAACGACGGCGGCTCGGAGTGACTCGGAGTGCGGTAGCCACTTGCAAAGACAGAGACCTCCGGAGGTAGCCCGGCAGTTGAGGCGCGGTTTGCAAGGCTCCAGTTCACGTGAGGTGGCTTGGAACGAGGGGAAAGCAGAGTCCGGGTCGTAATTGGCTTGACGCCGTCTATTTGCCAAACTAGAAGTACCAGTCCATGGCATTAACTTATCTGAACCTAGTACGTAGTCTTTGGTAATTCTCTGACCGTAGGAAAATCGATTTCGATAATTTGTAATTTGATGGCCAGGTAAGCAACGACTGCGACAAAAATTTTCTGTAGATCTTCCGTTGATGAACAAGAACATAACCGGCTGGTGGCTGCATCCGAGGCCACTTGTGTTGACTGTTCCTTATTTTAATCGTGCCTGCATGCGTCATGTGCGTCCTCTGACCTACGGGCTGTGATGAGTAGTTTCTTGGCTTGTGGTTCGAGTCCTTCACGTGTACAGGTAGCACCGGGAGCCAAAAAACTGTAGTTTAGTAGCACTTTGTTTACTCGGCCGTCATATCTGAAAAGTAGTAACAGCGTCCATGACAACTTGGTAGACTTGATGCATGTGCTGCCAGTTTTGCTTCTGCTGTCGTAATTACCCTCGGGAGAAGCACTCTCTCCGAGTTTGATCTGAACATGGACGACGGAATCGCCAAATCCTGTCGGTCTTGGCGACTTGAACTTGTGTCGATTTGATCTGGCATACGTCTTCGACTTGCGGTACCGGCGGCGCCGTACTCGATACACCCCAAATTCTTTTGATCCTTGTACTAACATCTCCAAAGTAAATCACAATTCCTATTACCAAGAATAAATCTGCTGGCTCTTTTTCATCCGACGAAATCGCGACCTTCTCGAAACCCAAATTAAGATCCCTCCGAGAACTCAACACCACCATGCGCGAGCCCCACAGTGGGCGCCAACTATCGTGGATTTG
Organism: Triticum dicoccoides; assembly: GCF_002162155.2. NCBI lineage: Eukaryota > Viridiplantae > Streptophyta > Magnoliopsida > Poales > Poaceae > Triticum > Triticum dicoccoides. The sequence continues at coordinate 350,232,058 of NC_041389.1, forward strand.
TCATGGCAGATGTCCTTAGTGTCAGGACTTAGTCGCGAGGCCAACACATCTATGTGGTAGCTTGAGAGGGGTTGAGTGGGACGAGAGAAGCAAGGCGGATTAACAAGCAAGACAAGGGTTTAGACAGCTTCGGGCCCCGGGAAACATCATGCGATAATAGCCCTACATGCTGTTTGAGGCTAGGTCTCATTATGCTCATGAGGGAGTCGCCGCATAAGCCGGCTCCCCCTTTGTGTCTAGCCCTAGATATTGTTTCTTGTTCCTTGTCCCTCTTTGGGGTGCCCTGCCCCTCCTTATATAAGTTAGAGGGTGCGGCTTACATGTAGAGTCCTATTAGAATTAGAACTAACTTATTCTCTATTACAAGTCGGAGACAAGTACGGGTCTTTCTTCCTCATAAAGGAAATATTCCTCATGCCTTCTGTATTAAGCCGGCCCACCATAATATGAGCCGGCCTATTGGTCCTTGGGCCTAGTCTTCTATGTGACTCGTCGTCGGGGTCATCCTTGAGTCGTTTGACCAGTGAGCTACCAGACCCGTGAGTCGCCAGTCCTCCGGCGGGTCATCGGTGAAACACCAGGTCCGGCCGGGTCATGCTTCCGGCCGGGTCATACCACGAGGTATATCCCCGACAGAGACCATCATTGCCAAGCTTCCACCTTCCTAGAATGATTTTGCTACTTCTCTGAAAAACAAGAGACATGAGTTTTCTGTTTTGGATCTCATTAGCACTCTTGATTTTGAGGAGAAGGCGAGAGCAAAAGACACATGTGCTCGGGTCGCTGAGGGAGCTTCTAGTGCCCACATGGTACACGAGAAGAACTTCCGGCCCAACCAGCCCCAAAACAACAAGAACAAATCTCAGGGGAAAGGCAAGTTTGATGCAAAGAACAAGCCGTCACATTCTACCAACTTCAAGAAGAATTCTCATAACAGGAAGGGATACAAACCTCAATTTTGGTAGCACCGCACAAAATTTATATGGCTGCATCTACCTGCTGTTAGCTAACCTCATGGTGCTCCAGGTATTCCTACATTCGTAACTTGGTACAATGACCACCGCAAGATGAAATTAGCTTATTGATACGTTGACTTGCTGAATGCAGTGCGGAACGATCCTATCATGTGTGGAGGAGCAAACAAGCAGTGCAGCCGAAGGTGGAAATCAACCAAGGACTTATGAAATTATATATAATCTTCCTCAGGCAGGTCAGTATCCCCTTCGTCCAGATGATCATGTTTTGTCATGCCGAGCTATTGATATGTGCTACTGTTTTGCAACACTGTTTTGTTGGAAATATGCCCTAGAGGCAATAATAAAAGGATTATTATTATATTTCCTTGTTCATGATAATTGTCTTTTATTCATGCTATAATTGTATTATCCGGAAATCGTAATACACGTGTGAATACATAGACCACAATATGTCCCTAGTGAGCCTCTAGTTGACTAGCTCGTTGATCAACAGATAGTCATGGTTTCCTGACTATGGACATTGGATGTCATTGATAACGGGATCACATCACTAGGAGAATGATGTGATGGGCAAGACCCAATCCTAAGCATAGCCCAAAGATCGTGTAGTTCGTTTGCTAGAGCTTTTCCAATTTCAAGTATCTTTTCCTTAGACCATGAGATCGTGTAACTCCCGGATACCGTAGGAGTGCCTTGGGTGTACCAAACATCACAACGTAACTGGGTGACTATAAAGGTGCACTACAGGTATCTCCGAAAGTGTCTGTTGGGTTGACACAGATCGAGACTGGGATTTGTCACTCTGTATGACAGAGAGGTATCTCTGGGCCCACTCGGTAATGCATCATCATAATGAGCTCAAAGTGACCAAGTGTATGGTCACGGGATCATGCATTACGGTACGAGTAAAGTGACTTACCGGTAATGAGATTGAACGAGGTATTGGGATACCCACGATCGAATCTCGGGCAAGTAACGTATCGATTGACAAAGGGAACTGTATACGGGGTTGCTTGAATCCTCGACATCATGGTTCATCTGATGAGATCATCGAGGAGCATGTGGGAGCCAACATGGGTATCCAGATCCCGCTGTTGGTTATTGACCGGAGAGCCGTCTCGGTCATGTCTGCGTGTCTCCCGAACCCGTAGGGTCTACACACTTAAGGTTAGGTGACGCTAGGGTTGTAAAGATATTAGTATGCAGCAAACCGAAAGTTGTTCGGAGTCCCGGATGAGATCCCGAACGTCACGAGGAGTTCCGGAATGGTCCGGAGGTAAAGAATTATATATGGGAAGTCGAGTTTCGGCCATCGGGAAAGTTTTAGGGTTCACCGGTATTGTACCGGGACCACCGGAAGGGTCCCGGGGGTCCACCGGGTGGGGCCACCTATCCCAGAGGGCCCCATGGGCTGAAGTGGGAGGGGAACCAGCCCCTAGTGGGCTGGTGCACCCCCCTGGGCCCCCCTCTGTGCCTAGGGTTGGGAACCCTAGGGGAGGGGGCGCCTCCACTTGCCTTTGGGGGCAAGTTTCCCCCCTTGGCCGCCGCCCCCCCTAGGAGATCCCATCTCCTAGGGCCGGTGCCCCCCTGGGGTCCCTATATAAAGAGGGGGTGGGAGGGCAGCCGCACCTTGACACCTGGCGCCTCCCTTCCCCCCTTGCTACACCTCTCCCTCCCGTAGTCGCTTGGCGAAGCCCTGCCGGAACCCTGCTGCATCCACCACCACGCCGTCGTGCTGCTGGATCTTCATCAACCTCTCCTCCCCCCTTGCTGGATCAAGAAGGAGGAGACGTCACGCTGACCGTACGTGTGTCGAACGCGGAGGTGCCGTCCGTTCGGCGCTAGGATCTCCAGTGATTTGGATCACGACGAGTACGACTCCCTCAACCTCGTTCTCTTGAACGCTTCCGCTCACGATCTACAAGGGTATGTAGATGCACTCCTCTCTCTCATTGCTAGATGAACTCATAGATTGATCTTGGTGAACGTAGGAATTTTTTTATTTTATGCAACGTTCCCCAACTGTGGCATCATGAGCTAGGTCTATGCGTAGTTCTCTATTGCACGAGTAGAACACAAATCTGTTGTGGGCGTAGATGTTGTCAACTTTCTTGCCACTACTAGTCTTATTTTGCTTCAGCGGTATTGTGGGATGAAGCGGCCCGGACCGACCTTACTCGTACGCTTACATGAGACAGGTTCCACCGACTGACATGCACTAGTTGCATAAGGTGGCTAGCGGGTGTCTGTCTCTCCCACTTTAGTTGGAGCGGATTTGATGAAAAGGGTCCTTATGAAGGGTAAATAGAACTTTACAAATCACGTTGTGGTTATTCGTAGGTAAGAAAACGTTCTTGCTAGAACCCTATTGCAGCCACGTAAAAGATGCAACAACAATTAGAGGACATCTAACTTGTTTTTGCAGCAATTGCTTTGTGATGTGATATGGCCAAAAGTTGTGATGAATGATGAATGATATATTGTGATGTATGAGATCGTGTTCTTGTAATAGGAATCATGACTTGCATGTTGATGAGTATGACAACCGGCAGGAGCCATAGGAGTTGTCTTAATTATTATATGACCTGCGTGTCAATGATTTAACGCCATGTAATTACTTTACTTTATTGCTAAACCGTTAGCCATAGTAGTAGAAGTAATAGTTGGCGAGCAACTTCATGGAGACACGATGATGGAGATCATGGTGTCATGTCGGTGACGAAGATGATCATGGAGCCCCAAAGATGGAGATCAAAGAGCTATATGATATTGGCCATATCATGTCACTACTATTTAATTGCATGTGATGTTTATTATGTTTATGCATCTTGTTTACTTAGACCGACGGTAGTAAATAAGATGATCCCTCATAATAATTTCAAGAAAGTGTTCCCCCTAACTGTGCGCCATTGCTAAAGTTCATCGTTTCAAAGCACCACGTGATGATCAAGTGTGATAGATTCCTACGTTCACATACAACGGGTGTAAGACATTTTTACACATGCAAAAACACTTAGGTTAACTTGATGAGCCTAGCATGTACAGACATGGCCTCGGAACACAGAGACCGAAAGGTCGAACATGAGTCGTATGGAAGATACGATCAACATGGAGATGTTCACCCATGATGACTAGTCCGTCTCACGTGATGATCGGACACAGCCTAGTCAACTTGGATCGTGTAACACTTAGATGACTAGAGGGATGTCAATCTGAGTGGAGTTCATTAATTAATTTGATTAAATGAACTTAGTTATCATGAACTTAGTCTAAAGTCTTTGCAAAATATGTCTTGTAGATCAAATGGCCAATGCTCATGTCAACATGAACTTCAACGCGTTCCTAGAGAAAACCAAGCTGAAAGATGATGGCAGCAACTATTCGGACTGGGTCCGGAACCTGAGGATCATCCTCATAGCAGCCAAGAAAGATTATGTCCTAGATGCACCGCTAGGTGAAGCACCCATCCCAGAGAACCAAGACGTTATGAACACTTGGCAATCACGTGCTGATGATTACTCCCTCGTTCAGTGCGGCATGCTTTACAGCTTAGAACCGGGGCTCCAAAAGCGTTTTGAGCAACACAGAGCATATGAGATGTCCGAGGAGCTGAAAATGGTTTTCCAAGCTCATGCCCAGGTCGAGAGATATGAAGTCTCCGACAAGTTCTATAGTTGTAAGATGGAGGAAAATAGTTCTGTCAGTGAGCACATACTCAAAATGTCTGGGTTGCACAACCGCCTGTCCCAGCTGGACATTAACCTCCCGGACGAGGCGGTCATTGACAGAATCCTTCAGTCGCTCCCACCGAGCTACAAGAGCTTTGTGATGAACTACAATATGCAGGGGATGGTGAAAACTATTCCTAAAGTATTTTCAATGCTGAAGTCGGCAGAGGTAGAAATCAAGAAAGAACATCAAGTGTTGATGGTCAATAAAACCACCAAGTTCAAGAATTGCAAGGGTAAGAAGAACTTCAAGAAGGACGGCAAGGATGTTGCCGCACTCGGTAAGCCAGTTGCCGGGAAGAAGTCAAAGAATGGACCCAAGCCTGAGACTGAGTGCTTTTATTGCAAAGGGAAGGGTCACTGGAAGCGGAACTATCCCAAATACTTAGCGGACAAGAAAGCCGGCAACACTAAAGGTATATGTGATATACATGTAATTGATGTGCACCTTACCAGTACTCGTAGTAACTCCTGGGTATTTGATACCTGTGCCATTGCTCATATTTGTAACTCACAGCAGGAGCTGCGGAATAAGCGGAGACTGGCGAAGGACGAGGTGACGATGCGCGTCGGGAATGGTTCCAAGGTCGATGTGATCGCCGTCGGCACGCTGCCTCTACATTTACCCACGGGATTGGTTTTAAACCTCAATAATTGTTATTTAGTGCCAAGTTTGAGCATGAACATTGTATCTGGATCTCGTTTAATATGAGATGGCTACTCATTTAAATCCGAGAATAATGGTTGTTCTATTTATATGAGAGATATGTTTTATGGTCATGCCCCGATGGTCAATGGTTTATTCTTAATGAATCTTGAACGTAATGTTACACATATTCATAGTGTGAATACCAAAAGATGTAAAGTTGATAACGATAGTCCCACATACTTGTGGCACTGCCGCCTTGGTCACATTGGTGTCAAGCGCATGAAGAAGCTCCATGCTGATGGACTTTTAGAGTCTCTCGATTATGAATCATTTGACACATGCAAACCATGCCTCATGGGCAAAATGACCAAGACTCTATTCTCCGGAACAATGGAGTGAGCAACCAACTTATTGGAAATCATACATACTGATGTGTGTGGTCCAATGAGCATTGAGGCTCGCGGAGGATATCGTTATGTTCTCACTCCCACTGATGACTTAAATAGATATGGGTATGTCTACTTGATGAAACACAAGTCTGAGACCTTTGAAAAGTTCAAGGAATTTCAGAATGAAGTAGAGAATCAACGTGACCGGAAAATAAAGTTCTTACGATCACATCATGGAGGAGAATATTTAAGTCACGAATTTGGTACACACTTAAGGAAATGTGGAATCGTTTCACAACTCACACCGCCTGGAACACCTCAGCGTAACGGTGTGTCCGAACGTCGTAATCGCACTCTATTGGATATGGTGCGATCCATGATGTCTCTTACCGATTTACCGCTATCATTTTGGGGATACGCTCTAGAGACAACTACATTCACTTTAAATAGGGCTCCGTCTAAATCCTTTGAGATGACACCGTATGAATTATGGTTTGGGAAGAAACCTAAGCTGTCATTTCTAAAAGTTTGGGGATGCGATGCTTATCTCAAGAAACTTCAAGCTGAAAAGCTCGAACCCGAGTCAAAAAAATGCGTCTTCATAGGATACCCTAAGGAAACCATTGGGTATACCTTCTACCTTAGATCCGAAGGCAAGATCTTTGTTGCCAAGAACGGATCCTTTCTGGAAAAAGAGTTTCTCTCGAAAGGAGTAAGTGGGAGGAAAGTAGAACTCGATGAAGTACTACCTCTTGAACCGGAAAGTAGTGCAGCTCAGGAAAATGTTCATGTGGTGCCTACACTGACTGGAGAGGAAATTAATGATGATGGTCAAGGTACTTCGGATCAAGTTGCTACAGAACTTCGTAGGTCCACAAGGACACGTTCCACACCAGAGTGGTATGGCAACCCTGTCCTAGAAATCATGTTGTTAGACAACGGTGAACCTTTGAACTATGAAGAAGCGATGGCGGGCCCAGATTCCAACAAATGGCTTGAAGCCATGCAATCCGAAATAGAATCCATGTATGAAAACAAACTATGGACTTTGACAGACTTGCCCAATGATCGGCGAGTGATAGAAAACAAATGGATCTTTAAGAAGAAGACGGACGCAGATGCTAATATTACCATCTATAAAGCTCGACTTGTCGCTAAGGGTTATCGGCAAGTTCAAGGGGTTGACTACGATGAGACTTTCTCTCCTATAGTGAAGCTGAAGTCCGTCCGAATCATGTTAGCAATTGCCGCATACTATGATTATGAGATATGGCAGATGGACGTCAAAACGGCATTCCTTAATGGCTATCTTAAGGAAAAACTGTATATGATGCAGCCGGAAGGTTTTGTCGATCCTAAGAATGCTAACAAGGTATGCAAGCTCCACCGATCCATTTAAGGGCTGGTGCAGGCATCTCGGAGTTGGAACATTTGCTTTAATGAGATGATCAAAGCGTTTGGGTTTATGCAGACTTATGGAGAAGCCTGCGTTTACAAGAAAGTGAGTGGGAGCTCTGTAGCATTTCTCATATTATATGTAGATGACATACTTTTGATGGGAAATGATATAGAACTTTTGGACAGCATTAAGGCCTACTTGAATAATTTTTTTTCAATGAAGGACCTTGGAGAAGCTGCTTACATATTAGGCATCAAGATCTATAGGGATAGATCGAGACGCCTCATAGGTCTTTCACAAAGCACATACCTTGATAAGATATTCAAGAAGTTCAAAATGGATCAGTCCAAGAAAGGGTTCTTGCCTGTATTGCAAGGTGTGAGATTGAGCTCGGCTCAATGCCCGACCACGGCAGAAGATAAAGAAGAGATGAGTGTCATCCCCTAGGCCTCAGCCATAGGATCTATTATGTATGCCATGCTCTGTACCAGACCTGATGTAAACCTTGCCGTAAGTTTGGTAGGAAGGTACCAAAGTAATCCCGGCAAGGAACACTGGACAACGGTCAAGAATATCCTTAAGTACCTGAAAAGGACAAATGACATGTTTCTCGTTTATGGAGGTGACAAAGAGCTCGTCGTAAAGGGTTACGTCGATGCTAGCTTCGACACAGATCTGGATGACTCTAAGTCACAAACCGGATATGTGTATATGTTGAATCGTGGAGCAGTAAGCTGGTGCAGTTGCAAGCAGAGCGTCGTGGCGGGATCTACATGTGAAGCGGAATACATGGCAGCCTTAGAGGCAGCGCATGAAGCAATATGGATGAAGGAGTTCATCACCGACATAGGAGTCATACCCAATGCATCGGGGCCAATCACTTTCTTCTGTGACAACACTGGAGCTATTGCCCTTACCAAGGAGCCCAGGTTTCACAAGAAGACCAGGCACATCAAGCATCATTTCAACTCCATCCGTGAAAATGTTCAAGATGGAGACATAGATATTTGTAAAGTACATACAGATCTGAATGTCGCAGATCCGTTGACTAAACCTCTTCCGCGAGCAAAACATGATCAACACCAGAACTCTATGGGTGTTCGATTCATCACAATGTAACTAGATTATTGACTCTAGTGCAAGTGGGAGACTATTGGAAATATGCCCTAGAGGCAATAATAAAAGAATTATTATTATATTTCCTTGTTCATGATAATTGTCTTTTATTCATGCTATAATTGTATTATCCGGAAATCGTAATACACGTGTGAATACATAGACCACAATATGTCCCTAGTGAGCCTCTAGTTGACTAGCTCGTTGATCAACAGATAGTCATGGTTTCCTGACTATGGACATTGGATGTCAGTGATAACGGGATCACATCATTAGGAGAATGATGTGATGGACAAGACCCAATCCTAAGCATAGCACAAAGATCGTGTAGTTTGTTTGCTAGAGCTTTTCCAATGTCAAGTATCTTTTCCTTAGACCATGAGATCGTGTAACTCCCGGATACCGTAGGAGTGCTTTGGGTGTACCAAATGTCACAATGTAACTGGGTGACTATAAAGGTGCACTACAGGTATCTCCGAAAGTGTCGTTGGGTTGACACAGATCGAGACTGGGATTTGTCACTCCGTATGACGGAGAGGTATCTCTGGGCCCACTCGGTAATGCATCATCATAATGAGCTCAAAGTGACCAAGTGTCTGGTACGGGATCATGCATTACGGTACGAGTAAAGTGACTTGCCGGTAACGAGATTGAATGAGATATTGGGATACCAACGATCGAATCTCGGGCAAGTAACATACCGATTGACAAAGGGAATTGTATACGGGGTTGCTTGAATCCTCGACATCGTGGTTCATACGATGAGATCATCAAGGAGCATGTGGGAGCCAACATGGGTATCCAGATCCCGCTGTTGGTTATTGACCGGAGAGCCGTCTCGGTCATGTCTGCGTGTCTCCCGAACTCGTAGGGTCTACACACTTAAGGTTCGATGACGCTAGGGTTGTAAAGATATTAGTATGCAGCAAACCGAAAGTTGTTAGGAGTCTTGGATGAGATCCCGAACGTCACGAGGAGTTCCGCAATGGTCTGGAGGTAAAGAATTATATATGGGAAGCCGAGTTTCGGCCATCGGGAAAGTTTCGGGGTTCACCGGTATTGTTCCGGGACCACCGGAAGGGTCCCGGGGGTCCACTGGGTGGGGCCACCTATCCCGGAGGGCCCCATGGGCTAAAGTGGGAGGGGAACCAGCCCCTAGTGAGCTGGTGCGCCCCCCTGGGCCCCCCTCTCTGCCTAGGGTTGGGAACCCTAGGGGAGGGGGCGCCTCCACTTGCCTTTGGGGGCAAGTTTCCCCCCTTGGCCGCCGCCCCCCCTAGGAGATCCCATCTCCTAGGGCCGGCGCCCCCCTGGGGTCCCTATATAAAGAG
>NC_041389.1:350241912-350296737 GCF_002162155.2 Triticum dicoccoides
CATCCACCACCACGCCGTCGTGCTGCTGGATCTTCATCAACCTCTCCTCCCCCCTTGCTGGATCAAGAAGGAGGAGACGTCACGCTGACCTACGTGTGTTGAACGCGGAGGTGCCGTCCGTTCGGCGCTAGGATCTCCGGTGATTTAGATCACGACGAGTACGAATCCCTCAACCCCATTCTCTTGAACGCTTCCGCTCGCGATCTACAAGGGTATGTAGATGCACTCCTCTCTCTGGTTGCTAGATGAACTCATAGATTGATCTTGGTGAACGTAGGAAATTTTTTATGTTATGCAACGTTCCCCACCATGTTTAAGTATAGCTACTGTTTTCCTATCTTTTCAGATTCAGGACAATGAAGATGATTTCAGGGGAACTGCACAATATGGACTCATGTAGAGTCATCTCTATTGCCTCATGTGTTTGTTGCAAATGTGTCAGCATCAATTGCAAGATGAGGCATCTAGCTAGCTGTGGAGTTGCCAACATGCTCAAAGTGCTCGCAACATTGAGAAGAAACAAGCATGCCCAGGAAATTAATGCGTGCGCAGGGAGGCCCTTTTCTCAGATAAGCATCGACCAATTTTCTTTATTTCCACACCTTCGTATAGCTTTGTATTGGTTATAGTATGGTGAATCATTGAGTTGCATAAACATGCTGAACTTTTGTTCTTCTGAATGTTAGTATGCATACCGTATCTTCTGAAGCTTAGTTTAATGTGAGTGTCTGTATCCAGTACTGCATCCTCTAATTTGGTGGATGCACATAGAGAAAATAAATCTCCTTAATTTACTCCATAACCACCCTATTAAATAGGACTAGTAGCAAACCAGTCGCATGCAGTGGCCGGCGGGCACATGCATCCTGCATGCATGGCCAGTTAGCCAAGTCCATGCGCCAGCTCCAATGTAGCAACGCAAAAGAAGAGAGCGGTTCTTGGGAAAAAGCGAGTAGTTAGTGCAGCAGGCCTTATAAACACGATTAGCTCGCTCTCCCGCTTCCGTCTCCCCCCAATTCCCCCCGCTCCCCAATCTTCCTCACTCGTCCAGAAAACCCCCACTCACCTTCTTCCTCACTCGTATAGAAAACGCCTGCTCCTCTTCTTCCACTCCTACAGAAATCCCCAGCCCTCCTTCTTCCCCACTCGCACTGCAACTAGGCTCGTCTTTGGCTACTCTTCTCAAACCCATGAGCTCGGCGCGACGCCCATAAGGAAAATGGAGTCGGCTGGCCCCAGCGCCAAGAAGATGAGGCTCCCGCCCGCGGCGACACCTATTGTAGATCCCACACCCAGTAGCGCGGGGACAAGCAGCGAGGCCCCCCACCCGGCTCTGAGGAACCGGTAGAATCTCCGGTGGACCGCATCAGCGATCTCCCAGACGTCATCCTTGAGGATATCATCTCGCTTCTCCCCACCAAGGATTGCTGCCGCACACAAGTCCTCTCAACTCGATGGCGCCCTCTATGGCGCACCGCACCCCTCAATCTCGACTGTCGTTAGATATTTGTCCTTCCTAAATTTGATCTCCTGAGAGCCATCGTATCTTCTCACTAGCAGGACCCCGTTCAATACCTCTGCATCCTGACATGCTACCTGTTGTCCATACCCGGCATGGTGGTGGCTGACATCCCCTGAATTCGGAAAACTCCAACAGTTTGAGTAGTACCATTACCACAAAAGTTTCATACCACGAACACACCAAGAATTCATGCCCACACCACCATTGTCCATCTCGCGGTTTTCCTCCTCTCTCCACACCGCCAACTTCGCCCGGTGCCATCTACCAGATGATCTGGTACAAATGCTTTGACTCCCATTGCTAAAAGAACTTTCGCTTGTGGTGCTTTATCTGTCAGATGCCTCACTGCACAACATCATCCACTCCAGTTGCCCTGCCCTGGAGCGCTTGCTGATTGTTTTGGGAATAGAAATCAGTATCAGTTGTCTCCAAATAAAGTCGCCTCACATTAAAAGCATTGGAATTTGTTTTGAATGATAGCAGCTCATCATCGAAGATGCCCCTTCACTTCAAAGGTTGCTCGTTGATAATTGTTATACACCTTCACAAATAACTATCGTCTCTACGCCCAAACTGGAGACCTTGGGTGTAATTCGTGACCCGTTTAATGATCACAAGGAGTTGGTGTTTGGCTCCTCACCTTTTCAGGTACCGTATATTATCATCTACACATTTGTAATCATAAGCTGCATTTTTCATTTGTTCGCATAAGTTTTATATCATCTTGGAGTACACTTTGGGTACTAATATTATGTTATATGCTCAATGAAGAGTTCGTCCATTGATAGCCTATCAATGATGCTGGATTCTGTCAAGATCATATATATCAGAATGTTTAGTTTTGATCTGGACATAATTATTGGCTTGATGCGATGCTTTCGATCTCTGGAGAATTTATATATAGAGGTGATGATTTCATGCACATTAAAAGCATGTATATATTGTACTAGAATTAACTGTTCAATTGTCGTTCTTTCAACATACTCTTTTTTCAGACCTTAACTGTTTTTAATCTTCATGTCTACTTAGGCAGAACCACATGGAGAAAAACATATAACCAATCGATGGCGTAATAAGCACCAGGATTTTCTCAGTTCTCATGACATTCGTTTGAGGAAAATAACGATGGAAGGTTATGCATCCAACCAAGCAAACAGAAGCTTTGTCACATTCTTCCTGTTGAATGTGAGGTTACTATTGTCCATGAGGCTTAATTTTTAGCGCAAGAGATTTCTCACGGACGGACATGTTGAACAGCAAAAAAGAAGTTTCAGGTGGACAAATGGGCTTCTAAACATGCTCGGCTTCTATTTACAACAAGTTGTAGTCATCCTGAAATTAATGTTTTTGCACAGGATGTTGATTTTACGGATCACACCGATCCATTTGTTTGTGACTGCAAAAAAGAGTGGTTGGGTTAGATGTTACTGTCATGTTCAATCTGGGTTTTGTCTAAAAATTTGATGAACAATTAATCCTTGGGCTTTTTGTACCATTTGTATGCTTGAGTTGCATGTTGTTGCCCTCGTACTCCCCTCCACCTGCCACTACACTACCGCATCTTCCATGGCTGTTGTTCATGCCCGTCGTTCTCCACCTTGGTTCGCTCGCTTTGCCCACCGCCGTCTGGCATTGTCAACATGGTCAACAACCAAGAGGAATCAGGAGATGACTGTACGTGGAGAGGATGACAGTAGGGACCCACCAGGGTCATTGCATTTCGCAAGCAGGTGCCTCGTTATTACAAGCCAAAAAATACTTCCTCCTAATTGTTTGACAACTAGGTCCCACGCCATTGTAAATGTAGTCAATAAACGAGAAATTACACAACGAGTGGGTAACACCAGGGACCCAGCAGCTCGCCCAATTGTGTTTTAGTTTTAGAGACGGAGCTCAACTGCGCGCTGTGCGGGGGCTATGGCCCGTCTAGCCCAGCTTACGCTTTTATTAAGCACATGATGAACCCAGTTGATATATTTTTTCTTTCTGAAAATGGCTAGCCCAGTTATTTTTTTTGGAGAATACCAAAACCGAGGCCTACTTGCTTTTCTCAGCCCTACTGGGCTGCAAATCTTTCAAGACGAGAAGGGATGTAAGTAGTAAGAAATGTGCGTCCCCCAAAAAATGGGCTATAAGTTGTAAGAAATGGGCTGTAAATTTTAAACCAAAGCCAACCGGCAATTGCATTAAAATATCATTTTTTTTCCAGGATTTCTCTACTCTCTACTCTTATAAAAACCAAAGACAACTGGCAATTACATTAAAATATCATCTTTTCTCCCACAAGATAAACTACTCATACAAATGCACCTTCATGTTCCGTGCAACGTACGGGCATCTTGCTTGTTAAGATTCTAAATTTCATTCTTTTTTTGCGGAGAATTGTTTTTTGAATTTGGTTTTGATATAATTTTTTGAAAATTATTTTTAACGTGACTCGAAATTTCATGATTAAAAGAGTTCGGACCCCATCGAAATATGCAAAATTTCTTTGAATTTTTCAGCATTGCCCAGAATATATGGTTTGTAATGCTAATAAAAAGAATATGGGCTTAAAATATCCTTAAGAATTAGCCAAAAAATTTGACCATAAAACAGTAAGGCAAATGCCTTACTGTGTGTCATTTTCATATAATGAAACAGAGAGTAACATAGTCTTTACAATGGTAGTTGGGGAGACAACCAATGACCTTGTTGAAGTACAAATAGTGAAAGGGAAAAAATTAAATATTGTCAATCCAAGATGACATGCCCTCCTTGACACTGGGTTTAGCTCTCAGCATTGTTAATTTGAAAGATCTGATAAAGTCATATCTGCATTCATTGAAAATAATGGCTAATGGGATGTATGCTGTTTTCCACAGATTTGGAGGCTAACTTCTAGGCCTACTAGGTTGACGATGACGCTGTCCTAAATCTTGTTTTGACGCGTACGCAAGCCTTTGTCAACTTAGTCCAGTGACTGTTGGATGTCCATCCAACGACCGCCGTGCTTCTTCAATCTCTGATCTTCCTGCTCCAGCCGCTGAAACCACAAGTGCTCCCTGGGTGATTTTGGTAATTAATGTCAACATATCTCTTGTTGGACTAATACTCTTACCTAGTATGTTTCAGATAAGTTCAACAATGGAGTGGCGTGGACTAGAGGACGTGGAACCTCTTCAAGATGCTAAGGGCAAAGGATTGGCTCAAGCTCAAAGCACAAGACTCTACATTTTACTTTTAGTGATCCAAGATCACATTGAGTCCATAGGAAAGCCAATACTATTAAGAGGGGATGAGGTGTTGCTTAATGGCTTGCTTGCTCCAAGTGCTTAGTGATATGCTCCAAAGCCCTCAACTACTTTCTCACATCCACATATGTCCCAAACCAAAAGTCAAACTCGGCCCTACCGAAACTTTCTATCTGGCGCCACCGAGTTCTCTTGACATAGCCACTGCCAGAAACCCTAATCAAGTCGGTCTCAACGAGATGGGATTGCAAACTCTCTATTGCCTATTGCAATAATTTCGGTCCCACCAAGGTATGTAATCGGTCCCACCGAGTTTGCATGGCCAACTCTCTGTTTCGCTTATTACCCAAATCGGTCCCACCGAGTTTGTGTAATCGGTCAAATCGAGTTGAGGCTTTACCCTAACCCTAGCACATCGGTCCTACCGAGTTGATCATATCGGTCTCACCGAAATGCCTAACGGTCACATTATGAACTAAATCGGTCTGACCGAGTTTCACGATTCGGTCCCACCAAGTTTGGTAAATTGTGTGTAACGGTTAGATTTTGTGTGGAGGCTATATATACCCCTCCACCCACTCTTCATTCGTGGAGAGAGCCATCGGAACATGCCTACACTTCCAACATACATTTTCTGAGAGAGAACCACCTACAGTTGTGTTGAGGTCAAGATATTCCATTCCTACCACATAAATCTTGATCTCTAGCCTCCTC
Source organism: Triticum dicoccoides (assembly GCF_002162155.2). NCBI lineage: Eukaryota > Viridiplantae > Streptophyta > Magnoliopsida > Poales > Poaceae > Triticum > Triticum dicoccoides. The sequence goes on from NC_041389.1 coordinate 350,247,382, forward strand.
CAAGTTGCTTTCCACTCAAATCTTCTTTCCACCAAATCCAAATCCTGTGAGAGAGAGTTGAGTGTTGGGGAGACTATCATTTGAAGCACAAGAGCAAGGAGTTCATCATCAACATACCATCTATTACCTTTTGGAGAGTTGTTTCTCCTAGATTGGTTAGGTGTCACTTGGGAGCCTCCGGCAAGATTGTGTAGTTGAACCAAGGAGTTTGTAAAGGCAAGGAGATCGCCTACTTCATGAAGATCTACCCGAGTGAGGCAAGTCCTTCGTGGGAGACGACCATGGTGGGATAAAAAAGGTTGCTTCTTCATGGACCCTTCGTGGGTGGAGCCCTTTGTGGACTCGCACAACCGTTACCCTTCGTAGGTTGAAGTCTCCATCAACGTGGATGTACGATAGCACCACCTATCGGATCCACGGATAAAAAATCTCCATGTGTCCAAATTGTGTCTGCACACTCCAATCCCATCCCTTTACATTCTTGCAATTTGCATGCTTTACTTTAAGCTGCTCATATACTCTTGTCATGCTTGCTTGATATGTATTGTGAACGTTAAAACTTGTGCCAAAACTCCACTTCAACTTAAAGAGATTAAAAACTGCAACTTTTCTTACTTAGAGTCTATTCACCCCCCCTCTAGACACCTCTTCTCGATCCTTTCAATTGGTATCAAAGCTTTGGTCTCCATTGCTTTGGTTTAATCACCATTGGAGGAAGATGGATGAGTCTACTTTGGGGAGTCTTAGACATAGAGTGCCTATACTTGATGGAGAGTATTTTCATGAGTGGAAAAATGAGATGCTTGTGATTTTCAATGAATATCATTTGAACAAGTACATTACTAGCCCTTGTGCACCTCATGTTGATCCTATGCATCCTACCCTTGATGAGTCAATTGACATGATTCACAATCTTAGAACTGTTGATCTTATCACTAGAGGTTTTCCTAGAAACTTGATAGGTTGCTTGCCTACTCTTAAGTGTGCCTACACCATATGGAAATTTCTTGAGGAACGTTTTCCAAATTATTCCTTGCAAAATCTAGATGAAATTCTCCATAAGTCTATTGCCTTGAGTAAGATAAATTCCAATGATCCTAAGTTTTGTGATTGTCTATTTGAGCTTACAAATATTATGCGTGCCAAAGGAGATGTTGGAATTATTAGCAATATTATTTCCGAAGCTATTAGAATTCATAAAGAAGATCATTGTCAAACTCATTTATCTAATGAATTACCCTCTCTAGGAATTGATCCATCACATGACGATGTTGAACATGGATACTATGATGATGATGATGATAGTGACTTTGATCTCGATGATGCAATGAGACACTTTGGTCTTATGGAAAATCTTCGGGGATACATGGCAGGAGGAAAGGAATGGGTTCTTGATAGTGGATGTACTGATCACTTGACCGGAGATAAGGATATGTTTTGTGATCTTGCTAAAAACGACGGCCCTCGAAAGTATGTCACTTTTGGTGATAGCTCAAAGGGTAAGGTGGTTGGCCTCAATAAGGTGGCCATCTCACATGATAGCTCCATACAAAATGTCATGCTCGTTGAATCTCTTGGCTATAGTCTGCTTTTTGTTTCTAGACTAGCTGACTTTGGTTTCAATGTCCTATTTACTGAAGTAGATTGCCAAGTATTTCATAGAGATAATCATAAAATGGTCTTTACCGATATACGCAAAGGTGATCTATACATTGTTGATTTCACTAAAAAGGCTCAACCTAGAACTTGCTTAATTGCTAAATCGTCTAAAGGCTGGTTGTGGCATAGACGGTTAGGTCATGCGGGCATGCGAATCCTTGACAAGCTTATTAAAGGTAATCATATCCTCGGCATTAACAATATCATATTTGATAAGGATAGACTTTGCAGTAGTTGTCAAGAAGGTAAATAGGTTGGAGGAAGGTATCCCGTGAAGAACATCATGACCACGAGAAGGTCGCTCGAGCTACTTCACATGGATCTTTTCGGTCCCAACGCTTACAAAAGTCTCGGTGGAAATTCTTTTGGTCTAGTCATAGTCGATGATTTTTCAAGATTTACGTGGGTGTTCTTTCTCGATGATAAATTTCAAGTCCAAAAGATCTTCAAAAACTTTGCTAGGAAGGCCCAAAATCAATTTGAAGTGAAGATCAAGAAGGTTCGTAGCGACAACGGAACGGAGTTCAAGAACGCAAATGTGGACACCTTTCTTGACAAAGAAGGGATTTCACACGAGTTCTCGGCTACATACACACCTCAGCAAAATGGAGTTGTTGAGAGGAAGAACCGGACTCTTATTGAGATGGAGAGAATGATGCTTGATGAGTACAAGACTCCAAAACACTTTTGGGCGGAAGCGGTTGAGATAGCTTGTCATGCAACAAATCGCTTGTATCTTCACAAGCTACTCGGCAAGACGGCATACAAGCTCCTCACCGGTAACAAACCCCAAGTTGGATACTTTCGAGTATTCGGCTCAAAGTGCTACATTCTTGATAAGCATCATCGTTCTAAATTTTCTCCTAAATCTCATGAAGGTTTCCTACTTGGTTATGGCTCAAACTCTCACACTTACCATGTCTACAATAATTTCACCCGAAAGGTTGAAGAGACGGTAGATGTGAAGTTTGATGAATCTAACGGCTCACAAGTAGAGCAATTTCCAATTGATGTAGGAGACAAAGACCCTTCGGAAGCAACCCAAGACTTGTCTATTGGCAAGATTCGTACAACGGAGGTGAAGGAGAGTACCTCATCCATCCAAGTGGAAGCTTCCACCTCACGACAAGGTGAACCAAGAGTTGATACGGAAGCAACCACATGTGGGACACACAAAGACGAAGAAAATGAGGATGTACACCAAGATGAACATCAACAAGCTCCTTCTCCACCACGACAAGACAACGACAACATCAGCAATGAAGAAGGCCAAGAAGAAGAACAAGATGAAGAAGATGTTCCACCCAGATCCAAGCAAAAGCTTCCACGAGTTCGAGCAAGAGTCTCCAAAGACCATCCCGTCGAGCAAATCTACAATGATATACAAACCGGGAGAATCACTCGCTCTACAACTCGTTTGGCTAACTTTTGTGAACATTATTCATTCATCTCTAACATTGAACCTATGAAGGTTGAAGAAGCATTGGAAGATCCGAATTGGATAAACGCCATGCATGAAGAGCTACACAAGTTTGAGAGAAATCAATTTTGGACATTGGTTGAGAAGCCCGACAGCAACCACAACATCATTGGTACCAAATGGGTGTTTCGCAACAAGCAAGATGAAGATGGACAAGTAGTTCGCAACAAAGCAAGTCTCGTCGCCCAAGGCTACACTCAAGTCGAAGGTATGGACTATGGTGAGACATATGCCCCCGTTGCTAGACTTGAGTCCATTCACATCTTACTTGCCTATGCTAATCACCATGATATCACCTTGTACCAAATGGACATTAAAAGTGATTTTCCAAATGGTGAAATAGAGGAGGAAGTTTATGTTAAGCAACCTCCCGGCTTTGTCAATCCTAAGAAACCTAATCATGTTTACAAACTTCACAAAGCTCTTTATGGTCTTAAACAAGCTCCTAGAGCGTGGTATAAATGCTTGCCCAAGTTCCTTATTGAAAAAGGGTTTGAAATTGGAAAAATTGATTCTACTCTTTTTACTAAAAGGGTTAATGAAGAACTATTTGTGTGCCAAATCTATGTTGATGATATTATATTTGGTTTGACTAACCCTCACTTTAGTGAGAAGTTTGAGATGTCTATGATGAGTGAACTCAAATTCTTTCTTGTTTTGCAAATCAAGAAAACTAAGGAAGGTTCCTTTGTCTCTCAAACAAAGTACACCAAGGACTTATTCAAGAAGTTCAGTATGCAAGAATGCAAAGGTATGACTACACCCATGCCTACATCTTGATTTGACCAAAGATGGTGAACTGGTTGATCAAAAGGTTTACCGCTCCATGATAGGTTCATTGTTATATCTATGTGCCTCTCGTCCCGATATTATGCTAAGTGTGTGCATGTGTGCATGATATCAAGTGGCCCCTAAAGAATGTCATCTTAAGGCTGTGCAAAGGATAGTGAGATACTTAATACACACACCAAATTTTGGCATTTGGTATCCTAAGAGGTCATCTTTCGATCTTGTTGGTTACTCCGATTCGGACTATGCCAGAGACAAGGTTGATAGAAAGTCCACTTCGGGTACTTGTCAATTTCTTGGTAGATCTCTTGTGTCTTGGTCCTCCAAGAAACAAAACTCGGTATCCTTATCCACCGCCGAAGTGAAATACATTGCCGCTGGTTCATGTTGTGCTCAATTACTTTGGATGACCCAAACTCTCAAGGATTATGGGATATATGTGAAACATGTTCCATTGCTTTGTGAAAATGAAAGTGCTATCAAGATTGCTCACAATCCCGTGCAACACTCTCGAACTAAGCATATTGAAGTTCGTCATCATTTCATTCGAGATCATGTTGCCAAAGGGGACATTGATCTTAAGCATGTTCGTATCGATAAGCAATTAGCAGATATATTCACCAAACCTCTTGATCAGAAAGTCTTTTGCCGTTTGAGAGGTGAATTGAACATCATTGATGCTTCAAACTTGGAGGAGGAACTCCATTTGGATACATGCAAGGCATGAGCCTTTGACTAATCCTTGATATTTCTTTCATGTTGCTATTTATATGTCTTGGATATATTTGCACCCTTGCATGTCATCTAACCCTTGTAGGTACTTGGATGAATCTAAATCTGTGAGATTGCAACACACTCACATCTTGAGCAATTTTCTACATCACCAAGTCTCTACACAATGGTGGTTGAAGAAAAGGAAACACGAAACCCTTCAAACATATCCTTTGACAATTTCTATATTGAGTTTTATGATTGTCATTTTGGATACACAAGTGCTCTTCCTTGCAATACTAACCCATGTAGGTATATGAACTCAAATTCCAAGTGGAGCTCCCAACTCTTGATGAGCTACATCAACCTTGAGCAACCCACACAAGTTCAATTGCATGATCACGATGAACACCACCACCCAAGGTATGTTATTCCATCTTAGAGAAACTTTATTCCAAGTCATGAGTCAAAGCAACTCAATAAGATGTGAATACATCAAAATGCTTAAACGAAAAATGGTAACCCCATTTTGAGCTTAAACGATGAGTATGGCCTATGATCAAGTGATCTCACTTGACTCCTAAGTCAATATACTCTAACATAGGTGACAGTGTCGCCGACCAATTCTAGATGAAGTTCTCTTGTGTTCTTTTCTGCGCTCTTGCATTTGTCTCATGCATATTTGTTTCCCCTTTCAAAAAAAACTTCATCTAGATTTCTTTTCTGTTTCTTTTTTGTTCTGCATTCCCTGCATCCAATTCTTTGCAAATCTTTCAGTTAATTCCTTGCAAATCCTTGTGAGATCTTACTTTACTAGTGAGCTGAGGTGACAAGTGTTTTCTTTGTGATGAACTCGGTCTCACCGGTATGTTGTTTTCGGTCCAACCGAATTCTTTCGGTGCAACCAAAGCACACAACTCGGTGCCATCGATTTCACTACAGGAAAGATAGCTTGCCACTTGTTCCTGCATTCTTTTTGATCTAGCTCCACTCAATGATTCTTGTCCTCTACCAGCATCACATTCGACTTGCGGCTTTGTTCTGTGACTCAAGGACCAAACCCATTTGTAACAAAAATCCAGAAGAACCCTTCTTGGAAATTGATGTCAAAGGGGGAGAGAGAGATTAAATCAAAGCTTAATCATTTCTATAGGGGGAGAGAATACTCAGGGGGAGAGAGTTCTTCTACAAGGAGACAGAAGTATCACTTCAAAAACCCCAGATGCTTGATGTTCAGGAGGAGAGAAGTCACATGTCTTTAAGGGGGGAAAGACATGTTCATAATTGATTGTTTGCATTAGCTCTGTTTCTTTTCTTTGCTCTGATTTTCTGTTCCCTATATTCTCCCAGCATCCCATGCTAGTTTCAGGGGGAGCAAGACATCTAAGGGAAGGAAATCCTTGAATTCATTGCACATCTTTACCTTTGGGGACATGTCTATATCCAATGGGGTACTCAGTACTCACTCTCTACATGTCATCCCAGCCTTGGTACTCTTGTGGTTTCTTTTGTTTGCTCTGGCTAGTAGGTGTATCTGTGTTATCTAACCTTGTTTACGCAGGTTCATTCCTTCCTAAGCCAACTCAAGACCACAAGGTAAGTATATGCATCACAGTCATGTGTATGAGGAATTCTTGCTAATGTACATACTGTTTGCAAGAAGGACTCATGAGCATGAAGGTACATTTCCTATATTCACATCATTTGCTCTGATGCATATATCCAAGATACATGTAACACATTGCTTACTCTGTCATGCTTATGCATTCACATGCTCCTATATTCCATATTTACATGATTGCATACATGTAGGGGGAGCCTATGCATGTTACATGTCTTTCCAAAGCTTTACTTGTTATTCTCTATATCTTTATCTAAAGCTTTGATGTATGTTGTCATCAATTACCAAAAAGGGGGAGATTGAAAGCACAAGTGCTCCCTGGGTGATTTCGGTAATTAATGTTAACGTATCTCTTGTTGGACTAATACTCTTACCTAGTATGTTTTAAATAAGTTCAACAATGGAGTGGCGTGGACTAGAGGATGTGGAACCCCTTCAAGATGCTAAGGATTGGCTCAAGCTCAAAGTACAAGACTCTACATTTTACTTTTAGTGATCCAAGATCACATTGAGTCCATAGGAAAGCCAATACTATTAACAAGGGATGAGGTGTTGCTTAATGGCTTGCTTGCTCAAAGTGCTTAGTGATACTCTCCAAAGCCCTCAACTACTTTCTAACATCCACATATGTCCCAAACCAAAAGTCAAACTCGGCCCTACCGAAACTTTCTATCCGCTCCAAGTTCTCTTGACATAGCCACTGCCAGAAACCCTAATCAAGTTGGTCTCACCGATGGGATCTCGGTCTCACCGAGATGGGCTTGCAAACTCTCTGTTGCCTATTGCAATAATTTCGGTCCCACCGAGGTATGCAATCGGCCCCATCGAGTTTGCCTGGCCAACTCTCTGTTTCCCTTATTACCCAAATCGGTCCCACCGAGTTTGTGTAATTGGTCAAACCGAGTTGAGGCTTTACCCTAACCCTATCACATCGGTCCTACTGAGTTGATCATATCGGTCCCACCGAAATGCCTAACGGTCACATTATGAACTAAATCGGTCTGACCGAGTTTCACGATTCGGTCCCACCGAGTTTTGTAAATTGTGTGTAACGGTTAAATTTTGTGTGGAGGCTATATATACCCCTCCACCCACTCTTCATTCGTGGAGAGAGCCATCAGAACATGCCGACACTTCCAACATACATTTTCTGAGAGAGAACCACCTACAGTTGTGTTGAGGTCAAGATATTCCATTCCTACAACATAAATCTTGACCTCTAGCCTTCCCCAAGTTGCTTTCCACTCAAATATTCTTTTCTCCAAATCCAAATCCTGTGAGAGAGAGTTGAGTGTTGGGGAGACTATCATTTGAAGCACAAGAGCAAGGAGTTCATCATCAACACACCATCTATTACCTTTTGGAGAGTGGTGTCTCCTAGATTGGTTAGGTGTCACTTGGGAGCCTCCGTCAAGATTGTGGAGTTGAACCAAGGAGTTTGTAAGGGCAAGGAGATCGCCTACTTCATGAAGATCTACCCGAGTAAGGCAAGTACTTCGTGGGCGACGGCCATGGTGGGATAGACAAGGTTGCTTCTTCGTGGACCCTTCGTGGGTGGAGCCCTCAGTGGACATGCGCAACCGTTACTCTTCGTGGGTTGAAGTCTCCATCAACGTGGATGTACGATAGCACCACCTGTCAGAACCACGGATAAAAAATCTCTGTATCTCCAAATTGCGTTGGCACACTCCAATCCCATCCCTTTACATTCTTGCAATTTGCATGCTTTACTTTCCGCTGCTCATATACTCTTGTCATGCTTGCTTGATATGTACTGTGAACGTTAAAACTTGTGCCAAAACTCCACTTCAACTTAAAGAGATTAAAAATTGCAACTTTTCTTACTTAGAGTCTATTCACCCCCCCTCTAGACACCTCTTCTCGATCCTTTCAGTCGCCCAAACCAGCGCCGGCGGGACTGCCTGCTCTCTCCTCCCGTGGCTGGCTGTGCTGCCGCTAGGACATCCCTCTAACCACCCACACATCCTATTATTTTCCGACGATGTTAGCCTCACCCCGCAGCCGACAAGTTAGCGCTCGTACTCCCCTTAGCATGGGCATCCGCCGCGGTGGCTTCGTCAGCTCCGTGTGGTTCCCTTCCTCGGCCTCGCTCTCGTCCACCGCGTTTGTGCTCTCGGCGCGGCGAGGTCAACATGGTCAACAAACAACAACCGTCGGAAGAGGCTGACAGTAGGGGCCCACACAAGGAAATGCCTCCTTATTACGCGGAAAATAATGATTCCTCCACCTGATAGCTAGGACCCATCGGAAGGGCCTCTGTATTTGCAAAAAAAAACGTTCCCCCGCTGTCATCTCGGACCCACCGGAAGTGCCTCCTTATTACGCACAAAAAAAATGAATACTCCCTCTGCTAGCTGGGACTCACATTGGTGGGAGGCTGACTTCTGGGCCTACTAAATTTACGGGGACGGAGGGCTTTGTCAACTTAGTCAATATGAACGATTCTAGCTCCAGTGACCATACGATGTCCATCCAACGGCTGTAGTGCTTCTTCAACCTCTGGTCTTCGTGCTCCAGCCGCCCAAAGCAGCACCGGTTGTGCTGCATGCTCCTGCCTCTCGTAGCCGGTTGTGCTGCTACGGAGGCCTCATCGCCTCTACTATTCCCACCGCTGGCCAGGCCCTGCGGCGACGGCAGCCTCACACCGCAGCCGAACTAGTGAACCTTCGTACTCCTCTCCGCGCGGGCTTCCACTGCCGCGTCTTCCCCGGCTCCGCGTCATCCCCTTCCTAGGCCTCGCCGTCGTCCACCTCCCTGGTGGTCTCGGCGCGACGTGGTCAATGTGGTCATGGAATGACTTCCATCAGAAGAGTACTATACGTGTAGAGGCTAATAGCTGGGTCCCCGGCAGCCGCAAGGAAGTGCCTCCTTATTACGCGCAAAATAATTATTCCTCCACCTGACAGCGGGGACCCACCGGACGGGCCAGCGTATTTCATAAAAAAAACGTTTCTCCCCTGACTGCTGGGACCCACCAGCTACATCTTCGCACACAAGGAAGTGCGTCCGGGCAAAAAAAATGATTCGCCCCCCTGACTGCTGGGACCCACCAGCTACATCTTCGCACGCAAGGAAGTGTCTGACAGCCGGGACCCACCTGGTCGAAGCGTACGTAACGTTGTCATTCTGGTCGCGAACGTGTACGTACATACTGGTCGATGTTGAGGCGCGCACGTGTCATAGTAGAGGCGTGCACATGTCACAGTAGAGGCGCACACACAACATGTACACGTACATGCAGTGGCCAGGGTGCAAGAAAGTAAATACGGCCAGGTACGTACATACGGGCAGGGTCTCGAACGCCTACTCATGCATACGTACGGCCAGGGCTCATGTACATGGCTGGATCGGAATGGAGAAACATCATTGTCGTCGTGTTCATGGGGAGCCAACCGGCTGGATCGGAACGGAATGCGTCGTCGTGTTCATCGGGAGGGCTTCGACAGAACAGCCAATGGAAACGAGGCCTGGCATACCGCACAACGGAGGAAACGGCCTTGTGTTCGACTGGCCATGTTCAAAATGGGATCATGTTCATCGGGATGGGTCTGTCGTACCGCAAAATGGAGGAAACGGACTTGGTTGGACCTCCTACGGTCAAAACGGGGTGCTGTTGATTGGGAGGGGTGTGGCGTACCGCAAAACGGAGGAAACGAACTTGTGTTGGAGCGCTACGATCGAAACGGGGGTCCTGTTCATCTCCACCGTCGACCTCCTCCAGCCTCCACGGGCTACTGTTCATCCATGGTCGACCTCCTCCAGCCTCCACCTGCGACTGTTCATCCACGGGCTCCTGTTCATCCAGCCTCCACCGTGCGCTACTCCACCAGCTACTGTTCAACCAGCCCTCTCCACGGGCTCCTATTCAACCACCTCTCCACGGGCTACTGTTCATCCACCCCTCCACCGTCTACTGTCCATCTAGCCCTCCATGGGGTCGTCCTGTTCATCCAGCCCTCCATGGTGTCCTGTTCATCCAGCCCCAACCGTCTCGATCGATCGAGGTCCTTTTCATCCAGAGGCAACACCACGGGGTCCTGTTCATCCAGCCCCACCGGGAACTATTCATCCAAACCCCCCTGCAACGCTCAGTGTTCATCCAGATGCAGCATCTATCAGCTTCAGTTAGCAGCAGTAGCAAAGGAATCGATCGATCGGGTTCAGTTAACAGCCATCGATCGATCGCTCGGGTTCAGTAACACATAGCCTGCAGTGCAATCGCTCGGGTTCAGTAGGCGAACGCCTCGCTCGGGTTCAGTTAGAGCCCAACGCCTCGCACCCAAGCGTGTGCGTGTATGAGAGAAATGCGTAAACCTCCATGCATCGCTCGGCCCCGACCACCCACCATAACTGGGAACACCCCGATATTTTCCTCGCCCTCGCTTCTACCACTATGTTTTCCGTCATAGACGGCCCAAACAATGTCATGCAGCGGCGTCTCCGGCCGCCCATGACGAAAAGACCATTTTTTGTCATGATCTTTGTCATAAAAGTAGGAGCCCACCACATCTATGATAATACCGGGTTTTGTCACAATTATCGTCATAGAAGTGTCATAAGTATGACAGAAAATAATTCATTCGGCCCAAAATGTCACGGATGTGTCTTTTTTTTTGTAGTGAACCCTCATGGTTTTGATAGGGAAACGTGTCCCCTTGTGGGCCAAATGATAATCGCTCCCTCTTCTAGCCTCGTATTTTTTCTACACGCAACACGTATGGAACAACGGGAGATTCGCGCTGAACTTTGAAATTATCCAAGGTTCGTTTGACCCTTTTTATTCATTAATTGAGTTTTCTAGGCATTTAATGTCCATAATTCATATCTGAACTACAAATACATGCTCCAGTGAACCAAAATGGCTATAAAAAGATACATGTGTCCTTGGGGTGCATGTTTAGGGTTCGTTTGGCCATTGTATATATTACTAATTAAGTTTTCTACGCATTAAATGTAGTCCATAATTCAAATTAGAACTACAAGCACAAAATGGGTGGGAAACCGTACATGTGTCATTGACTGCATGTTTAGGTCTCATTTAAGGAATGGGAAGGAATTATAAACTTGTCGTCGTCCTGAAACATTGAGAATCTCAGTTTTTAAATCCTAGTAAATCAAAAACTCACCCAAAAAACATGAAACTTGGCATGGTTTCATGACATGGCACATATATGCTGTGGTAAAAAAATTGTCCAGTTTGAGAAGAGGCGCACACATTAGTAGCCAACGAAGTCCTTTTTGAAACAATAAGCTGACATGTTAATATCACAAACGGTTGTATTATATGAACCGTGTCAATATTTAACCATACTCAGTGGCGTGCATGCAGCTGTTTGATTAGACGGGACGAGCGCGAGAAGTCCGCCGTACAGGCTCGACGGGACATGTGCAAGCAGCCTGCCACGCAGGCTCAATGGGACGCGTGCATCATATCCACCTCGCAGGCTCGACGGACACATGCGAGAAGCAAGGCCGCCCATGCTCACCGGGAAGAGAGCTCTTTGACCTCCATGCACCAGCCGCCGCCTGCCGCGCTCAAAACTTCGCCATTAATGGGTTAATTAAAGCGCCTGGACGGAGGTTTTTTTAGGGGTGGACGGAGGGTGTTTGGTTGTGATCCCATGGCAGCATTTGCTTTGTTCGTGTTTTCAACTCGTATTCCGGCCTAATTTAAATTGCCACATAGGGTAACGGATAATACGACGAATAATAAAATGGCAACGGATAGTACGACGACAAATTTACAATGGCGCAGATAATAATTGTCTTACAAATTTCGGATAATTTTAAATGCCACATGCAGCAAAGTTCAGAAGACAAGGGGGCAAGAGAAAAAGGAAATCATAGACAACGATCTAGATTGCTACTTTATCTACTCTTCGATGGATCGTCGGGCGATGACATCCTCCAGACCCTTCCTCATTTCCTCACGGATTTGCTTGAAAGCAGCCACAGATTCCTCCACCTCCTAATCACGCTCGATCCGGATCTTCCTAAAGTCACCCGTTGGTTCCTCGACGACCGTTGTCAGTGTCATCCCCGAGGCACTGCTCTGCTCATGCAGCATCTTCCAGCCAGCGGCCTCCTCCTCCTTCTCGATGAGCACCTTGAGGAGCTTCACATTGTCACCCATGAGTTGCTCGATTAGGCCAGTCGCCTTGTCAACCAAGGCATCGCTGATCTCCAGCAGCTTCATCAAGACGTCGACCAGCTCCTGCTGCTTAATGAGGCCAGCGAGAATGTCGTTGTGGCCGGCCAAGGACTTCAGCAATGCCAGCTCGTCACAATCGCCGACACGGCGAGTGCGCTTGTGAGAGCCCTCACGTGCCCGTGAGAGTTCGTTCGAGGGCTCCGTGGCGCGCCGGGACATCTCTGCTGCGGCTGCCGCTTTGCGGTAGGACCTCTCTAGTGCTTCCGCGGCCTTGGTCTTTGCTACCTGGTTATATGCCCACCTGAAACTCCTCCTACCGGTCATGGCGGAATGACTTGGCAGGAAGGACCAGTTTTCTAGGTGATGAGGAGAGGAACTATGAAGTAATTTTTGAGTGGGTAGTTTTTATAGCCCGGTGCTAAGTGTGAACACATATTAGGTTGATCGGTGTGAACACATATTAGTTTGATCCATGTGAATATATTTGTAATTACTTATTGTGTTGTAATCTGCAATGTGAGGAGAAACAAAGTCAAAATTTATTGATGGTTCTGGGTCCACAAAGCCCCGTTTTTGTTGTCCCATCTCATCACAAACAGTTCTTTTGGATCAATCGTATGCCACACATCAAAAGCCCGAAACGTGGGCCCTTGTTCTCGGATGTACGTTTACGTGTTTGTCCACTATCATACACGGTCTTGATATCACCATCTTGTGCTATGGATGCGTCGTCGCGTCTTCCATGGGGTGCCAGAAGGTTGACCACGTGGTTGCTCGCCGTGGCATCCGTGCTTTTTTTCTTTTTTTGCGGGTCCGTGGCGTCCCTGCGCGCGCTCTACTCACCGTTGAGGCAAATTTACAATGGCAACGGTTAATAATTGTCTTACATATTCAGGATAATTTAAAATGCCACATGCGTCAAGGCACAAAACACTCACGACCTACTTATGCATACAATTATAATAAAATATAGGCTAAAAAGCTGAGTCGGTGGCCTTCCGACGACGGTCTTCTCGGACTCCATGATCAGCATATCACCCTTGCGGCCGTTCATTATGTGTAACTTACTAATCATCGCACACGAGTACTCACAGACGCATCGTGTGTGATACACCTAGCCACCGCAAGCAACTAGTTTGCATTTTTCGAAGTTTTTTGTACGAACAGAATCACACACGAACTTACTATAGTGACCATCTGTGTTATAATTTCTCATCCCAAACAGTTCATCTGAGTGGGCTATTTTCTACGTATCACACACATCTGGTTTACACGAATCGTTTGTTTTCTTTTGGCTGATCACAAATGCCGCATATCACACACATCTTGTTAAGATGAACCGTCTCCGTTCTCTTGCCTAATTGAAAACAGTTTGTCTTAGTGAACCGTATGCCGTATATCACACACACCTTGATCTGGCTGACCGTTTCTGTTGCATCCCCTAATAGCACACAGTTCATCGGAGGGAACTGTATGCCGTATATCACACACACATTGATATGGCTGCCCATTTCTGTTGTTCTTCCTCATCGCAAACAGTTCTACTGGATCAACCGTATGCCCTTCATCGCACACGCAACTAAAATCTAAACTGTGTTTGATGCATCCGTCATCGCAAACGTTTTGCACATTTTAGACGCTTCTCTTACACCGCCGTTTGCGATTATTGCATCGCACACAGTTTCTCGAAGGATCTCTGATCGTAGTGTCGCATTAGCAGCATCCTGCAGTAGTGACCTAATTGGAATTTACCCTTTGAACTTATCTGTGATGCTAGTGATTATGCTATTGGTGTTGTTCTAGGGCAAAGAGTTGATAATAAATGGAACGTTATTCATTATGCTAGTAAAACTCTAGATAGTGCCCAAATAAATTATGCTACTACTGAAAACAATTTTTAGCGGTTGTTTTTGCTTGTGATAAGTTCAGATCTTATATTGTCAATTCCAAAGTAACTGTTCACACTGATCATGCTGCTATTAAATATCTTATGCAAAAGATGAAGGAAATATGCCCTAGAGGCAATAATAAAGTTATTATTTATTTCCTTATATCATGATAAATGTTTATTATTCATGCTAGAATTGTATTAACCGGAAACATAATACATGTGTGAATACATAGACAAACATAGTGTCACTAGTATGCCTCTACTTGACTAGCTCGTTGATCAAAGATGGTTGTGTTTCCTAACCATAGACATGAGTTGTCATTTGATTAACATGATCACATCATTAGGAGAATGATGTGATTGACTTGACCCATTCCGTTAGCTTAGCACTTGATCGTTTAGTATGTTGCTATTGCTTTCTTCATGACTTATACATGTTCCTATAACTATGAGATTATGCAACTCCCGTTTACCAGAGGGACACTTTGTATGCTACCAAACGTCACAACGTAACTGGGTGATTATAAAGGAGCTCTACAGGTGTCTCCAAAGGTACATGTTGAGTTGGCATATTTCGAGATTAGGATTTGTCGCTCCGATTGTGGGAGAGGTATCTCTGGGCCCTCTCGATAATGCACATTAGTATAAGCCTTGCAAGCAATGTAGCTAATGAGTTAGTTACAGAATGATGCATTACATAACGAGTAAAGAGACTTGCCAGTAACGAGATTGAACTAGGTATTGAGATACCGACGATCGAATCTCGGGCAAGTAACATACCAATGACAAAGGGAACAACGTATATTGTTATGCGGTTTGATCGATAAAGATCTTTGTAGAATATGTAGGATCCAATATGAACATCCAGGTTCCGCTATTGGTTATTGACCGGAGACGTGTCTCGGTCATGTCTACATAGTTCTCGAACCTGTAGGGTCCGCACGCTTAAAGTTAGATGACGGTTATATTATGAGTTTATTGTTTTGATGTACCGAAGATAGTTTGGAGTCCCGGATGTGATCACGGACATGACGAGGAGTCTCGAAATGGTCAAGACATAAAGATTGATATATTGGACGACTATATTCGGACACCGGAATGGTTCCGGGGGTTATCGGATATATACCGGAGTACCGGGGGATTTATCAGAACACCCGGGGGGGTTAATGGGCCTCATGGGCCCAAAGTAGAGCAGAGGAGGGGCGGCCAGGGCAGGCTGCACTCCCCCTCCCCCTCTAGTCCGAATAGGACAAGGAGGGGGGCGGCCCCCCTTTCCTTCCTCCTCTCTCCCCTTCCTTCCCCTCTCCTACTTGGACAAGGAAAGGAGGGAGTCCTACTCCCGGTGGGAGTAGGACTCCTCCCTGGCGCGCCCTCCCTTGGCCGGCCGTCCCCTCCCCCTTGGTCCTTTATATACGGGGGCAGGGGGCACCTCTAGTAACAACAATTGATCATTGATCTCTTAGCCATGTGCGGTGCCCCCCTCCACCATAATCCACCTCGATAATATCATTGTGGTGCTTAGGCGAAACCCTGCGTCGGTAGAACATCATCATCGTCACCACGCTGTCATGCTGACGAAACTCTCCCTCAAAGTTCGGCTGGATCGGAGTTCGAGGGACATCATCGAGATGAACATGTGCAGAACTCAGAGGTGCCGTGCGTTCGGTACTTGATCGGTTGGATCGTGAAGACGTACGACTACATCAACCGCGTTGTGCTAACGCTTCCGCTTTTGGTCTACGAGGGTAGGTGGACTACACTCTCCCCTCTTGTTGCTATGCATCACCATGATCTTGCGTGTGCGTAGGAATTCTTTTGGAATTACTACGTTCTCCAACAAAAGAAAGATGCTAAACCTAGACTTATTAGATGGGTTCTCTTGTTAAAAGAATTTGATTTGCATATTACTGATAGAAAGGGAGCTGAGAACCCCGTTGCAGGCAACTTGTCTAGGTTAGAAAATGTTCTTGATGACCCACTGCCTATTGATGATAGCTTTCCCTATGGACAATTAGCTGTCATAAATGCTTCTCGTAATACTCCATGGTATGCTGATTATGCTAATTACATTGTTGCTAAATTTATACCACCTGGTTTCACATACCAGCAAAAGAAAAAGGTTTTCTATGATTTAAGGCATTACTTTTGTGATGACCCACACCTTTATAAAGAAGGAGTAGATGGTGTTATTAGACATTGTGTACCTGAGCATGAGAAGGAATAGATCCTACGCAAGTGCCACTCCGAGGCTTACGGAGGACACCACGCTGGAGATAGAACTACACATAAGGTATTGCAATCTGGTTTTTATTGGCCTACTCTCTTGAAGGATGCTTGTAAGTTTGTCTTGTCGTGTGATGAATGCCAAAGAATTGGTAATATTAGTAGATGTCAGGAAATGCCTATGAATTAATCACTTGTTATTGAACCATTTGATGTTTGGGGCTTTGATTATGTGGGACCTTTTCCTTCCTCTAATGGGTATACACATATTATGTTACTAAGTGGGTAGAAGCTATTCCAACTAGTAGTGTTGATCATAACACTTCTATTAAGATGCTTAAAGAAGTTAGTTTTCCGAGGTTTGAAGTCCCTAGATATTTAATGACTGATGGTGGTTCACATTTTATTCATGGTGCCTTTCATAAAATGCTTGCTGTGTATTATGTTAACCATAGAATTGCATCTCCATATCAGCCTCAGTCTAGTGGTCAAGTAGAATTGAGTAATAGAGAGATTAAATTGATTTGGCAAAAGACTATTAATAGATCTAGAAAGAATTGGTCCAGGAAACTTGATGATGCATTATGGGCTTATAGAACTGCTTATAAAAATCCTATGGGCATGTCTCCGTATAAAATGATTTATGGAAAGGCTTGTTACTTACCTCTGGAACTAGAACATAAGGCATATTGGGCTATTAAAGAGCTCAATTATGATTTCAAACTTGCCAGTGAGAAGAGGTTATTTGACATTAGCTCGCTTGATGAATGGAGAGCCCAAGCCTATGAGAATAAAAAGTTGTTTAAAGAAAAGGTTAAAAGATGGCATGACAAGAGGATACAAAAGCATGAGTTTAATGTAGGTGATCATGTTTTGGTATACAACTCTAGTTTAAGATTTTTTTGCGGGAAAAATTCTCTCTAAATGGGAAGGTCCTTACATTATCGAGGAGGTCTATCATTCCGGTGCCATAAAAATCAGCAACGCCGAAGGCACAAATCCTAAGGTAGTAAACGGTCAAAGAATCAAATGTTATATCTCAGGTACTCCCATAAATGTTGAGACAAATATTATTGATACGCAACACCAGAGGATTACATAAGGGACACTTTCCAGAACATTTCAGACTCCGAAAAGGAATAGGTATGTGGTATGGTAAGTGAACTAACTCCAAAAATGTTCTAATAGCAATTTTTCTTCGTTTTGGAATATTTAAAAAATTAGTAAAATTAAAAGTAGTCCGAAAGAGACACAAGGAGACCACTGATGTCTACTACACAACTTATTCCTTGTAGACATTGTTGGGCCTCCAAGTGCAGAGTTTTGGAGGACGGTAGCAAATTTCCCTCGAGTGGATGACCTAAGGTTTATCAATCCGTGGGAGGCGTAGGATGAAGATGGTCTCTCTCAAACAACCCTACAACCAAATAACAAAGAGTCTCTTATGTCCCCAACACACCCAATACAATGGTAAATTGTATAGGTGCACTAGTTCGGTGAAGAGATGCTGATACAAGTGCAATATGTATGGTAGATATAGGTTTTTGTAATCTGAAAATATAAAAACAGCAAGGTAGCAAGTAATAAAAGTGAGCAAAACGGTATTGTGATGCTTCGAACCAAGGCCTAGGGTTCATAGTTTCACTAGTGCAAGTTCTCTCAACAATGATAACATAATTAGATCATATAACAATCCCTCAACGTGCAACAAAGAGTCACTCCAAAGTCACTAATAGTGGAGAACAAACGAAGAGATTATTGTAGGGTATGAAACCACCTCAAAGTTATTCTTCCCGATCAATCCATTGGGCTATTCCTATAGATGTCACGAACAGCCCTAGAGTTTGTAGTAAAATAACACCTTAAGACACACATCAACCAGAACCCTAATGTCACCTAGATACTCCAATGTCACCTAAAGTATCCGCGGATATAATTATAGGATATGCATCACACAATCTTAGATTCATCTATTCAAACCAACACAAAGAACTTCAAAGAGTGCCCCAAAGTTTCTACTGGAGAGTCAAGACGAAAACGTGTGCCAACCCCTATGCATAAGTTCACAAGGTCACAGAACTCGTAAGTTGATCACCAAAACATATATCAAGTCAATCACGTGAATATCCCATTGTCACCACACATAAGCACATGCAAGACATACATCAAGTGTTCTCAAATTCTTAAAGACTCAATTCGATAAGATAACTTCAAAGGGAAAACTCAATCCATTACAAGAGAGTAGAGGGGGAGAAACATCATAGGATCCAACTATAGTAGCAAAGCTTGCGGTACATCAAGATTGTGCCAAATCAAGAACATGAGAGAGAGAGAGAGATCAAACACATAGCTACTGGTACATACCCTCAGCCTCGAGGGTGAACTACTCCCTCCTCGTCATGGAGAGCGCCGGGATGATGAAGATGGCCACCGGTGATGGATTCCCCCCTCTGGCAGGGTGCCGAAACAGGGTCCCAATTGGTTTTTGGTGGCTACAGAGGCTTGTGGCGGCGGAACTCCCGATCTAGGTTCTGTTCTGGAAGTTTGGGGATATATAAGAGGTGTTGGCGTCGGGAACAAGTCAGGGGGGGTCCACGAGGCAGCCATGAGGTAGGGGCGCGCCCTCCACCCTCATGGTGGCCTCGGGACTCTTCTGGTCCATCTCTGATGCTCCGTGGGCTTCTTCTCGTCCAAAAATAATCTCCGTAAATTTTCAGGTCAATTGGACTCCGTTTGATATTCCTTTTCTGTAAAACTCAAAAACAAGGAAAAAAACAGAAATTGGCACTGGGCTCTAGGTTAACTAGAAGAAACCCCGCGCGTTGCAGCGGAAAATTCATGTTAAAGAATCTACATATACATGTGAGATAAAACAATGCTAAATAGGAAATCCCTTAAATGCATTCAGAAGGAAAACTCGCTTTGGGAAGAACCTGGAACCGTTAGGATTATACTCCCTACTTGTGGCCAAATATGTAGTGTAGCACATAAACATACGTTTTGTTTTACACTGTTTAGCATTGAAATACGGTTAGTTAGTAACCGACAAAGAAAACTAAGAACTAACCAAATGCAAGGTTAACTACATGGAAATTTGATATGTGGAGACATATGTGTTATTAACACTTCCTCATGTAGTGAAATTTTTTGTATGCAATATTTTAGTGAATGAAAGTTTCTCAGAAAGGCCGTAAAGAATAATTTCTTAACTGGACAGCAAGTTACCTACGTAGACCTCGGAGTGACCAGTTATTGCTTCCGAACATTAAACTCAGAACATGATACTTCAGATTAAACTGTTACAGGCCTTTCCTGCAATCCAATTATAAACGGGAGATTGATAAAATAAAAAGGCCTAAAACCTGAATGTCGCAGCCAAATAAATCTGCTTGAAGGTTTCCTGCAAAATCCAAAGTACAATACGAGGAAAGACCTCTCACACAAAAAATAGCTTCCGAGCATAATAACTTCCATTTTTCCTATCTCCAATTTGTTCTGACCCTGAAACGAATATTAAAGAGAAGTTATGAAATTTTAGTATTACACATGAAACAAATAAAAGAAAAACATTATCAATATTATCAACTTAAACATTTTGCTGCCCCCTACACTCCATGTGGACTCTTCTTTATTTGGCGAGAGATTATTTAACCTGAAAAATTGTTTCAAGAATCTAAAATGGAGCTTTAGTAGATCAACGGATCAAGGGATGGATGGATAGATACCTATAACATGTGGATCAGTAGATACATGTATGCAGCGAGTTCATCTACATATACGTACGGGAGAGCTGGTGGTGGACATGAATTGTTGAATAACATTGGCATAAAAATTAGGAAGAAGGACGGAGCTTTGGTTGCACACCGTCTCACAAAAACACAAGGAATGATGAATCACCTAATACGTAAACAAAACAAAAATCATCATTTGGCTTCACGGCAGATGGAAAGAGACATTACTGGGATTCTGGGAAAGAAGGCATCAAATTGAGCCTGGGCGCATTGATCTTGGACAGAAAGACATGTGTGAATGGTGAGGTGAAGAGGGACGAAGGAGAGGTGATTAAATGGATGGATGATGAGCTGAACCTTTGGAATTCCTCGTCAGTTACAGACTTTTTTTGGATGCAAAGCAAACTTGACGGAGGAGGTGAAGCATCACGTGGATGAGGTCGTGAGGATTATTCATAGCCTCTTAAAGTTTATGGTGATTAAAGGATTGCTGACACGGACGCATGCATGCAATGGGCCAAGTAGGAGAAGGAGGCCGACTGCAATTGCTAATGCTGATTGTGGTGATGTGTCATACATGATGAGGTGGAGTGTGTGCATGTTGAGAGAAATCTTATAGTGGGGATCAACTATTCAGGTATATAGGATAGGTTGGTCCCAAAAATCATATAAAATAGCATATAAATGCATATAAAACATCCAAGATGGATAATATAATAGCATGGAACAATAAAAAATTATAGATACGTTGGAGATGTATCAAGCATCCCCAAGCTTAATTCCTACTCGTCCTCGAGTAGGTAAATGATAAAAACAGAATTTTTTGATGTGGAATGCTACCTAACATATTTATCAATGTAATCTTCTCTATTGTGGCAACAATATTCAGTTCCATAAGATTCAAAAGAAAAGTTTAATATTGACATAACAAGATAATACTTCAAGCATACTAATAGAGCAATCATGTCTTCTCAAAATAACATGGCCAAAGCAAGATATCCCTACAAAATCGTATAGTATGGCTATGCTCCATCTTCATCACACAATATATTCAAATCATGCACAAGCTAAGCGATTGTTTCATAACTTTGATGTTCTCAAACCTTTTCAACTTTTACGCAATACATGAGCGTGAGCCATGGACAATGCACTATAGGTGGAATAGAATATGGTGGTTGTGGAGAAGACAAAAAGAAGGAGATAGTCTCACATCAACTAGGCATAGCAACGGGCTATGGAGATACCCATCACTAGATATCAATGTGAGTGAGTAGGGATTGCTATGCAACGGATGCA
Source organism: Triticum dicoccoides (assembly GCF_002162155.2). Classification (NCBI taxonomy): domain Eukaryota; kingdom Viridiplantae; phylum Streptophyta; class Magnoliopsida; order Poales; family Poaceae; genus Triticum; species Triticum dicoccoides. The sequence goes on from NC_041389.1 coordinate 350,268,955, forward strand.
TTAGAGCTACAAATGTATGAAAGCTCAAAAAGAAACTAAGTGGGTGTGCATCCAACTCGCTTGCTCATGAAGACCTAGGGCAATTTGAGGAAGCCCATCATTGGAATATACAAGCCAAGTTCTATATTGAAAAATTCCCACCAGTATATGAAAGTGACAACATAGGAGACTCTCTATCATGAAGATCATGGTGCTACTTTGAAGCACAAGTGTGGTAAAAGGGTAGTAGCATTGTCCCTTCTCTCTTTTTTCTCTCTTTTTCTTGTTTTTTGTTGTTTTTATTTTGGGCCCTCTCTTTTTTTGGCCTCTTATTTTATTTTTCATCCGTAGTCTCATCCCGACCTGTGGGGGAATCATAGTTTCCATCATCCTTTCCTCACTGGGACAATGCTCTAATAATGATGATCATCACACTTTTATTTACTTACAACTCAAGAATTAGAAAAAAAATATGACTCTATATGAATGCCTCCGGCGGTTTATCGGGATCTACAATGAATCAAGAGTGACATGTATGAAAGAATTATGAAAGGTGGCTTTGCTACAAATACGATGTCAACTACGTGATCATGTAAAGAAATATGACAATGATGAAGCGTGTCATAATAAACAGTGGAAAGTTGCATGGCAATATATATCGGAATGGCTATGGAAATGCCAGAGTAGGTAGGTATGGCGGCTGTTTTGAGGAAGGTATATCATGGGAGTATCGCACCGACGAAAGTTGTGCGGTACTAGATAGGCTAGCAATGGTGGAAGGGTGAGAGTGCGTATAATCCATGGACTCAACATTGGTCATAAAGAACTCACATACTTATTGCAAAAGTCTATTAGTAATCAAAACAAAGTACTACGTGCATGCTCCTAGGGGGATAGATTGGTAGGAAAAGACCATCGCTCGTCCCCGACCGCCACTCATAAGGAAGACAATCAAAAAATAAATCATGCTCCGAGTTCATCACATAACGATTCACCATACGTGCATGCTACGGGAATCATAAACTTTAACACAAGTATTTCTACAATCACAAGTTACTCACTAGCATGAGTCTAATATCACCATCCTCATATCTCAAAACAATCATAAGGAATAAAACTTCTCATAGTATTCAATGCACTTTATATGAAAGTTTTTATTATATCCCTCTTGGATGCCCATCATATTAGGACTAAATTCATAACCTAAGCAAATTACCATTGTTGGAAATATGCCCTAGAGGCAATAATAAAATGGTTATTATTATATTTCCTTATTCTTGATAATTGCCTATTGTTCATGCTATAATTGTATTAACTGGAAACCGTAATACATGTGTGAATACATAGACCACAACATGTCCCTAGTGAGCCTCTAGTTGTCTAGCTCGTTGATCAATAGATGGTTATGGTTTCCTGACCATGGACATTGGATGCCATTGATAACAGGATCACATCATTAGGAGAATGATGTGATGGACAAGACCCAATCCTAAGCATAGCACAAGATCGTGTAGTTCGTTTGCTAAGAGATTTTCTAATGTCAAGTATAATTTGCTTAGACCATAAGATTGTGCAACTCCCGGATACCGTAGGAATGCTTTGGGTGTACCAAACGTCACAACGTAACTGGGTGTCTATAAAGGTGCACTACAGGTATCTCCGAAAGTGTCTGTTGGGTTGGCACGAATCAAGATTGGGATTTGTCACTCCGTATGACGGAGAGGTATCTCTGGGCCCACTCAGCAATACATCATCATAATGAGCTCAGTGTGACTAAGGAGTTAGTCATGGGATCATGCGTTATGGAACAAGTAAAGAGACTTGCCGATAACGATATTGAACAAGGTATAGGGATACCGACGATCGAATCACGGGCAAGTAACATACCGATAGACAAAGGGAATTGAATACGGGATTGATTGAATCCCCGACATTGTGGTTCATCCGATGAGATCATCATGGAACATGTGGGAGCAAATATGGGTATCTAGATCCTACTATTGGTTATTGCCCGGAGAGGTGTCTCGGTCATGTCTGCGTGGTTCCCGGACCCGTAGGGTCTACACACTGAAGGTTGCTCGGAGTCCCGGATGAGATCCCAGATGTGATGAGGAACTCCGGAATGGTTCGGAGGTAAAGATCGATATATTGGACGAAGGGTATTGGAGTCCAAAATTGTTCCGGGGGTACCGGGTGACGACCAGCGTGTCCGAAAGGGGTTTTGGAGTCCCCGACAAGCGTTGGGGGGCCTTATGGGCCAAGGGGAGGGGGTACATCAGCCTACTAAGGGCCTGAGCGCCCCTCCCACCCCATCTCACGTAACTTGGAGAGGTGGGGGTGCCTCCCCTAGGGCATCCACCCCTCCCGGCTTGGGGGTAAGTTTCCTAGGGGTGGGGGCACCCAAACCCATCTAGGGTTTCCCATGTGGCCGCCACCCCTCCCCTAGGGAAATCCTAAGGGCGTCTCCTCTTCCTCCCTTCCACCTATATATAGTGAGGGAGAGAGAGGGCAGCCGACCCCTTCCCTGACTCAACCCCTCCCTCCTCCAACTCCACCTCCTCCTCTGTAGAGCTTGGCAAAGCCCCGTAGGAGAACCACAAGCTCCACCACCATGCCGTCGTGCTGCCGGAGCTCTCCCTCAACTTCTTCTCTCCCCTTGCTCGATCAATAAGGAGGAGACATCCCCGGGCTGTACATGTGTTGAACGCAGAGGCGCCGTCCGTTCGGTGCTAGATCGGATCTTCCGCGATTTGAATCGCCATGAATACGACTCCATCAACCGCGTTCTTGTTATGCTTCCACTTAGCAATCTTCAAGGGTACGAAGATGCACTCCATTTCTCTCTCTCATTGCTAGCATCTCCTAGATTGATCTTTGTGACACGTAGGAAAATTTTGAATTATTGTTATGTTCCCCAACAGTGGTATCAGAGCTAGGTCTATGCGTAGATTCTATGCACGAGTAGAACAAAAGTAGTTGTGGGCGTTTAATTTGCTTACCGTTACTAGTCCTATCTTGTTTCGGCGGCATTGTGGGATGAAGCGGCCCGGACCGACCTTACACGTACGCTTATGTGAGACAGGTTCCACCGACTGACATGCACTTGTTGCATAAGGTGGCTAGCGGGTGTCTGACTCTCCCACTTTAGTCGGATCGAATTCGATGAAAAGGGTCCTTATGAAGGGTAAATAGCAATTGGCATATCACCGTTGTGGCTTTTGCGTAGGTAAGAAATGTTCTTGCTAGAAACCCATAGCAGCCACGTAAAACATGCAACAACAATTAGAGGACGTCTAACTTGTTTTTGCAGGGTATGTTATGTTATGTGATATGGCCAAAAGGATGTGATGAATGATATATGTGATGTATGAGATTGATCATTTTCTTGTAATAGGAATCACTACTTGCATGTCGATGATTTTGACAGTCGGCAGGAGCCATAGGAGTTGTCTTAATTTATTGTATGACCTGCGTGTCATTGAAAAACGCCATGTAATTACTTTACTTTATTGCTAACCATTAGCCATAGTAGTAGAAGTAATAGTTGGCGAGACAACTTCATGAAGACACGATGATGGAGATCATGATGATGGAGATCATGGTGTCATGCCGGTGACGAAGGTGATCATGCCGCGCCTCAAAGATGGACATCAAAGGCGCAAGATGATATTGGCCATATCATGTCACTTTATGATTTGCATGTGATGTTTGTCATGTTTATATCTTATTTTCTTAGAACGACGGTAGCATAAATAAGATGATCCCTCATTAAAAATTTCAAGAAAGTGTTACCCTAACTGTGCACCGTTGCGAAAGTTTGTTGTTTCGAAGCACCACATGATGATCGGGTGTGATAGATTCTAACGTTCGCATACAACGGGTGTAAGCCAGATTTACACATGCAAAACACTTAGGTTGACTTGACGAGCCTAGAATGTACAGACATGGCCTCGGAACACAAGAGACCGAAAGGTCGAACATGAGTCGTATAGTAGATACGATCAACATGAAGATGTTCACCGATGATGACTAGTCCGTCTCACGTGATGATCAGACACGATCTAGTTGACTCGGATCATGTATCACTTAGATGACTAGAGGGATGCCTATCTGAGTGGGAGTTCATTAAATAATTTGATTAGATGAACTTAATTATCATGAACATAGTCAAAAGGTCTTTACAAATTATGATGTAGCTTACTATTTAGATATGTTCCTAGAGAAAATATAGTTGAAAGTTGACAGTAGCAATTATGCGGACTGGGTCCTTAAACTGAGGATTGTCCTCATTGCTGCGCAGAAAGACTATGTCCTTAATGCACCGCTCGGTGTGCTGAACCTCGAGCGTCGTCTGTGGATGTTGAGAACATCTGACATACACAATTTTATGACTACGTGATAGTTGAGTGTGCAATGTTGAACTGTTTAGAATTGAGGCACCAAAGACATTTTTTGAAACGTCACAGAACATATGAGATGTTCCGAGAACTGAAATTGGGATTTCAGGCTCGTGCCCACGTCAACAGGTATGAGACCTCCGACAAGTTTCTCAGCCTGCAAACTAAGGGAGAAAAGCTCAATCGTTGAGCATGTGCTCAGATTGTCTGAGTACTACAATCGCTTGAATCGAGTGGGAGTTAATCTTCTAGATGAGATACTGATGGTTCTCCAAAGTCACTGCCACCAAGCTACTAGAGCTTCATGATGAACTATAACATATCAGGGATAGACATGATGATCCTTGAGCTATTCACCATGTTTGACACCACAAAAGTAGAAATCAAGTAGGAGCATCAATTGTTGATGGTTAGTAAAGCCACTAGTTTCAAGAAGGGCAAGGGCAAGAAAGGGATACTTCATGAAACGGCAAATCAGTTGCCGCTCTACTGAAGAAGCCCAAGGTTGAACCCAAACCCGAGACTAAGTGCTTCTATAATAAGGGGAACGATCACTGAAGTAGAACTACCCTAGATACTTGGTAGATGAGAAGGCTCGCAAGGTCGACATAAGTATATTGGATATATATTATATTAATGTGTACTTTACTAGTACTCCTAGTAGCACTAGGGTATTAGATACCGGTTCGGTTGCTAAGTGTTAGTAACTCGAAATAAAAGGCTACAGAATAAATGGAGACTAGCCAAAGGTGAGATGACGATATGTGTTGGAGGTGTTTCCAAGGTTGATGTGATCAAACATCGTACACTCCCTCTACCATCGGGATTGGTGCTAAACCTAAATAATTGTTATTTGGTGTTTGCGTTGAGCATATACATGATTAGATTATGTTTATCGCAATACGGTTATTCATTTAAGGAGAATAATGGTTACTCTGTTTATTTGAATAATAACTTCAATGGTCTTGCACCTAAAATGAATGGTTTATTGAATCTCGATCGTAGTGATACACATGTTCATGCCAAAAGATATAAGATAGTAATGATAGTACCACCTACTTGTGGCACTGCCATTTGAGTCATATTGGTATAAAACGCATGAAGAAGCCTCGTGTTGATGGATCTTTGAACTCACTCGTTTTTGAAAAGTTTGAGACATGCAAACCATGTCTATTGGTATATACGCATGAAGAAACTCCATGCAGATGGATCGTTTGGACTCATTTTATGTTTAATCACTTGAGACATGCAAATCGTACCACATGGGCAAGGTGACTGAAAGGCCTCGTTTTCAGTGAGATGGAACAAGAAAGCAACTTGTTGGAAGTAATACATTTTGATGTGTGTAGTTCAATGAGTGCTGAGGCACGCAATGGATATCTTTATGTTCTTACTTCACAGATGATTTGAGTAGATGCTAAGTATATTTACTTGACGAAACACAAGTCTGAATTATTGAAAGGTTCAAGTAATTTTAGAGTGAAGTTGAAGATCGTCATGACAAGAGGATAAAATGTCTATGATATGATCATATAGATGAATATCTGAGTTACGAGTTTGGCACACAATTAAGACATTGTGGAAATTGTTTCACAACTAATACCGCCTGGAACACCATAGTGTGATGGTGTGTCCGAACATCATAGTTGCACCCTATTGGATATGGTCCATACCATGGTGTCTCTTATCGAATTACCACTATAGTTTATGGGTTAGGCATTAGAGACAACCGCATTCACTTTAAATAGGCACCATGTTATTCCATTGAGATGACACCGTATGAACTATGGTTTAGAGAAACCTAAGTTGTCATTTCTTAAAAGTTTGGGGCTGCGTCGCTTATGTGGAAAAGTTTTAGCCTAATAAGCTCGAACCCAAAGCAGATAAATGCATCTTCATAGGACACCCAAAATAGTTGGGTATACCTCCTATTTCAGATCTGGAAGCAAAAGTGATTGTTTCTAGAAACGGGTCCTTTCCCGAGGAAAAGTTTCTCTCGAAAGAATTGAGTGGGAAGATGGTGGAGACTTGATGAGGTTATTGAACCGTCACTTCAACTAGTGTGTAGCAGGGCACAGGAAGTTGTTCCTATGGTGCCTACACCAATTGAAGTGGAAGCTTATGATAGTGATCATGAAACTTCGCATCAAGTCACTACCAAACCTCGTAGGACGACAAGGACGCATACTACTTAAGAGTGGTACGATAATCCTATCTTGGAGGTCATGTTGCTAGATAACAATGAACCTACGGGCTATGGAGAAGCGATGGTGGGCCCGGATTCCGATGAATGGCTCGAGGCCATAAAAATCCGAGAGAAGATCCATGTATGAAAACAAAGTATGGACTTTGGAAGAACCACTTGATGGTCGTAAGGCTGTTGGGTTCAGATGGATTTTAAAAGGAAGACGGACAATGATGGTAATTATCACCATTAAGAAAGCTTGACTTGTCGCTAAGATGTTTTCCGACAAGTTCAAGGAGTTGGCTACGATGAGACTATCTCACTCATAGCGATGCTAAGAGTCTATTGGAATTATATTAGCAATTGCTGCATTATTTATGAAATCTTGCAGATAGGATGTCAAAACATTGTTTCCTCGATGATTTTCTTGAGGAAAGGTTGTATGTGATACGACCAGAAGGTTTTTTCAATCCTAAAAGGATGTTAACAAGTATGCAAATCTCTAGCAATCCTTAGAAGGACTGGAGTAAGCATCTCGGAGTTGGAATATACGCTTTGATGAGATGATCAACGATTTTGGGTTTATACAAAGTTTATGAGAAACTTGTATTTCCAAAGAAGTGAGTGGGAGCACTATAGAATTTCTTATGAGTATATGTTGTTGACATATTGTTGATCGGAAATGATGTAGAGTTTCTGGAAAGCATATAGGGTTGTTTGAAAGGTGTTTTTCAATAAAAACCTAGATTAAGCTATTTGAACATTGAGCATCAAGATCTATAAGGATAGATCAAAAAACGCTTAATAGTACTTTCAAATGAACACATACCGTGACAAGATTTTGAAGGAGTTCAAAATAGATCGGCAAAGAAGGAGTTCTTGGCTGTGTTATAAGGTGTGCGTATTGAGTAAGCCTCAAGACCTGACCATGGCGTAAGAGAGAGAAAGGACGAAGGTCGTCCCCTATGCTTTAGACATAGGCTCTATAGTATGCTATGTTGTGTACCGCACCTGAAGTGCGCCTTGCCATGAGTCAGTCAAGGGGTACAAGAGTGATCCAGGAATGGATCACAAGACAGCGGTCAAAGTTGTCCTTGGTAACTAGTGGACTAAGGAATTTTCTCGATTATGGAGGTGGTAAAAGAGTTTTTCATAAAGGGTTACGTCGATGCAAACTTTGACACTAATCTGGATGACTCTGAGTAGTAAACCAGATTCATATAGTAGAACAGTTACTTGGAATAGCTCCAAATAGCGCGTGGTAGCTGCATCTACAAGATGACATGGAGATTTTTAAAGCACACACAGATCTGAAAGGTTCAGACCCGCTGACTAATAACCTCTCTCACAAGCGAGATATGATCAAACCCCATGGGTGTTGGAGTCACTACAATCACATAATGATGTGAAGTATATTATTGACTCTAGTGCAAGTGGGAGACTATTGGAAATATGCCCTAGAGGCAATAATAAAATGGTTATTATTATATTTCCTTGTTCATGATAATTGTCTATTGTTCATGCTATAATTGTATTAACTGGAAACCGTAATACATGTATGAATACATAGACCACAACATGTCCCTAGTGAGCCTCTAGTTGACTAGCTCATTGATCAATAGATGGTTATGGTTTCCTGACCATGGACATTGGATGTCATTGATAACCGGATCCACTACAAAAAAAATACACTTCCGTGATGATACGTGTTTGTCACAGTAGGTCGCGTTTTTTGTCATGCATGTACATCCATGACAAATTTATGATAGAATCAAGATAGTCATACCTGTGCTATCGTAGAAGTGTTCGATGACATTGCCAAAATTATCATCATGGAAGTGTCCACTTCCATGACGATAAATCGCGCATCACAGAACTGCTTTCGTCAAGGGTGACCGACACGTGGCATCCACCGTAACGGAACGCCGTTAAGCTATCGGGTCGGGTTTTGGATCCGATAACCCATTAACAGCCCCGACCAATGGGGATTTTCCACGTGTAAAATCATCATTGGCTGGAGGAAACACGTGTCGGCTCACCGTTGGGACAGATGTCATCCACTCATTGGACAGAAGGCGGCTATGATACGTCGACACGTGGTACGACCTAATAGAGGCCCATTCCTGTGAAAAGGCCGACCCATTTGACTTGGTCAAAAGGTGGCGGGCCGGCCCATGGAAAGCCTGTTAACGGCCTGTTCGCATATAGCCCATTTACAACCCGCTAACCCAAGGCCCGTTACACCCTATCCGAATTAGACCCAGTAGCGTCATTTGGGCCATCCAATATGATTAAAGCCCATTTTCACTTCTGGCCCATGTATGGCCCATGACGACTTTCGGCCCATATGAGGCCCTATGTAACTCTTGGCCTATTAATGGCCTGTGGTGAAACTGGCCCGCAATGAACAGTGTATCACTTTACACCCACTAACGGCCCGTGGTGAAACTGGCCCGTAATGAATAGTATATCACTTTATACCCATTAAGGGCCCGTTATTCAGTTGGGCCGTTTCCAGCAAATGTTATCTTTTGGCCTTCTCAGAGCCCATTTATTCTTGGGCTCATTTCCAACATTCGTTTACTTACGGCCCGTTACTGTCATTTTCTGCTTGTGGACCAAATTCAGCCCGTGGTTACATCGGCCCGTTTGTGGTCCGTTAATACGTTGGGCTGTTTTCATAGCGTCATCAAATACGGCCTATTAACGACGGCCCGTTATGGTCATACGGCCCTGATACGTCCATTTTGCATCATGCTTTTATGACAATATTTATTGCATTATGGGCTGTTATTTCACGTTATGTCACGATACTTATGGCTATTCTCTCTTATTTTACAAGGTTTACATGAAGAGGGAGAATGCCGGCAGCTGGAATTCTGGGCTGGAAAAGGAGCAAATATTGGAGGCCTATTCTACACAACTCCAAAAGTCCTGAAACTCCACGGAATACCTTGAAATAAATAAAGAAAAATTGTTGCCAAAGATGAAGGCCAGGGGGCCCACACCCTGCTCACGAGGGTGGGGGGCGCGCCCCCTACCTCTTGGGCCCCCTGGTGGCTCTCCGACGCCCATCTTCTCCTATATGAAGTCTTTCGATGAGAAAAAAATCGGGGAGAACCTTTCAGGACGAGACTCCGCCACCACGAGGCGGAACCTCGGTGGAACCAATCTAGGGCTCTGGCAGAGCTGTTCTGCTGGGGACACTTCCCTCCGGGAGGGGGAAATCATCACCATCGTCATCACCAACACTCCTCTCATCTGGAGAGGGCAATCTCCATCAACATCTTCACCATCACCATCTCATATCCAAACCCTAGTTCATCTCTTGTATCCAATTCTTATCTCCAAGTCCGGGATTGGTGCTAGTAGGTTGCTAGTAGTGTTGATTACTCCTTGTAGTTGATGCTAGTTGGTTTATTGGGTGGAAGATCATATGTTCAGATCCTTTATGCATATTATCACCCCTCTGATTATGAACATGAATATGATTTGTGAGTAATTACGTTTGTTCCTGAGGACAAGGGATAAGTCTTGCTATTAGTAGTCATGTGAATTTGGTATTCGTTCGATATTTTGATGAGATGTATGTTGTTTAACCTCTAGTGGTGTTATGTGAACGTCGACTACATAACACTTCACCATTATTTGGGCCTAGAGGAAGGCATTGGGAAGTAATAAGTAGATGATGGGTTGCTAGAGTGACATAAGCTTAAACCCTAGTTTATGCGTTGCTTCGTAAGGGGCTGATTTGGATCCATATGTTTCATGCTAAGGTTAGGTTTACCTTAATACTTTTGTTGTAGTTGCGGATGCTTGCAATAGAGGTTAATCATAAGTGGGATTCTTGTCCAAGTAAGGGCAGTACCCAAGCACCGGTCCACCCACATATCAAATTATCAAAGTACCGAACGCGAATCATATGAGCGTGATGACAACTAGCTTGACGATATTCCCATGTGTCCTCGGGAGCGCTTTTCCTATCATAAGAGTTTGTCCAGGCTTGTCCTTTGCTACAAAAAGGATTGGGCCACCTTGCTGCACCTTGTTTACTTTTGTTACTTGTTGCTCGTTACAATTTATCTTATCACAAAACTATCTTTTACCACTTATTTCAGTACTTGCAGAGAATACCTTGCTGAAAACCGCTTATCATTTCCTTCCGCTCCTCGTTGGGTTCGACACTCTACATATCGAAAGGACTACGATAGATCCCCTATACTTGTGGGTCATCAAGACTCTTTTCTGGCGCCGTTGCCGGGGAGTGAAGAGCCTTTGGTAGGTGGAATTTGGTAAGGAAAACTTTATTTAGTGTGCTGAAATTTTCTGTCACTTGTTACTATGGAAAGTAATTGTCTGAGGGGCTTGTTCAGGGTATCTTCACCCCGTCCAGCAGAAGAAAGAGTTGCTCCTCAACCTACTCAACCTACTGAACCCATTGAAAATGAAACTCCTTTTGAGATTCCTTCGGGTTTGATGGAAAAGCTGCTAGCTAACACTTTTACAGGAGATGGAACAAAGCATCCTGATGAACATCTACGTTATGTGGATGATGTTTGCGGACTATTTAAGCTTACAGGTATACCCGATGATGTTGTTAAGAAGAAGGCTTTCCCTTTAGCTTTGAAGGGAGACGCATTGACATGGTACAGGCTATGTGATGATATGAGATCATGGAACTATAAAAGATTGAAATCGGAATTTCATCAAAAGTATTACCCTATGCATCTTGTTCATCGTGATTGCAATTATATATATAATTTTTGGCCTCACGAAGGAGAAAGCATCGCTGAAGCTTGGGGGAGGCTTAAATCAATGGTATATTCATGCCCCAATCATGAGCTCGCAAGAGAAGTAATTATGCAAAGTTTTTATGCTCGGCTTTCTGATAACAACCGCTCCATGCTTGATACTTCCTGTGCTGGCTTTTTTATGATGAAGAATATTGAATTCAGATGGAATTTACTGGATAGAATTAAACACAACTCTGAAGATTGGGACCTCGACGAAGGTAAGGAGTCAGGTATGACACCTAAGTTTGATTGTGTTAAATCTTTTATGGATACCGATATTTTCTGTAAGTTTAGCACTAAATATGGACTTGACTCTGAGATAGTAGCTTCTTTCTGTGAATCTTTTGCTACTTATGTTGATCTCCCCAAGGAGAAGTGGTTTAAATATCATCCCCCCATAGAAGTGAAAGTAGCTTCACCTATTAAAGTTGAAGAAAAGATTGTCACTTATAATGATCCTATTGTTCCCACTTCTTATGTTGAGAAACCACCTTTCCCTGTTAGAATGAAGGATCATGCTAAAGCTTCAACTGTTGTTCGTAAAAGCAATATTAGAACTTATACACCTCCTAAACAAGTCAAAGTAGAACCTAATATTGCTATTGTTAAAGATCTCTTGTCTGATAATATCGATGGGCATGTTATTCAATTCCAGGGTGAGACTGCTAGAATTGCTAAACCTTGTGATAAAGATAAACATAGACCTGTGGTGGGCGTGCCTGTTATTTCTGTTAAAATAGGAGATCATTGTTATCATGGCCTATGTGATATGGGTGCTAGTGCTAGCGTTATACCTTATGAATTATATAAAGAAATTAAGCATGAAATTGCACCTGCTGAGTTAGAAGAAATTGATGTCACAATTAAACTCGCCAATAGAGATACTATTTCACTAGTGGGAATTGTTAGAGATGTTGAAGTCTTGTGTGGGAAAACTAAATATCCTGCTGATTTTCTTGTTCTCAGTTCTCCGCAAGATAGCTTTTGTCCCATTATATTTGGTAGACCCTTCTTGAGTACTGTTAATGCTAAGATAGACTGCGAAAAGAATGTTGTTACTATTGGCTTGGATAATATGGTTCATGAGTTTAATTTCTCTAAATTTAGTAAACAACATCGTGAGGAAGAATTGCCTAGTAAGGATGAAATTATTGGTCTTGCCTCTATTGTTGTACCTCCTAGTGATCCTTTAGAACAGTATTTGCTAGACCATGAAAATGATATGTTCATGAATGAAAGAAGGGAAATAGATGAAGTATTCTTTAAACAGGAACCTATTCTGCAACACAATTTGCCTGTTGAAATCCTAGGGGATCCCCCTCCACCCAAGGGTGATCCCGTTTGAGCCTAAACCGGTGCCTGATAATCTTAAATATTCTTATCTTGATGAAAAGAAAATATTTCCTATCATTATTAGCGCTAACCTTTCAGAGCATGAAGAGGAAAGATTATTGAAAACTCTGAAGAAGCACCGTGCTGCTGTTGGATATACTCTGCATGATCTTAAGTGCATTAGTCCCACTCTATGTCAACATAAAATAAATTTGGAAGCTGATGCCAAACCAGTTTGTGATCCTCAACGACGTTTGAATCCTAAAATGAAAGAAGTGGTAAGAAAAGAAATACTTAAGCTTCTGGAGGCAGGTATAATTTATCTCGTTGCTGATAGTCAGTGGGTAAGTCCTGTCCATTGTGTCCCTAAGAAGGGAGGTATTACAATTGTCCCTAATGATAAAGATGAATTGATCCCACAAATAATTATCACAGGTTATAGGATGTAATTGATTTCCGTAAATTAAATAAAGCTACTAAGAAAGATCATTACCCCTTACCTTTTATTGATCAAATGCTAGAAAGATTATGTAAACATACACATTATTGCTTTCTAGATGGTTACTCTGGTTTCTCTCAAATACCCGTGTCAGCTAAAGATCAATCAAAGACTACTTTTACATGCCCTTTTGGTACTTTTGCTTATAGACGTATGCCTTTTGGTTTATGTAATGCACCTGATACCTTTCAAAGATGCATGATGGCTATATTCTCTGACTTTTGCGAAAAGATTTGTGAGGTTTTCATGGATGACTTTTTCGTCTATGGTTCCTCTTTTGATGATTGCTTAAGCAATCTTGATCGAGTTTTGTAGAGATGTGAAGAAACTATCTTGTCTTGAATTGGGAAAAGTGTAACTTTATGGTTAATGAAGGTATTGTTTTGGGGCACAAAGTTTCTGAAAGAGGTATTGAAGTTGATAAAGCCAAGGTTGATGCTATTGAAAAGATGCCATGTCCCAAGGACATCAAAGGTATAAGAAGTTTCCTTGGTCACGCCGGATTTTATAGGAGGTTCATTAAGGACTTATCAAAAATTTCTCGGCCTCTGACTAATTTATTACAAAAAGATGTACCATTTGTTTTTGATGATGATTGTGTAGAAGCATTTGAAATACTTAAGAAAGCACTAGTCTCTGCACCTGTTGTTCAGCCACCTGATTGGAATTTACCCTTTGAAATTATGTGTGATGCTAGTGATTATGCTGTAGGCACTGTTTTAGGGAAAAGAGTTGATAAGAAATTAAATGTTATCCATTATGCCAGTAAGACTCTAGACAGTGCTCAAAGAAATTATGCTACTACCGAAAAGAAACTTTTAGCAGTGGTGTTTGCTTGTGATAAGTTTATACCTTATATTGTTGATTCCAAAGTTACTATTCACACTGATCATGCTGCTATTAAATATCTTATGGAAAAGAAGGATGCAAAACCTAGGCTTCTTAGATTGGTTCTCCTTCTTCAAGAATTTGATTTGCATATTGTTGATAGAAAAGGAGCTGAGAACCCCGTTGCAGATAACTTGTCTAGGTTAGAGAATGTTCTTGATGCCCCACTACCTATTGATGATAGCTTTCCTGATGAACAATTAAATGTCATAAGCGCTTCTCGTAGCACTCCTTGGTATGCTGATTATGCTAATTATATTGTTGCTAAATTCATACCACCTAGCTTCACATACCAGCAAAAGAAAAAGTTTTTCTATGACTTGCGACATTACTTTTGGGATGACCCACATCTTTATAAAGGAGTAGATGGTGTCATTTGACATTGTGTACCTCAGCATGAACAGGAACAGATCCTATGCAAGTGTCACTCCGAAGCTTATGGAGGACACCATGCTGGAGATAGAACTGCACATAAGGTATTGCAATCCGGTTTTTATTGGCCTACTCTCTTCAAAGATGCCCGTAATTTTGTTTTGTCTTGCGATGAATGTCAAAGAATTGGTAATACTAGTAGACGTCAAGAAATGCCTATGAATTATTCCCTTGTTATTGAGCCAGTTGATGTTTGGGGCTTTGATTATATGGGACCTTTTCCTGCCTCTAATGGATACACACATATTTTGGTTGTTGTTGATTACGTTATTAAGTGGGTAGAAGCTATTGCAACTAGTAGTGCTGATCATAACACTTCTATTAAAATGCTTAAGGAAGTTATTTTTCCGAGGTTTGGAGTCCCTAGATATTTAATGACTGATGGTGGGTCACACTTTATTCATGGTGCTTTCCATAAGATGCTTGTTAAATATGATGTTAATCATAGGATTGCATCTCCTTATCACCCTCGGTCTAGTGGTCAAGTAGAATTGAGCAATAGGGAGCTCAAATTAATTTTGCAGAAGACTGTTAATAGGTCTAGAAAGAATTGGTCCAAGAAACTTGATGATGCATTATGGGCCTATAGAACAGCATATAAAAATCCTATGGGCATGTTTCCATACAAAGTGGTCTATGGAAAAGCTTGTCACTTACCTCTCGAGCTAGAACATAAGGCATATTGGGCTATTAAAGAGCTCAACTATGATTTCAAACTTGCCGGTGAGAAGAGGTTATTTGATATTAGCTCACTTGATGAATGGAGAGCCCAAGCATATGAAAATGCCAAGTTGTTTAAAGAAAAGGTTAAAAGATGGCATGACAAAAGGATACAAAAGCATGAGTTTAATGTAGGTGATTATGTATTGCTATACAACTCTCATTTAAGATTTTTTGCAGGAAAACTTCTCTCTAAATGGGAAGGTACCTACGTTATCGAGGAGGTCTATCATTCCGGTGCCATAAAAATCAACAACTTCGCAGGCAGAAATCCGAATGTGGTAAACGGTCAAAGGATCAAACACTATATCTCAGGTAATCCTATAAATGTTGAAACTAATATTATTGAAACTGTGACCCCGGAGGAGTACATAAAGGACACTTTCCAGAACGTTATAGACTCCGAAAAGGAATAGGTATGTGGTACGGTAAGTAAACCGACTCCAAAACAATTTTTAAGGCAATATTTCTCCGTTTTGGAATATTTAGAAAAATAGAAAAATAAGCAGCAGTCCGGGGAGGACATGAGGCCTCCACGAGGGTGGAGGGCGCGTCCTACCCCCCTGGGCGCGCCCCCTACCTCGTGAATACCTCGTGTGCCCTCCGGACTCTGTTTCCTTGCACGATACGTATTTTGATCGGTAAAAATTCATTATATATACTCCTGAAGGTTTTGACTCTGGTATCACGCAAATATCCTCTGTTTTCATTTCGAGCTATTCTCTGTTAAAAATCTAGAGCACCATGGCGTCACCCTCCTTCAACAATGAAGACAAGGATGCTTGGCTATTGAAGATAGAGCTGAAAAGAGAAGAACCAAAAGAGATCAACAAGGATGAAAGGATCAAGAAGGCCATGGAGGTTCAAGCCCCGGCAGTGGAAGAAGAAGACATCCCTCAACCCTTACCTAACCTCTTTACTCCAACTGAGGTTGAAGCTTTCAAGATGATTGAGTTAGCTCGCATACAGAATAAGTATCTCACACAGGAGAATATTTTGTTGAAGGATCATATCGCCGGACTCAAGGGCATTATCCGCAAGTTGGAGGAGCTTTTACGCTCGATGTACGATTATCCACCATCATCATCACCACCTCCATCACCTCCGAGGACATAATAACATGGGTATGGGCACTCCCCTTGGCAACTGCCAAGCTTGAGGGAGGTGCCCCGGTATCGTATCACCATCACACTCTTATCTTTACAGTTTTCTTAGTTCAATCCTTTTAGTAGTATCTTGATTTAGTAGAATAAAGTCGTGGCATGATCTAGTTTTGAGTTTTGCTTTACGATCCTTCTTTGTAGTCGAGTCCTTGAGCTATATAATAAAGATTAGTGTTGAGTCAAGGGCTTGATTGTTTTGCCATGATCTTGGGTAAGTAGAAGAAAAGAATAAAAAGAATCAAGGAGCTCATATTGATCTTAGTGAAAGTAATGACTTCACATAGAAAGAGTATGATGATTAAAAGTTGTTGGGAGTTGGCAAATATAGCTTTGGTCATAGTTGCAATTAATAGGAAGTAATAAGGAAAGAGAGGTTTCACATATTGATATATTATCATTGACATCTTTTATGATTGGGAGCACTCATTAAAATATGACATGCTAAAGAGTTGAGGTTGGACAAGGAAGACAACATAATGAGTTATGTTTTCTTACATTCGAGATAAAGTATGTTGTCATGGATCCTCTACCGTGTTGAGCTTGCCTTTCCCCCTCATGCTAGCCAAATTCTTAGCACCAAGTAGAAATACTACTTGTGCTTCCAAACACCCTTAAACCAGTTTTGCCATGAGAGTCCACCATATCTACCTATGGATTGAGTAAGATCCTTCAAGTAAGTTGTCATCGGTGCAAGAAATAAAAATTGCTCTCTAAATATGCATGACTTATTAATGTAGAGAAATAAGCTTTGTACGAACTTGTTGTGGACGCAATAAAAGCGACGGACTGCATAATAAAGGTTCACATGAAAGGGGCAATATAAAGTGACGTTCTTTTGCATTAAGATTTTGTGCATCAACCCTAAACGCGCATGACAACCTCTACTCTCCTCTGCGAAGGGCCTATCTTTTATTATTATCCTCTACCTTACAAGAGTCCTGGTGATCCTCACCTTTCCTTTTTCATTTTATCCTTTGGCAAGCTCAGCATGTTGGAAAGAGTATGATATACATATCTAATTGGATGTAGGGGAGCATGAATTATTATTGTTGACATTACCCTTGAGGTAAAATGTTGTGGGGCAAAACTATAAGCCCCTATCTTTCTCTGTGTCCGATTAAAACTCTGTAACCACAAGTATCGCGTGAGTGCTAGCAATTATGAAGGATTAAATGATAGTTGAGTATGTGGACTTGCTTTTAAGCTCTGACATAGACTCTTTCCGATGTTATGATAAATTGCAATTGCTTCAATGACTGAGATTATAATTGTTAGTGCCCAATAATGTTTCTGATTCATGCTTTGGCTTTGTGAATAGATCATTAATTGAACATGAGTAATCGTATGACAAAATCTATTTATGTTGCTGTTATGGAATAATCATGATGCCTTCATGTCCTTATTTTGTTTTTATCGACGCCTCTACCTCTAAACATGAGGACATATTTATTGTTATCGGCTTTTCGCTTGAGGACAAGCGAGGTCTAAGCTTGGGGGAGTTGATACGTCCATTTTGCATCATGCTTTTATGACAATATTTATTGCATTATGGGCTGTTATTTCACGTTATCTCACGATACTTATGGCTATTCTCTCATTTTACAAGGTTTACATGAAGAGGGAGAATGCCGGCAGCTGGAATTCTGGGCTGGAAAAGGAGCAAATATTGGAGGCCTATTCTACACAACTCCAAAAGTCTTGAAACTCCACGGAATACCTTGAAATAAATAAAGAAAAATCGTCGCCAAAGATGAAGGCCAGGGGGGCACACCCTGCTCACGAGGGTGGGGGCGCCCCCCTGGGCACCCCCTACCTCGTGGGCCCCCTGGTGGATCTCCGACGCCCATCTTCTCCTATATGAAGTCTTTCGATGAGAAAAAAAAACGGGGAGAACCTTTCGGGATGAGACTCCGCCGCCACGAGGCGGAACCTTGGCGGAACCAATCTAGGGCTCTGGTAGAGCTGTTCTACCAGGGACACTCCCCCCGGGGAGGGGGAAATCATCACCATTGTCATCACCAACACTCCTCTCATCAGGAGAGGGCAATCTCCATCAACATCTTCACCAGCACCATCTCATCTCCAAACCCTAGTTCATCTCTTGTCTCCAATTCTTGTCTCCAAGTCCGGGATTGGTGCTAGTAGGTTGCTAGTAGTGTTGATTACTCCTTGTAGTTGATGCTAGTTGGTTTATTGGGTGGAAGATCATATGTTCAGATCCTTTATGCATATTATTACCCCTCTGATTATGAACATGAATATGCTTTGTGAGTAATTACGTTTGTTCCTGAGGACAAGGGAGAAGTCTTGCTATTAGTAGTCATGTGAATTTGGTATTCGTTCGATATTTTGATGAGATGTATGTTGTCTAACCTCTAGTGGTGTTATGTGAACATTGACTACATAACACTTCACCATTATTTGGGCCTAGAGGAAGGCATTGGGAAGTAATAAGTAGATTATGGGTTGCTAGAGTGACAGAAGCTTAAACCCTAGTTTATGCGTTGCTTCGTAAGGGGCTGATTTGGATCCATATGTTTCATGCTGTGGTTAGGTTTACCTTAATACTTTTGTTGTAGTTGCAGATGCTTGCAATAGAGGTTAATCATAAGTGGGATGCTTGTCCAAGTAAGGGCAGTACCCAAGCACCGGTCCACCCACATATCAAATTATCAAAGTACCAAACGCGATTCATATGAGCGTGATGAAAACTAGCTTGACGATATTCCCATGTGTCCTCGGGAGCGCTTTTCCTATCATAAGAGTTTGTCCAGGCTTGTCCTTTGCTACAAAAAGGATTGGGCCACCTTGCTGCACCTTGTTTACTTTTGTCACTTGTTGCTCGTTACAATTTATCTTATCACAAAACTATCTGTTACCACTTATTTTAGTACTTGCAGGGAATACCTTGCTGAAAACCGCTTATCATTTCCTTCTGCTCCTCGTTGGGTTCGACACTCTTACTTATCGAAAGGACTATGATAGATCCCCTATACTTGTGGGTCATCAGGCCCGTATAAGGCCCATTGATGATACGACCCGTAGAAGGCCCATTGTTTCTACTACCCGTAGAAGGCCCATTGTTTCTACGGCCCGTAGAAGGCCCATTGTTTCTATGACCCGTAGAAGGCCCATTGTTTCTACGGCCCATAGAAGGCCCACTGTTTCTACGGACCGTAGAAGGCCCACTGTTTCTATGGCCCGTAGGAGGCCCAGTGTCACTATAGTAAATATTAGCCCATGGTTATTGTCGCCTAGTTTTAAAAAGAACTGCACTGACTACAAGCAAACAAATAAACAAGACAACAAGGAAATAAATAAGCAAGCAACTTATGCTAGGCTATCACGGATGTTACACATATTACATCCACTGGGCATCAAAGTTCGCCACCAGTGCAAATATAGGGAACAAAGCAGCATACCATATACATTGGTTGTCAAAGTTGGCGACCAGCGCAAATAAACACCGCAGCAAAACAAATCCAGAACTGAAACCACTTCAGAAGATCTCAAGAAAAAATATCCTGGGTACCCATAATGTTGGCAAGATGCTTAGCAAGCTTATTAACTTTCTCTTGTTTGGCGCTTAAATCCTCCGGCGCTTGCTGTTGCACCAAAAAATATGCATCTGAATTCTGCGGGGACTTCCTCAGTCCTTCAGCTTCCTGTCGCAACACATCTGATCGATGTCTTTCAACTTGAAGTTGAGACTCAAGAAGACGAACTGATTCAGGCAGCGAGTTCGAAGAGCTTGTGCCAGCAGGAGTGGCCAGTAACTCAAACACTACATCAAGATAGGACGTTTGGGTTCCCTCACTATCGTCAAGATAGTTTTTATCAGCTTTCTTGGAGACCAACAGGGATGTCTCACTATCTTGAACCTTATCTACATTACTTCCTTTACCATTGGATAATGCGGTACTGTTCTCCAATATTTTGTCCGCATTCTAAAAGAGAAACAAGCAGACACATCACATGTTTACCATGTTGTATATGAAACTCATTTTGGTAAATGAGTTCAGTAGTAAAGTGGACAGGATAACAACATGAAACAAACATATATCTATGTGCCATGGTCACTTTATGGTCTATATCATTCTAGTTTTTGTTGCCAAATCAAGATAGAGACACAGTTCAAATAATATTTGTGCAAGACAAAGCAGAATAGACAGAATATAAGTGTGGGTAACTATAGAGCAATAACAACACTTGTAATGTGCATGACATGAGAACATAACTGTTTATTCAATTGAAACTGAAATCAACATAGAGCAGGTTACAACAGCAAACCAGTTAAAGAAACAGGTTTAAAACATACCTGTTGAGCCATTGGAGTTTCAATTCCATCCTTCAAATTTGAAAATAGTTGGTATGAGTAAATACAGTAATGCAAGAGCAAAGGAGTGTGAACCATAGCTACAGAACCTGACCTGAGAACAAATCTTCTTCTCCTTTAAGCGTTGAGTTGGGATTCGGAGTGGTGGTCCTCGTGCTTTGGGCACTGCAGTTCCCTTACTAACCGCTCGTGTTTGGGTGCTTTGTGGTGGAGACGGTGCTGTGTCAACTGGAACTAGGTTACTATCTGCCGGGGTTGGGGTTAAAAGGGGTGTAGCTGGTTCTCTGTCCAACTGGGTAGGGGTACAATCTGCGAGAGTCTGGGTTATGTGTGGTGGATCTGGTCCTTGGGCAAGTACAACCGTGGTTCTATCTGCATCAACTGGTAGCACTATCTTTTCTGAAGACCATGTTGTTACTCCCTTAGATACTGCCATCACGCTCTCCAATTTAAATGGATGATAAACAAGAAAAGTAATTGAAAGTATAGATATTGTATGATAGACAGGTGCAATGGATAGTGGGGAATAAAAGAGGGCATGAAATAATTCATATTTATGTTGTCTAACCAAACAGGATAGCATGACACAATTTCACATATATGATGGCTAACTAAACAGGATAGCATGACACAATTTCACATTATGATGGCTAACTAAAAAAGATGGGAAGACATAGTTCAAAATATGAGACTATGTAAACAGGATGACATGACATAACTATACAATGTGTTCATTAAATAGGTTGGCATGCCATAATTCACATACATTCATGGATAGAATGCCATAATTCTAAATATGATGACTGTAAACACTAAACAGGATGAGATGATATAAATATATGATGTATTTATTAAATGGGTTGCCATGCCATAATTCAGATAGATGATGTGTATGCACTATGTAGACATGATGGCATGATATAATTCAAATATATGATTTATATAGTAAGCAAGTAAGCAGATGGAAATCTATATATGATGTAAAAACTAAGAAATGCAAGACAACATGCATGACATGGGTAATATAACCCTGCCAAGTTTGAGCATAGACCTCAGGGGGGAAATAGGACTGGTCATCAGTCTCTGAATCCTCCTCTGAGGAGCTCTCTGTAGCCAGCAAGATGTTTGCTTCAGCAGGTAGCATTGTCTGCTCTGAATACCTTGTTTTCACTCGAGATACTTCCATCACCGTTTCAAATGGCTGATGCACAGGAAGAGTAGTTGAATATACCAATGTTGTCGACAAATGGAACACGTAATACAAAAAACTGATAGCATGATATAATTCACATACATGATGATTGGCTAAACAACATGGCACCGGCGGAGCTATGTGCAGGCAAAAGCGTGCCGTGGCCCGCCCTGCCCAAAAGCCAAAAGGTAAATTACTATGCCCGGTGAGTGTGAGGCGTCATGCGTCAGCAGCCTGAACGCGTATGAGAGGCTGACTTTTCCTCATGAATATGCAGGAGGGACTTGTTCCCGTTACAGCCTAGTCTGGTTTATAGTGAGCATAGATTAATATACCTAGTAGCATCCAAGTAGTATGGCTTAAGTTGTGATTTTTTGTGTGTGTTCTCTTTTACGTTGGCCCGCCCAACTATTTGGTTGTAGCTCCGCCGGTGCAGCATGTCATTGCATAATTCACATATATAGTGCCTTTGCAACAAGATAGCATTGTATAATTCACATATATAATGTCTTGCAACAAGATGGCAATGCATAATTCACATATATGGTAATTAGACACTGAACAGGTGGCATTCACACAAAGCATGTCTAAACTATTCAAATGGCATAGCAATGTGAGACACCATACGCACGATATGAGCAACATAACCCTGCCAACTTAGAGCATACACCTCGGGGGGGGGGGGGGAATAGGACTGGTCATCTATCTCTGAATCCTCCTCTGAGGAGATATCCGTAACCAGCGAGATATGCGCTTCGTCAGATAGCATAGTCTGTTCAGAAGACCTTGTTTTCACTCCAGAATTTGCCATCACCGTGTCAAATGGCTACACGAAGAGCAGTTGAATGTACTAACATTGTTGATGAATGTAATATGTAACAAAAAAAAGATGGCCTGATATAATTTACATATAAGATGACTGGCTAAGCAGGATGGCATTGCAAAATTCACATATATGATGCCTGGCTAAACAAGGTGGCGTTGCATAATTCACATAAATGATGAATAAACTAAATAGATGGCATTCACACAAAGGATGTCTAAACTAAGCAGATGACATATTTGATGTATAAAGTAAGCAATGCAAGACACCATATGCATGATATAACCAACATCAACATGCCAAGTTAGAGCGAAGACCTCAGGGGGTAAATAGGAGTTATCTTCTCCTTCTGAATCCCCCTCAGAACAGATATCTTGCTCTCGATTACAATCCGAAATGCGTGGAGGGGGGGCTGCCTTTGCGCCTACCATGGAGCGACGTCTGCATGAAATTATACTGCCACGCAAGGCTCGTCTCTTTTGCTCTACATGTTCAGTTCCATTGTTTACAATAAGTGTCATGCATAGGAATAAAACATAGTGAGATTAAGTGAGGAGTGCATGCAGAAATCCAGAGTGATGGTAGCAACCTGTGGATAGACCCAAAACCAATAATAGCAGGCAGATAATGGCTTCAGTTAATAAATACAGATAATGGCTTCTTTACTGTTTGTTTCCCACCCAACATGAAACTCATAGTAGACACCAGAGATTAACCAGATAGTGGATAGATACTATTGATAGCGGCCCCGATATGTACCCCACAACCATTTAAAACCTCAAGTTTGACCATTAGTTTGGAGCTGACTCAGAGTCTAATCGGTGAACAGGACGATAAAGTAGCATGTAATATTAAGCGATGCATAACGTAAGCAGACACGAAAGAGTGCAACCTCTCTTGCGGACCCGTGTAGTCCTCGAGGTCATCTGCTTGGTTGATGATGGTTATGCAGTTTTCATGGCTGCCAGCAGCGGGGAAGAAGATCTGAGGCGGCGAAAGGCAGCCTGGAGGCCGGATCCCTGCTCTGCTGGACCTTTCTGTCGTTGTAGCAGCTGAGCTGGGGTGGACGACGGTGCAGCAGGACCGGGACAAACCACGCAAGGTTTTCTTTGACAACTATCTGCAAGAGAATTAATTCTATAAGGGCTCGTTTGAGTTGGAGGATTACAACAATGCGGGGATAGGAAATAGACAGGAATAGGATAGTAATGCACGTGCAAAACAGAGAATTTAAAAACATAAGATTTCTGCCAATCTGGGTGTTTGATTCACAACAATTGGAAGATCACAGGATGCAAAGAAGCATGGTGAGATTAAGTCAAACCACAAGAAAATGTACGGTTATAATGCTAGATGCTACTATCTCTTAGTCTTGTGCTTCATTAATAGGAATTTGAAAAGGAGGACAAGTGAAAATTAAAATTCCTACATTTTTTCTTTCAAGGAGACACTAAAGGAACAAATCTATGTGCTCAGTGGACAATATATATAACATGTAGAGTAAAAAAGAGATGCAACAAGTGTACAACCTCTTTGGCGAAGCCATGTCGATCTTAGCGTGATTGGGTTGGTCGGTGAGGATGCTCCGGCTGACTTTGCTGCCGGAGGAGGGGAAGAAGATCTTAGGCGTCTGGAGATGGAGCCCGAGGTACTGCTCCGCTGTGATGGAGGGTTTCGTCGTTGGAGCAGCTCCGGTGAGTTGTACGACACCGAGGCTGAAGCAGGACAAGAGAGACAATGAACAACGTTAACCTGAGTGGAATTCTAATAGCATCTCCAATACATGACGTAAAATACATAACCAAAAAGTGCTAGATGTAAAATACATCAGCCGCTCATCTCTGAACTTAACTGTCGAAACTAAACTTAACTGTCGAAACTGAACCTAACTGTCGAAACTGAATTTTGCTATCAAAACTGAACGCACTAGCAAGGTGTGGCTACACGTCGGTCGACTGACTTTTTCATCTCTGGTCAGTCGATTTTGCAGCCGTTGGATACGAAATCAAGGGCATGTGGTTCATCTTCAACCTCCACCCCCCTGAGCCGCCAGCCACCACCGGCCAAACAGCAGCCCCCCGACGCCCGCGACCGGCAGTGCTCCGCCCCACCTGCCACGAAAACACACCCCACCGCTGGTCCTCCGCCGCCCCGGCCATCCCTCTAGCCCCCCCATGCCGAGCTTTTTCTCCGGTGATCCCCACGCCACCACCCCGCCAACGCCCCGCCACCGCCGACGACCACCGCCCCCATCCTGAACCCTAAGATAGATAGTGGGGTACCTCTCCGGCGAGCCCCCTCCCTGCTGCGGCTGGTTCTTCCTTCACCCAGGCGAATCCACCCCTAGGAAATCGACTGACCCAAAAGTCGATTCAGTCGACTGAAGTGTAGCCAAATCGGAGCAGCATCGCAAGCAAGAGCAAGAGAGAGAGAGAGATAACACGAGCAAGAGCAATAGCAAGAGCAGACCAGGCAGGGGACCGAGAGCAAGAGCAGAGCAGCAGCGCGAGTGAGAGCTAAAGCAGCAGCAGCTCCTACTGATGTGGACGTCGCAACCGAGGGAGCGACACCGTGGAGGAAGTGGCCGGCGACGCCGTCATGGATGGAGCCGCGCCGTGTCGGCTCGGGACCGAGCGCCGGCAGCACCGTGAGATCGAATCAATAAGAAAATGCGGCAATTAGTGTACATCCTCTTTGGTGGCGCCGATTAGGCCGCAACTTCATCCGAGGAAACGGTGATGATGATGCTCTTCCGGTGGTGCAGGTGAAGACGGTGGTGTGGGAATGGAGGTGGCACGAAATACGAGGGGAACGTCGGGGCAGCTCCTTGGAGGTGGAGGACGGGGTGGCTGAACCGGTGGGACGCTGAGATCGACGATGGATCCTCATTCGGTACGATGGATGAGGGACGTCGAGGTGTTTCTGTGGACGATGTCGTCGGGGAAGAAGCTCCGGCTGGGTGGCGGACGGAGCAGGGTGTGGGGTTTCATCGCGGGTTTTCGTGGCCTCGGTGTACGAATGGGTGGGCGGATGGGATGGCAGTGGGGAACCATGGCTTAGAGACGCACTTGTCCGAAATGTGGGGTAAGTTACGAAAGTACCCCCAACCGATTTGAGGCGGTTCTTTCAGTTCAGGGGTACCACGGGCATTTCACGTGTCGGGATTTCACAGGAGGTGGGAGTTTTCGCGCGTGTTGTAATTTCGGAATAGCAAGGCGCGGGTTGAGATGGAGGGAGTTGTCGGAGCACAACGAGACAAAGATATATCTTAAATATTTCGGGCTAACAAGGCGCGGGTTGAAATTTCCGGACAAGCCTAACATGTACTGTACCAAATCAATGCGCACTACAAATGTCATTCAAAACTTTGAATTCATGTTATGTTCAATTAAAATATATCGCTACGTGTATAATGCATGCAACCTACTACTCAAATGAACGTTTTAGTGCATTCCAAACGTATATACTACCGCTTCAATAAGAACTAAATTTGAATAAGATCTACAGTAATGATTGTTGTGAAGTCAAAGCATTTGAATTCGTTTCTATGTTTTAATAAGATCTACAATCATCATTATTGTCAAGTTAAACCATCGTTTGTGTATTATCTTCATAGCACACCACATGATCAGTATCGATTTACATATGAACTATGTGTACTATATGAACTCGAACTAGATTTTTTGAATCCACTTTATTTTGATTTCAAATCACATTACATTTCTAGCTCTAGCTAGATCTTCATAATCTAAACCATGTCTCGTATGTATAATGTGTTTATCACGTTATGTATGGTGCCCCGCCCCCTATGCCTACAAGTATTTAGATGTGAGTTGCAAACACCACACATTACCACAAATTCAAATAAAATGTGAAAATGTTTGATATATAGTATTGTTTAGATTGCTCGATATTTAGTTGTAAGCTGCAAACGCCGCACATTATCACAAATTCAAATAAAATGTGAGATTGTTTGATGTATAGTATGGTTTAGATTGTTCGGCATTTAGCTGTGAGTTGCAAACGCCATGCATTATCACATTATGGTATAACATGTGCACAGCATGTGTATCACCGCTATATTCATGCATGCAATGTTTAAAACACTATGATCTCCTATTCAAATATATGAATCCGCTTTCATATCAAATTATGATCTTTGTTAGTCTCTTACACCCACACAGTCCTCTAACCTTTGTAGCTACCACTAACTTTCTCTCGTGCATGCACACGCCCTCCTCGCCCTCCCCCTCCCTTGGCATTCTATCCACCGGACATATTCATTTTTTCCTTTAGGTCATTCTCCCAGAGTCTCCACAACTCCTTTCCGACACACACCGATCGATAAACCTCTCCAGCGATGCCTGCCTACAGCATACACACACAGCTACAATCTCCTCCTTTATGTGTCCTTGCCTCGTGTCTCTCATATGGTCAGACACACATGTAAACTCTCACCCCTCTTTTAATCGATCTCACAACCGCACACTCCTCCCTCTATCCAGCTAGTAGTTGGGCCTCTCGCACCACCTCCTAGCTCCATTCTCTTTGTCTATCCGTCTCGCTGGGCCTTATTTGCCTCTAACAAATGGACGTACACCGACCGATCTCTCGCTATACATATAGCCAACTAGGTCCTTATAACTCGTTTTTACCCACACATCAATCGATCTACCTCATTAGTTGTGTCTCTCCCTTCCTCCGACAAACCACAATTGATCTACCGATCTAGTTAGGTTTGCTTACCAAACACATGGTTCCCCTTCATCATCCATGGATGCGTCCCGACATATCTATTACGCACAGGCACACACAGAAACACATCCCCACTCTTATTGATAACATTGCAGTTCCACCCTCAGTTTGTCTAGTAGGCCTCTCCCAACATCTCCGAGAAGCAACTCCATCACCCATCCAACACTCTACCCCTCTCCCTCCCTCTCCCTCCCTCTCTCTCTCCTCTCTCTCTCTCTGTCCCATCATATTTCCTGTCCTTCAGTTATGTATGGATGTCGACCGATCTCCCTCATGACATAGCTGGGTC
>NC_041389.1:350296861-350322121 GCF_002162155.2 Triticum dicoccoides
CACTCTAGTCATGTCTCCCTGCCACACACAAACTTGACATGTGCCCTCTAACGTTCCGGTAGGCCAGTCGCCCATATCTTTGACTTGCACACACACACACACGCAATTTTGATGGCTCTCTTCATCGATCTCGCACCCACCCGTACTTGATCCTCTCTTCGACTCTATCGATAGCTATGACCCCTCCCTCTCTTCTCGTGGATTGCCCGACCCTCTATGTATGATATGGATAGGCCTCCATTTCACACACATTGCATGCAAAATTTTGTTTGAGATGTCATTGACACATATTCCCACAAATAATTCACGAAATCAACCCCCCACCCCACCCCCACCCCCACCACAAAACAAAAAACACTCATGAACGCGGTTTGTATCTCTCTCACACACCCACGTAGGTGGGGGATGTGCACGAAGAGAAGAGGTGCATGCACGACGCACGTACTCCCGTCTCTTTCCCAACCACACCCGCGCGGGTACACGGTGGAGCTCATTTCTGTACGAAAAAGGCAGCCCACGTGGTAATTTGGCACGTGCACTGGTTGTCCACTTGGTGGAGGGAGGATCGTCTACCACGGGTGAACAAACAAATTGCGACTTGACGCGTTATGTTAAATTAAAAAAAGAGGCAAACCATGTGGGGCCTACCTTAGAGGCAAGGCTCTATACACTGGAGTACTTTTGATGTGTCCCGTCAACTCGCAGAACAAGGAGAAGATTGCTTAGTACACTGTCTCCCCCGCCCACGCGCGCAGTGGCTCACAGGATGAGGTGAAGCTTGCTCCTCACTCGCCCTTGCGCGCGGTGGCTCGCAGGACGAGGAGAAAAAATTACTACTCCCTCCGTTTACTACTCATCCCTACTACCTTGGTTATAGAGATTATATCATATTGTTTGGAATATATATGTCCTTAGACTGGCCACATTGGGAGTAACTTCAGCAGTAACATCTAGTCCAACTCAGCAAATTTGCTTATGTGGCAGTGAGTTAATGAAGAGAGAGATAGTTATAGTAACTTAGTTAGTTACTGTAACATCACATGTCTCAATACAATATGAGTCTATAACCTAATAAATGAAGCTTTGCATGTTACCATACTTATGTTACTACCCACTATGAAGGTAGTAACATAATCTAGGGATATGCGTATGTTACTAGCGTATGTTACTACCCATTGTGGCTAGTCTTAGTAGATTTCAATATGAACTACTAGTACATACTCCAAACACTGCGTCCCTTGCTCATTCTGTGAGCCACTCATTTGGGCAGTTGCTCACTGCCCAAATCGTCCCTTGCTCACTGCCGCGATTTGGGCAGTTGCCGCCTCCGGCCGCCCTCCTCAAGGTCGAGCTACGTCCCTCAGGTACAACTCCCTTTATAGTCGGCTTGCACCACTGCTCCAGCTTCCCACATCACTCCCTGTGGATATTTCTCTACTTCTTTGCCCCGCACATACCTGATACCTCTACTGGCTTCTACGCACTGTATTTGTGATGAGTTTATGTCTCATCAACTACTCCTAGTAATCTTATTCTAATCACGCTTTTTCAATTTCTTTGCCACAGGGATGCTCATCTCGGTTTTGGTGAAACTGCACAAAATGATCCGATGGTCAAAAGGTTGCAAACTTCATTTATTAGGAAGCTCGAACGTTGCCAGCAAATTGAAGCCTGGTCAGGGTTCATGGTTCAAGGGCTAGGGACTGCATGGATCGTTTTTTTCATTAGCTGCCTCTGTTCCAAAATAAGTGTCAACTTTAGTAGTAGTACAACTTTATACTAAAGTTTGCACAAAGTTGAGACACTTATTTTGGAACGGAGGGAGTACATATTTGCTATGATCTGTCAATCATTGAGATGCAATAGCATGCATGTTAGTCTCCTTTGTATTTGATGAAATGTTGCAACAGGGAACCTTGGACGCAAGATACATGTAACAGGAGCTGGAAGCTTCATAGCATTGTACAAATTTATCTCGCTGATAAATTACAGTACGTACTAGTACTATACTAGTACTTCCTCCGTTCCTCAATATAAGTCTTTGTAGAGATTTCACCATTAACCACATGCGGATGTATATAGATGCATTTTAAGTGTAATTCATTCATTTTGTTCCATATGTAGTTCACCTAGTGCAATCTCTACAAAGAGTTATCTACTAGTAATAGCTAGCCCCCACTACTAGGAATTCTCTATCCTCTCCTTGAGCCACATCATCAAAATTGACGTAGCCGTTAGATGAAGTAAATCAGTCATAATAGCCGTCTGATCTTGACTTTGAGAGGCTCAGCAGTAAGCCACATGCAAGCATGCAGAAATACCGTGGAACATGCATGTGAGTGGGTTTTAAATCACATCAACATGTCTGCATGCAAGCATGCACCGGTAGCATGCATGTAAGTGAGCTTTTAAGTCCCATTAGCATGTCAAAAATAGAAATATAATCCCATTATGCAGTAGGAGTTGGCTGATATTTTTTCCTTATGTGGGATGATCTAAATGATGATGGGAGTTTATTTAGTTTGGCTACCACATTTGTCATGCGGTTATAGATTTTTTTTAGTTCTATGAAATCGATAATTTTGTGCAGAGAGATATACCGCTGTTCCGCGGCAACGAGCGGGGACACATATAGTAATATTTAGGAACGGAGGGAGTACTATGTAAAGAGTTAGGTGTCGCACGGTGATAGTGTGAGGTGGGCCATGTAATCACTAAGTCTGCGTGTTTTCACTGCTCTTGCACTCCTCCGCTGTAAGAATGGAGAAAATTGTAATCTACTACCTCCTTTCACTGAAAGCGTGGGACATCCAGCAGTCCTACCACCTCAGTAATAAAGACCAATGAGCCATCAAATCACATAGACCCAGCAGTAAGTTGGACGGACGAAGCAACCATCACTCTTGCGCTAGTGAGAGGTCGCGTCCGCTCTGCCCGGGCATGAATGCGGCACCGATTCTTTGGAGCGGCGCTGACCGTTTCGGGCGGGAAGCGCGCGCGGGCGGTGGAGGGGCTTTGGGTGGGCTAGGCTGGTTAGGAGCGGGCGTGGCAGCTGTCGGCATGTCCCTACCGGACACGCCCGGAAACGAGAGGATGCACCAACTCTCGCGGCTAAATCGTACACTACACACCATATCTCTGTAGGAGTAGGTCGATCTGTCGCACTCTCTAACACACACATGCTGTTAAACACACACACGCACACGCACGCACCTTGGTCCCGTTGCACCTTCTAACGTGACTTATTACACCTAGATGGAGGGAGTAGTAAGTATACGAGATACGGTGGCACACTGACTTAAATCGAATACAAGTGCCCAAAATTTGTGTGCATGTTATAATAAGGATTCACTTAAAATAGTACATGAGCGAACAGAGGGATCAATTGGACAATGTTCCCAAGCAGTATCGAGATGTGTCAGGTAGTAAGATACACCGCTGCCGCTTTTAATTTTTCTTATTAATTTGTTTGTTTCACCCTCTGACTGGTGGGACCCAACATACTACGCGGAGAGAGGTAAGGTGACTAAGGCTGCATTATTTCTGCACCACCGTTGATAGTCTTACCACCAAAGCCACATGACACGATAAAGATTGAAATCCGAATGACTCCCACACACACACACAAAAAAAACACGGCATGCCTGTCACACGAATGCAGGAATGTATAAAAGGTTATTTTCCTCTCGTTGAACATAACGGGAGGGTTGTGTAGCTGGTTAGCCTATTCACTCATCAAACTTGAGGTCTCGGGTCCGATAACTACACTTGAGCATAATTTTTGCCAGGAGGATTGTTTGACTGGTCAAAATGTTTTCTAGGGTTTGCACGCTTCACACTCTCTCTCCAGTATATATATACATGCTAGAGCCTCAGCGCTTGTAGTTGCTCTCTTCACACTCTCTCGCCCTCTCCCGCTGGATCCTCAGCGCTTGTAGTTGCTCTCTTCTCACTCTCTCGCCCTCTCCAGATCTAAACAAGACTTAGTTAGCCTCTCTCCCCTCACTGCTGCTCAAAGAGCCGGCAGGATCCGTCCATCGGGAAGGGAAGGAGGCTTAACGCTGTTGCCGTCAGCGAGGGAGGGAATCCACTACTGGCGCTGCTGTTCACTTTCCACCCAGCGGCAGCGCGGGAGGGCCTCCGACCCTTCTTCTTCGCCGCCGTCTCTTCGCCCACTGAACCATGCCCCAAGAACCTTAAGGTATATCTTACTTACTCCACATGCATTGCTCTAGCTACATGTATACCATGAATCTAGGACGTGGTACAAAGAGGAAAGGAGTGGGGGAAAGTAGTGGGAAAAGTTGTATATAGCATGAATCTAGGACGTGGTTCAAAGAGGAAATGAAGGGGGAAAATTGTATAGCATGAATCTAGGACTTGGTTCAAAGAGGAAAGGAATGGGGGAAAGTAGTGGGGAAATTTGTATCGCATAAATCTAGGACGTGTTTCAAAGAGGAAAGGAAGGGGCGAAAGTACTAGTTCAAAAAGGAAAGGAAGGGGCAAGGCTGTAGAGTTTGAGCAGGACTAGATTTGCTGCACTCACATAGGGAAAGGTGTCTAAAGATAACAAAACTGGGACCAACACAAATATGCTCCTTGGTTGTTTGTTCTTTGTTGCAACAAACTGTGCATGACCACAGTACATCAGTAGATGCACATGGTGCAGGTGCATCCACCGTCCCATGCAACTCATTAGTTGTTGTTAATCTATGGCCCTGTTTGGTTAAAAACTCCCTAGTCCCTACCTGCTTGGTTCCAGGGACTAAACATGGACTAGAGGTTATTAAGTGACATGATAAAAGACCATGTTACCCCTAGTAATGAACTAATAGAAACAAGGTGCGATGCGTGGCAGGGGCAATTGTTGGAAAAAGTCCCAAAAAGACTCCCTCGGGGTCTTCTTTCTTTAGTCCCAAATGCCCACTTTTAGTCCCGAAAAGTCCCTCCTGTTTGGTTTAGATGTGACTGACACGGAGTTTTTTTAGTCCCTACACCAAAATGTCCCTATAAATAAACACCCTCTAATAATGCCGCTGGAAAATTGATGCAATGCCACAGTTAAAAGAAAATTACATGTTTAACGAATTTTATTGTTAATATAATCTCTATGTTAATATTAATCAATGCCACCATTTGAGAAATGCTATTGTCTTGCTTTCTTTCCCATTTCGATAAGGTAGATGCTTCTTTTTGTTGGCTTATGTGTCATCCACCGTTATTGACCACTAATTGTTTCCTGTGCACCTCTGTGTAAACAAGGTTATCTACTTTACCTTGTTGCCATTGTGACCTTTTGTTGCACTGCACAAAACACTTTTGTTTTAAGAGTGTTTTGTGCAGCTCAACCAAAATGCACACCGGTAATGTTGCTTGATTGCTTGATCTTAGTGGAACTGCACAAGAGGAGATCTTACTTCCTATCCGTTAAGGCCAATTTGGTTCAGATCTTCTTCTTGTGAGTTTTTTGAATTCTGCATCATGAGAGGTCAGTACTACCCTTCTTTCACATGATTCTGCAGTGTGCTTTCATATGTTGGGCTACTTGTACGATAATGTTGCTTGATTCTAGTGAACTGCACAAATGGAGACAAGACTTCCAATCTGTATGTGCACCGTAATATCCCATTGAGGTAAGATAATGATATTTCACAATTGCTGGCCTGTATTTTGCCACTTTCATCAGAAAATTGAGTTTAGTACTATACTTGTGCTCCCTAATTGACATGCCAAATCTTACATTGAAGGTGAAGCTTGTCTGTTATTGAAGGGGAAGAACAAGCGGAAGAAAAAAAAAATCAACTCCCGGTGCTGTAACGAAGCACTGGAACTGTGATGACACGAGTAATGATATAGTTTTGCATCTTAATTTATTGCTATGGCTGGAACGAGCAATTGTTTTGCCACTGATTTGATGCCATACGTAATTATCTCTACTTGTGCAAACATGGATCTTCTTTGAAGATACCATATATTTTAGTGGAACTGCACAAAAAGATATTGTAAGCATGGTCACCAAAGTAGATAGCACCAGATGGTTCCGGAGAAGTGCTTCATCTGTATGCCCTACACAATCAGCCTCCTGACAAAGGTTGGTACTCGCCCACTAATTCATCCATATGATTGAGCTTTGTCATCTCTATTAGCGTTGTGCTACTGTTTAGATACTGTCATGAAAAAGTGGTATTGTCCTTGAGAAGTGCTTCATCTGTGTTGTTTTTAATATTTCCTTTCTTTTTTTTTGAGCAAATAGGGATGCTACCATTTAGTTGTCCTCTTGTCTTTGCACAATAGGATCATCTTCCTCTGAAGAAGAATATGGAGTACGTGAAGTGACTAGTTCCGATTATGCCAGGATGAAGAAGCACTGTCTATCTTCTCATCAGAAGGAGCAGTTGAAGGATGGTTACATTACTCCCCACAAGGCCAAACTAACTTCAGCTCAGAAGGACTGACAAATCTCCATTTTTTTGCTGTGATGCGCGAGTACAATGTTGTTCTAGGATTCTCATCAAAAGGAGCATTTGAAGGATGGTTACATTACTCCCCACAAGACCAAACTAACTTCAGCTCAGAGGACTGACAAATCTCCATTTTTTTGCTGTGATGCGCGAGTACAATGTTGTTCTAGGATTCTTTCTGGTGAGTTCCATTTTTCTAAAAGTGTGCTCTACATGGACCATGTAGGTGCCTATTTAAACTGTCAATTCATAGTACATTTTGCTTTATACTAATCACTTTTTTAGTATTTGTGCAAACAGGGGTGATCGGCTTGAGTTCAATGGGAACTGCACAAAATGTTCATGAATACATTGAATCATTCATTTCCTGTCACATCCTAGTTAGCCATGCATTAGAGTGTTGCATCATGTTTACTCTTTCATCAGAAACCTGAAATGGGGATGACAGAACCCCCAGTCCCCTCTGAATCCAATTAGGGTTTACTAAAAACTTTTTCAATGAACCTGAAATGCCCTTCTAAAATGCCCCTCATTTTTGTCTTGGTTCAGAACCTCTGCCAAAAGTGGTGCACATTTTCCTAGGCCATCCTAGGGTTTTTGAATTAAATCATAAATATTTGAATTTGGGCATTTAAAATTATATAAAATATTTAAATGCTCAAATATCTCCAAACTAAAATGTTTCATGTTGGAAATAATCCAACTATGGACCAGGAGTAGTTTGGTGATTTTAGGAGTTGCCTAAGTATTTTCTTTAATTCAACAAAGTTGCAGAAGTATTAAAAAAATAGAAAACAGAAAGAAATGGAAAAAACTTACCTGGCGCCCAGCACCCGGCCCACCTGCCGGCCCAGCCCAGCGCCGCTCCAGTGAGCTGCTTGCCGACCAGGCAGGCAGGTAGGTGCCCGACGGCGACCGCAGCGCGCGCCACGCACCTGCTCGCCGCCTCGCCGCTCCCCTCGCCTGGTGACGTCGTGGACCGGCCTCCCTCGCTCCCCCGAACCCCCAGACACCCCCTCTCCTCTCCAGCTCCTCCCCCTCGCGCTCCCCCGCCATGGCCGACGCCACCATCGCCGTGCCTTCGTCGTAGCCGTGCTCCCCGCCGCCCGTGCGTCCTCTCATCGTGTCCAGGAGCTCCGCCGCTGTCCACTCCATCGAGCAAGCCGAGCCCCGAGCGCTCACAACGCCCGAGTCCACCGCAATGACCTCGCCCGAACCGCCGTCGCCGGAGATCCCCTTCAACGCCGTCGTCGCTCCGGTCCATCTCCGGCCACACCAAGGGCTTCGTCGCACTCACTGTGAGCTTAGCCATCTTCCCCTTCCTTCCGTTCTTGCTCCCGAGCCGTGTAGCAACCTCCCGGAGCTCAACCGCACCCACCGCCGTGGAGCTCGTCGCCGACGTGCTCCCGGTCACCCTCCGACCACTCCACGGTGTCCATCATGCTCACCGTGTCCCTTAGCACCTAGCTAGCCACTCCCCGAGCCTCACCGACCCCTCTAGCGTCAAGTTCGTCTTCGGCCGAACCCCGGTGGCCGCCAAAGTCGTCGCCGGCGCCAACTCCGGCCACCCCAACCCCAACGGATTCCACCAAGAGCTGCGGCTCGTCCTCAGCTCCACTCCGGTGGTCTCCGCGACCCATTTGGTGTCCGAAACGGCCAAAACCACTTCCGCCGCCGCGTCGGGCTCGCCGGCGGCTAAACGCCGGTGCAGCCGACCCGGGTTTGACCACGGGTGGGCCCTGGTTGACTCCCCTGAGTCAATGACAGGTGGGGCCCAGCCCTGTTAATTAAACAGGTTTAGTGTTAATTAAACTTTAATCAATTTAATCACCCTGACATGCGGGACCCACTGTCAGGTTTGACCCGGACGTGTTCCGTTGACCTGCTGACGTCACACTGACGTCAGGCTGACGCAATAATTGATTTTCTGGAATTATTCTAATATAGGAAATTCCAGAATATAATTTAAACTTCAAAAATTCATAACTTTTATTCTGTAACTCCAAATCAGACAAATTATATATGAAAAATGATCAGAAAAATCCAATCTATCCATCTGTACTATTTTCATGCATGATTAAACAAGTTAACTTGATGTTTAATGCAGAACAAGGAAAAACACTTTAAAGGGCCATGTTTGAGTTTGAAATTTGAATCTTTGATTCAAATTGGTTCAAACCCTTCTGGTCTTAGCTGCGTTAGCCCAACACACTCATATTGCTATGTTTCATGCATACATCATATTGTTGCACATTGTTTGGTGATGGTTGTGTATCGGTGTTCTTTGCGGCAGGATCTGCCTCCGAGGAGTATCGTGATTACCCTAACGAAGAACCGTATCAGTGCATCGAACCATCAGGCAAGCAACCAACCATTTGATCATATCGATACAATCCCATGTTCTCGCTCCTGCTCTCTTTTACTGCATTAAGACAACGCGTTTCAAACTGCTGTGTGCTACGGTAGTTGAACCCACTTCCTCTGCATGACCTGTCATTGCCACAGTAACTAGATGAAACCCACTAGCATGTGTAGGAGTTGATTGAGCCATATGTATGTGTTGTTCCTACCTTGCTATGCCTGCTATGCTTAGAGTCGTGTCAGGTCTGGTTCATCTGGGTGATGGGCTAGAGTGAAATGATTATGTCGGTAATAAGAGTGGTGTGGTGAACACGATTTGGTAAAGGTATCGATGAGAGGCCATGTAGGAGTACATGGTGGGTTGTTTCATTGAAGCCGACCTTAAGCACTGAGATCTGTATGTGTGATTTAAGAATCAGCTACTACCATGCATTGGGCCCTGAAATATGACCCCGCTCGACTTCTTATTCACCCTAGCTCTCTGTCCAGGAGTTGCAAGTAGTTTCTGGTGTTTGTAGCCTACTGGAGGCCGTGGACAGCGCTGACCGTAGGGGTGGGCTGTGATGCGGTAGGTACGTGGCCGGGTGTACCGAATACCCGTTAGGTATCTCGGGAACCCTGTTCACATCGTTCGGGGCCGTATGGGAAACCTCGGCCGGACTCTCTGCGGATGGAACCCGAATAGGCGATAAACCTGGACTAGAGGCTTAAGTGTTTAGGTAGGTCGTGGTCTACACCCACGTCGGCTTTCGCTTGAAGTCTGCCGAGCACATGTCGTGTGCGGACGCTAAGTGGTGGAAACATGTATGAAGAAGTACACCCCTGCAGGGTTATCATGATCTATTCGAATAGCCGCGTCCGCGGTAAAGGACTACTTGGTTGCCTATACAGTTCATAGACAAGTAAATGAAAACTACTAAAAGCCTCAAGATAAGTGTGAGTGCCGAGGATGGCTCTTCCGTAGGAAGACGGAGGTGGATCCTCGGTAGTGTGTTGAATTGGTGAGTAGTGGACTCGTGTGCACAAAACCATTTCGAGTTGGAGTCTTGTAGGTTAGCCTAGCCAAGAGTCAAAGCTGGCTTGCTGCAACAACTCCACCAACCCTTCCTGATAATATGCATGTATGTAGGATCTGATGTAAGTCTTGCTGAGTACCTTTATACTCATGTTGCTATAATTAACATTTTTACAGAAGACGCTGCAACCCCTTCTGATGGGTTCTACGTAGACGTTGACATCAACGAGTAGGCTAAGGCCCAGGTGGTGATCCTGAGCTTGTGAAGGACCTCGTAGTATAGCTAGGCTTTCCAAGCCTCTTTTATTTTACTAGTTGTCTGTACTCAGACAAGTTACTTCCGCTGCTGGTTTGTATGACTATATGACTTGAATGCTGGGTCGTGTGACCCGTACCGTTGTGTATGTTATGTATGGCTCTCTGAGCCTTAAATAAAGTACTTGTGTCATAGAGTCATGTTGTGATGCCTTGTTGTATTTGCACATATCGAGCATATTGTGTGTATGTTTGAAATGCTTGGTATGTGTGGGATCTGACTATCTAGTTGTTTGTCCTTAGTAGCCTCTCTTACCGGGAAATGTCTCCTAGTGTTACCTCTGAGCCATGGTAGCTTGCTACTGCTCGGGAACACTTAGG
This sequence comes from Triticum dicoccoides, assembly GCF_002162155.2. NCBI lineage: Eukaryota > Viridiplantae > Streptophyta > Magnoliopsida > Poales > Poaceae > Triticum > Triticum dicoccoides. Next base: position 350,307,335 of record NC_041389.1, read on the forward strand.
CTGGCCGGCATGTGTCCTTCTTCGTTCCTGTGTCTGTCCCTTCGGGGAAATGTCACGCATTGAGTACCGGAGTCCTGTTAGCCCGCTACAGCCCGGTTTACCGGAGTCCTGCTAGCCCAGTGCTACAGCCCGGACCCACTTGCTGATGACCGACACGTTCGTTGCTGGGTCATGGATGCCTGTCCCTGTAAGTCTGTGCCACTTTGGGTTTACGACTAGTCATGTCAGCCCGGGCTCTTTATCATATGGATGCTAGCGACACTATCATATACGTGAGCCAAAAGGCGCAAACGGTCCCGGGCAAAGGTAAGGCGACACCCGTGGGGTTACCGTGCGTGAGGCTGCAAAGTGATATGAGGTGTTACAAGCTAGATCGATGTGACATCGAGTCGGGGTCCTGACAGCGTTGGCATCAGAGCCGGACTGCCTGTAGGTTCTCCAAGCCAAACCGGTCGATGTTGAGTCTAGAAATTCTTTAGTTATATGTAGGGGAATTGTTTGTGGGTTGGAACGTAAGGCTCTTTTTACTCCTTTATCTTATGACATTCTGATCTGAGTCAGTCTATTCTTCCACCGGGGGTTAAGGAATTAGGATCTATTCTCTCTATCAGGATCACGTGTTACTAATCAGTAGTACCTTATAGGTTTGATGGTTACAAGCCTAGTTCAGTTCTTCTACCACGTTATGTTGTTAGGATGGATTCAGAACTTTGATATGATCATGTTGAGTGTGTATGAAATCCTTTGTCAAATGTCTCAAAATCCTTCTTGAGCATTTACAGCTGTTATGCTGCCGAAATTTTGCTAGAAATTCTAATGCCTTTGCATTATGATTGTGCTTTCAGATGGCCACTCGCGACCTTAATCAAGTGGTTCGCCTGACTCGATGCCTAGATGTACCCGGCAATACTGCCATGTTGGTCAGGGTAATGACTGAGGCTGGATACCGTTGGTATCCTGAGTACACGGTCGAAGAGCAATTCCGAGACTTTAATCAAAGCCAGTATCTCTGCACTGTCAGGATATTTCCATCTTATCCTGGGTCCACCGAGCCCCTTCACTGCTCCTATGGACTCGGGGTTACTATTGAGATGGCTGTGCAGGACGCCGCCTACTCTATGATGACCATCATGCGAGTCAGATCTGGTCTATTTCGGGACTCTGATTTCCGGTATATGCCAGGATCACTTCCGGGAGCACAAGGGTATCTCCAGGCTATCTATGCTGACCCCACCCAGGAGGATTCACGGACTCGCACCACTGCTGAGATGCTCGAGGATAAGGACCGTGAAAATCGGGCCTTGAGGTTAGAGCTCTTCAATACCCGTGCTGACCATTGGGCCACATTGACTCGGTTTGCACCGGCGGTGCAAGCTGGATATTCGGATATGCGCGATCTCTATCCTGTGAGATCTGCTCTGCCAGACGTGATGGGTTGGCGTGATGTAGGAGGCATCACCCCACCTCACGGTCCCCGCAGGCCACCGTCTGTTGGTCCAAGACCTCATCCTAGCCCCTATGGTCCACAAGCTCCGCGAGATCGTCTGTTTCCGGATGATCATGTTGAGCTTCCAGGCTATGGAGGTGACTTCTACGAGGACTACTACGGATCGGTCTGAGTTAGTGGTAGTATCACTAGTTCGTGTTAGCTGTGTCGTCTATCGTCCTGCGTGACTCGTGGGATATGACCTAGTTTGTATCGCCTTCCGGAGGTGTAGAAAAATAATGTATAGGAGCTTGGAATGCCTCCGATGAGATGTAATCCTCTTTTCACCGTAATAGTACCTTGTTTGGTCTTGTGCTAAACCCTGTATGGTGTGTATGACGATGGAATAAAGAAGCAGTTTCTGTATCTACCATGTCATACGGATGATCATCTTGCATTCCGAGTTATTCCTTACATTCTGTATCCTATGTCGGAATTTTATCATCCTGACTAAATCATTGTCTTGTTTACCTAGGATGGTCAACACGCGCACTAACCCTGCTCCCCAAGAGCAGGCTGAAGGCACTGAAGTCAGGAATGCAAATCTGCCTCATCCTCCTTCCCTAGCCGAGGTTATGATGGAAGCCGAAAGAAACAAGCGGGAGACCAACCGTTTGTTGGAGCGTATTTAACAGAACACGGCACACCATCAGAGGACTAACGTGGTGTCACTCAGTGATTTCATCAAGTTACATCCACCCACGTTCCACCACTCCATCGAGCCTCTCGACGCTGATGACTGGCTTCGCAGTATTTCTCACAAACTGCGTTCCGCGCTGGTAGCGGAGGCTGACAAGGTCACCTTTGCTGCATATCATCTTGAAGGCCCCGCCAGTCTATGGTGGGAGAATTATGGAGCTATGCGCCCAGCGGGCCATGTCACTACTTGGGCTGAATTCAGCGAGGCTTTCCGTGAACATCACATTCCGGAGGGTCTCATGGACCGTAAACGTGAGGAATTTTGCAGTTTCACTCAGGGCCGACTCTCTGTGGATGCTTACAGCAGGGAGTTCGGTAACCTCGCACGATATGCAACTGAGGAAGTTTCTACTGATGCCAAGAAGCAAGCAAGGTTCCGTAAGGGGCTTAGTCTTGAGCTTCGCCGCGACCTCCGTCTGCATGAGTGCACATCTTTTCAGAAACTTGTTAACAAGGCCATCAGTGCTGAAACTGGTCAGACTGATTATGACGCAACACGCAAGCATGGCCGTGACATGGGTTCCTCATCCGGTGCTGGTCCTCAGAAGCGCCGCGTGTGGGTGCCCAACACCGCCCTGCCACCCAGGTTCACACCGAGGCCATCTTTCCAGGCGCCTCGCCCCGTTCAACAGTCTGCACCAGCCAAGCCCTATGGGGGTCCAACCAACAATGCTCCTCCACGTACCAGTTCCGTGACTTGTTTCAAGTGTGGGGAATCTGGTCACTATATGCGTGAGTGTCCCCAGACCAACCCCAACCAATCTGCTAAAGCTGTTGGCCGTGGCAAGCCGACAGGGAAAGTGTTCCACGCCAAGCCGGCCACCGCTACACGTGGCCATGTCAACTGTATCTCTGCCGAAGAAGCTCAAGAGGATCCCAACGTCGTTCTCGGTATGCTCCTTGTTAATTGCCACCCGGCATCTGTTCTTTTCGATACAGGAGCCTCTCATTCATTTATATCCGAGAACTATGCTCGTTTGCATAACACCGCATTCTGTAACATGCCATCCACTATGGAAATTTCTACTCCCGGTTCTAGATGGCAGACCTCCAGGGTAAGTTATGGAAATGAAATCCAAGTCGACAGACTTGTTTTCCTTGCATCTTTGATAGCTCTCAAATTTTTAGATATTAATATCATTTTGGGTATGGACTGGATGTCAGCTCATCATGCCAAAATTGATTGCTTCTCTAGGACTGTTCAACTCACTCATCCTTCGGGGAAGATAGTCAATGTCTTGACCCGATTAGCCAAGCGACAATTATATTCTCTTAACGCCAGCCCTTTGCCAGACCTTGAGGATGTTCCGGTAGTCCGTGACTTCCCGGATGTCTTCCCAGAGGAATTGCCAGGTGTTCCACCTGACAGGGATGTTGAGTTCGTAATAGACCTCATTCCAGGAACCGTTCCGATTGCTAGAAGACCCTATAAGATGGCACCACTAGAACTAGCCGAGCTTAAGAAACAACTCGATGATTCCTTGAAAAAGGGTTTCATCCGACCTAGTTCATCTCCGTGGGCTTGCCCCGTCCTCTTCGTCAAGAAGAAGGATGGTACGGACCGGATGGTTGTAGATTACGACCGGTCAACTTGGTCACAATCAAGAACAAATATCCGCTCCCTAGGATCAACGACCTGTATGATCAGCTCGCTGGATCCTCAGTCTTCTCCAAGATGGATTTGAGGTTGGGCTACCATCAAATCAAAATCAGAAACGGGGACATTCCTAAAATGGCCTTTGTTACTCGTTATGGCCAATACGAGTACACCGTCATGTCCTTCGGTTTAACCAACGCTCCAGCCACCTTTTCTCGGTTAATGAACTCAATCTTCATGGAGTATTTGGATAAATTCGTCGTAGTTTATCTCGATGATATACTCATCTACTCCAAGAACGAGGAAGAACATGCCGAACATCTAAGGCTAGTGTTGAAGAAACTTCGAGAGCATCGCCTTTATGCCAAGTTTTCCAAATGTGAATTTTGGTTGTCAGAAGTGACCTATCTGGGTCATGTAATATCTGGTAAAGGTATTGCTGTTAACCTTGAGCGAGTTCAAGCCGTCCTTAATTGGACTCCACCTGAATCGGTCAAGCAAGTTCGGAGTTTCCTTGGCCTAGCGAGCTATTGTCGTTGCTTTGTCGAGAACTTCTCCAAAGTTGCTAAACCTCTAACTGAACTCCTTAAGAAGGATAAAAAGTTTGAATGGACTCCACAATGTGAGCACAGCTTTCAGGAACTGAAAAGACGCCTGACTTCTGCTCCCGTTCTGGTACCGCCAGACTTCTCTAAGGACTTTGTTATCTACTGCGACGCCTTGCGACAAGGACTAGGCTGTATTCTCATGCAAGATCGACATGTAATTGCTTACGCCTCACGGCAATTGCACCCACATGAGGAGAATTATCCTACTCATGATCTAGAGCTTGCAGCTGTAGTCTATGCACTTAAAACCTGGCGACATTACCTCCTCGGTAATCGTTGCGAAATATTCACTGATCACCAAAGTCTGAAGTACATCTTCACCCAACCGGATTTGAATCTCAGGCAAAGACGTTGGGTCGAGTTGATCTCAAATTTCGACTTAGGAATAACTTACACCCCAGGGAAAGCCAACGTCATGGCTGATGCACTAAGTCGTAAATCTTATTGTAACAACCTGATGTTACAACAAAGTCAACCATTTCTCCATGAGGAATTTCGGAAGCTTAACCTTCACCTTGTTCCTCAAGGATTTCTTTCCACCTTGGTGGCGAAACCTACTCTTACGGATCAAATCATCGCTGCCCAGAAGCGAGATAAGGGAATAGCTAAGATCAAGGAGAACATTGCTAGCGGAGGTGCTAGTTGTTTCTCCACAAATGATCATGGTGTTGTGTACTTCGAGAACCGTTTAGTGGTTCCCAAGAACCAGCATCTACGACAGTTGATCCTTAAGGAGGCTCATGAATCTCCTCTCACCATTCATCCGGGTAGTACCAAGATGTATCAGGACCTACGCCAGAGGTTCTGGTGGACTAGGATGAAGAGAGAAATTGCTCAGTATATTGCTAATTGCGACGTCTGTCGTCGTGTAAAAGCAGAGCATCAACGGCCTGCTGGCACCCTTCAACCCTTAGCTATTCCTGAATGGAAATGGGATAAAATTGGTATGGATTTCATTACCGGTTTTCCCAGGACCAAGAGAGGGAATAATGCTATTTTCGTCGTTGTCGATCGTCTTTCCAAAGTAGCCCATTTCCTACCTGTTCGTGAGAGTATAACCGCTAGTCAGCTGGCAGACTTATACATCTCCCGAATAGTGTCTCTCCATGGTGTTCCTTTGGAAATTAACTTGGATCGAGGAAGTATTTTCACCTCTCGATTTTGGGAAAGTTTCCAAAATGCTATGGGAATCCGTCTCTCCTTTAGCACCGCTTTCCACCCTCAGTCGAGTGGTCAAGTGGAACGCGTCAACCAGATTCTAGAAGACATGCTTCGAGCCTCTGTTATCTCATTCGGAATGGATTGGGAGAAGTGCCTTCCATTTGCCGAATTCGCTTACAACAACAGCTATCAATCTAGCTTGGGTAAAGCCCCTTTTGAAGTTCTCTATGGACGACGGTGTCGAACACCCCTTAACTGGTCAGAGACGGGGGAAAGACAATTCTTTGGCCCGGATATGATTCAGGAAGCAGAAGAACAAGTTCGCATCGTTCGTGAAAAGTTGAAAACAGCCCAATCTCGTCAAAAGAGTCAATATGACCGAAAACATAAGGCTATGACTTTCGAGGTTGACGAGAAGGCTTATCTTCGGGTTACCCCTCTGAAGGGAACCCATCGTTTCGGTATCAAAGGCAAATTGGCTCTTCGTTACATTGGACCTTTTCGCATTCTCGCCAAACGAGGAGAAGTTGCCTACCAGTTGGAACTACCTCCGCACCTCTCCAGAGTCCATGATGTCTTCCACGTTTCTCAACTCAGGCGTTGCTTCTCGGATCCTATCCATGGAGTGGACCACGAAACGCTTGATCTCCAAGATAATCTAACATATCGAGAGTACCCCATTCGTATCCTCGATCAGGCCGAGCGTACCACTCGACGTCATAATATCAAGTTTCTCAAAGTACAATGGTCGCACCATTCTAAGGATGAAGCAACTTGGGAAAGGGAGGATCATCTTCGACTTGAGTATCCCGCCTTCTTTCCGGAGGAACCCAAATCTCGGGACGAGATTCTTTTGAGTGGGGGTGAGTTGTCACATCCTAGTTAGCCATGCATTAGAGTGTTGCATCATGTTTACTCTTTCATCAGAAACCTGAAATGGGGATGACAGAACCCCCAGTCCCCTCTGAATCCAATTAGGGTTTACCAAAAACTTTTTCAATGAACCTGAAATGCCCTTCTAAAATGCCCCTCATTTTTGTCTTGGTTCAGAACCTCTGTCAAAAGTGGTGCACATTTTCCTAGGCCATCCTAGGGTTTTTGAATTAAATCATAAATATTTGAATTTGGGCATTTAAAATTATATAAAATATTTAAATGCTCAAATATCTCCAAACTAAAATGTTTCTTGTTGGAAATAATCCAACTATGGACCAGGAGTAGTTTGGTGATTTTAGGAGTTGCCTAAGTATTTTATTTAATTCAACAAAGTTGCAGAAGTATTAAAAAAACAGAAAACAGAAAGAAATGGAAAAAACTTACCTGGCGCCCAGCACCCGGCCCACCTGCCGGCCCAGCCCAGCGCCGCTCCAGCGAGCTGCTTGCCGGCCAGGTAGGCAGGCAGGTGCCCGACGGCGACCGCAGCGCGCGCCACGCACCTGCTCGCCGCCTCGCCGCTCCCCTCGCCCGGTGACGTCGTGGACCGGCCTCCTTCGCTCCCCCGAACCCCCCAGACACCCCCTCTCCTCTCCAGCTCCTCCCCCTCGCGCTCCCCCGCCATGGCCGACGCCACCATCGCCGTGCCTTCGTCATAGCCGTGCTCCCCGCCGCCCGTGCGTCCTCTCATCGTGTCCAGGAGCTCCGCCGCTGTCCACTCCATCGAGCAAGCCGAGCCCCGAGCGCTCGCAACGCCCGAGTCCACCGCAACGACCTCGCCCGAACCACCGTCGCCGGAGATCCCCTTCAACACCGTCGTCGCTCCGGTCCATCTCCGGCCACACCAAGGGCTTCGTCGCACTCACTGTGAGCTTAGCCATCTTCCCCTTCCTTCCGTTCTTGCTCCCGAGCCGTGTAGCAACCTCCCGGAGCTCAACCGCACCCACCGCCGTGGAGCTCGTCGCCGACGTGCTCCCGGTCACCCTCCGACCACTCCACGGTGTCCATCATGCTCACCGTGTCCCTTAGCACCTAGCTAGCCACTCCCCGAGCCTCACCGACCCCTCTAGCGTCAAGTTCGTCTTCGGCCGAACCCCGGTGGCCGCCAAAGTCGTCGCCGGCGCCAACTCCGGCCACCCCAACCCCAACGGATTCCACCAAGAGCTGCGGCTCGTGCTCAGCTCCACTCCGGTGGTCTCCGCGACCCATTTGGTGTCCGAAACGGCCAAAACCACTTCCGCCGCCGCGTCGGGCTCGCCGGCGGCTAAACGCCGGTGCAGCCGACCCGGGTTTGACCACGGTGGGCCCTGGTTGACTCCCCTGAGTCAATGACAGGTGGGGCCCAGCCCTGTTAATTAAACAGGTTTAGTGTTAATTAAACTTTAATCAATTTAATCACCCTGACATGCGGGACCCACTGTCAGGTTTGACCCGAACGTGTTCCATTGACCTGCTGACGTCACACTGACGTCAGGCTGACGCAATAATTGATTATCTGGAATTATTCTAATATAGGAAATTCCAGAATATAATTTAAACTTCAAAAATTCATAACTTTTATTCTGTAACTCCAAATCAGACAAATTATATATGAAAAATGATCAGAAAAATCCAATCTATCCATCTGTACTATTTTCATGCATGATTAAACAAGTTAACTTGATGTTTAATGCAGAACAAGGAAAAACACTTTAAAGGGCCATGTTTGAGTTTGAAATTTGAATCTGTGATTCAAATTGGTTCAAACCCTTCTGGTCTTAGCTGCATTAGCTCAACACACTCATATTGCTATGTTTCATGCATACATCATATTGTTGCACATTGTTTGGTGATGGTTGTGTATCGGTGTTCTTTGCGGCAGGATCTGCCTCCGAGGAGTATCATGATTACCCTAACGAAGAACCGTATCAGTGCATCGAACCATCAGGCAAGCAACCAACCATTTGATCATATCGATACAATCCCATGTTCTCGCTCCTGCTCTCTTTTACTGCATTAAGACAACGCGTTTCAAACTGCTGTGTGCTACGGTAGTTGAACCCACTTCCTCTGCATGACCTGTCATTGCCACAGTAACTAGATGAAACCCACTAGCATGTGTAGGAGTTGATTGAGCCATATGTATGTGTTGTTCCTACCTTGCTATGCCTGCTATGCTTAGAGTCGTGTCAGGTCTGGTTCATCTGGGTGATGGGCTAGAGTGAAATGATTATGTCGGTAATAAGAGTGGTGTGGTGAACACGATTTGGTAAAGGTATCGATGAGAGGCCATGTAGGAGTACATGGTGGGTTGTTTCATTGAAGCCGACCTTAAGCACTGAGATCTGTATGTGTGATTTAAGAATCAGCTACTACCATGCATTGGGCCCTGAAATATGACCCCGCTCGACTTCTTATTCACCCTAGCTCTCTGTCCAGGAGTTGCAGGTAGTTTCTGGTGTTTGTAGCCTACTGGAGGCCGTGGACAGCGCTGACCGTAGGGGTGGGCTGTGATGCGGTAGGTACGTGGCCGGGTGTACCGAATACCCGTTAGGTATCTCGGGAACCCTGTTCACATCGTTCGGGGCCGTATGGGAAACCTCGGCCGGACTCTCTGTGGATGGAACCCGAATAGGCGATAAACCTGGACTAGAGGCTTAAGTGTTTAGGTAGGTCGTGGTCTACACCCACGTCGGCTTTCGCTTGAAGTCTGCCGAGCACATGTCGTGTGCAGACGCTAAGTGGTGGAAACATGTATGAAGAAGTACACCCCTGCAGGGTTATCATGATCTATTCGAATAGCTGCGTCCGCGGTAAAGGACTACTTGGTTGCCTATACAGTTCATAGACAAGTAAATGGAAACTACTAAAAGCCTCAAGATAAGTGTGAGTGCCGAGGATGGCTCTTCCGTAGGAAGACGGAGGTGGATCCTCGGTAGTGTATTGAATTGGTGAGTAGTGGACTCGTGTGCGCAAAACCATTTCGAGTTGGAGTCTCGTAGGTTAGCCTAGCCAAGAGTCAAAGCTGGCTTGCTGCAACAACTCCACCAACCCTTCCTGATAATATGCATGTATGTAGGATCTGATGTAAGTCTTGCTGAGTACCTTTGTACTCATGTTGCTATAATTAACATTTTTACAGAAGACGCTGCAACCCCTTCTGATGGGTTCTACGTAGACGTTGACATCAACGAGTAGGCTAAGGCCCAGGTGGTGATCCTGAGCTTGTGAAGGACCTCGTAGTATAGCTAGGCTTTCCAAGCCTCTTTTATTTTACTAGTTGTTTGTACTCAGACAAGTTACTTCCGCTGCTGGTTTGTATGACTGTATGACTTGAATGCTGGGTCGTGTGACCCGTACCGTTGTGTATGTTATGTATGGCTCTCTGAGCCTTAAATAAAGTACTTGTGTCATAGAGTCATGTTGTGATGCCTTGTTGTATTTGCACATATCGAGCATATTGTGTGTATGTTTGAAATGCTTGGTATGTGTGGGATCTGACTATCTAGTTGTTTGTCCTTAGTAGCCTCTCTTACCGGGAAATGTCTCCTAGTGTTACCTCTGAGCCATGGTAGCTTGCTACTGCTCGGGAACACTTAGGCTGGCCGGCATGTGTCCTTCTTCGTTCCTGTGTCTGTCCCTTCGGGGAAATGTCACGCATTGAGTACCGGAGTCCTGTTAGCCCGCTACAGCTCGGTTTACCGGAGTCCTGCTAGCCCAGTGCTACAGCCCGGACCCACTTGCTGATGACCAACACGTTCGTTGCTGGGTCATGGATGCCTGTCCCTGTAAGTCTGTGCCACTTTGGGTTTACGACTAGTCATGTCATCCCGGGCTCTTTATCATATGGATGCTAGCGACACTATCATATACGTGAGCCAAAAGGCGCAAACGGTCCCGGGCAAAGGTAAGGCGACACCCGTGGGGTTACCGTGCGTGAGGCCGCAAAGTGATATGAGGTGTTACAAGCTAGATCGATGTGACATCAAGTCAGGGTCCTGACATTTCCACCACAAGAAAGGAGGTGCCGATAAGTTCAAGGCGTTGCAACATATAAGGGCGAAATCATACAAGCTACGCGTGAATTTGGTTGATTTTGGTGGAACTGCACAAAAAGAACAGTTGGTTTATTTAGCACGAGGTGCCATGTCGATGTCCGAACTGATGGCAAACCCTACCCATTCCACAATCGTAGGCATTTGATATTTTGGAATGGGACAACCTTGTCAAAATTTTCTCATTGATTTTAAGACATGCATTTCATATTTTCAAATGGGACGCCCTTGCTGTCAGTAGCGCAATTTTTTCTTTATTCTTTAGTTGTGAAGTAAATATTGCCTCTAACATGTGAGTCGCTGAGATGCATAATCATCGATTGTTTTGAATGTTCTCTATGAATTGCCAGCCCTGTGTGTTTGATTGCAATGTACAGAAACGCTAAAAAGCTGGTCAAACTCTTTGTACTCCTTATGTTCCTTTTTACTTTGCACATTGTGAAAGTGCATACTTTTTTGTATAAGATTGGTCAAAGTAAAGATACTTTGACTGTAGACAAAACTTGTATAGAAAGGACCGGAGGGAGTACCTGTGAAACTGCTGCAAACAAGGTGATCACCCTGGGAATAATGCTAGTATGTATTGTTTTGCATGTTCATCCAATGCCAGTGATACATGAATTCGAACTAATCGAAATAAATTCATTCATACACGGTCAGATTTCATATAAACATGCCGGATTTAATTACATTTCATACATTCTTCAACTAAAAAGGGATGTTTGTGGCCGCATGCATCTCCCAGATGCAAAGGCTGGGGGTCATCCTCCTTTTCTAAAAAAACTAAAAAGGGGTGCGCTGGAGGTATAATTAATTAACCGAAGCTACCCAACTGTGTCCCGCTGAGCCGAAAGGAAGCTTCAGTGACTTAACTGCAGGTGCAGTTGCGTAACTGACATGTGGCCTGTTGGGCCCACGTGTCAGTCAGCCAACTGCACCAGCAGTTAAGTAGAAGCAGCGTTCTTCTCCAGCGCAGCTCTCCGACTCCACGTCGCCGCCAAGAAGCTAACCGGCCATCAATGGTCAACCCGCCTAGCTTGGCTTCAACCGGAGGGTAGCAGCGGTGGCCTTACTTGGACCCGAACGGCGGCGACCTACCGTGTCTACTCTTCCTTGTTTTCTATGTGGCGCGGCCTCGTTCGTAGCGGGGCGGGGCCTCGGCGGAGCCGGCGATGTCCTCTGTCTCGTTGCCGGCGGGCGGCGCCTCAGCGGAGCGGTGGAAATCCTCCCCCACGTTGTCGGCAGGGTGGGGCCTCTGGTGAGCCGGTGATGTCCTCTGCCTCATTGTTGGCGGAGCGGGGCCTCGACGGAGCCGGCGGTGTCCTCTGCCTTGTTGTTGGCGCCGCGGGGCCTCGACGGAGCCGGCGGTGTTCTCTGCCTCGTTGTTGGCGCCGCTGGGCATCGTCAACGCCAGCGGAGCAGGGACTCGTCGGAGCCGGCATTGTCCTCTGCCTCGTCCTTGGTCTCGCCAAACAGCGCCTCGCCCGCTTCATCGCCCTCTTTGCTAGCCTCTTTGTAGGCGGCCGCAGCCTCCGCCACCCGCATGCACCGGCGAGGATGGCGCGGAGGAGGGGGTTGGCGCCAGATCGTCAACTACCATGTTCTCCATTGGGACGTCGTCGTCCTCCGGCTGCCTGCCGGCCAGCCAGTCGGCAGCAATGGTTGCTATCTCCTTGTGGTCCGTCGTCCGCCCGTCCCGAAGAGCGCTGGAGCACGAGGAAGCCATGGTGGGCAGTAGTGGTGTGGACAGGAGAAAGGCAACGGATGCGGATGACTGCGGCTATGGACGGCGCAGCAGTTTATATAGCAATGGTGGGCGGGCGGAGGGACGGACGTGTGACGCCGGAGTAGCCGCCTCGGCAACCGCGTATCATTAATGTGTGCGGCAGATGTACGGACGGACGGCACTTGTGTCATTTAAAGGCGGAGCAATAGCCTGCACTGGGAAGCGGGGTGGCCGGCGCTGACTGTTTCGGGCGGAAAGCGCGCGCGGGCGAGGAGATCACTTTACTTGGATAGGATGACAATGCGGACCCACCAGGTCCATAGCCTCACGTACGCAAGTGCCTCCTTATTATATATATATATATATATATATATAACTATAATTTATTTTGCTTCCTCCTGGTTTCCTGACATCACGGTCCCACACCATTGTCTACCTATGTACTCCCTCCTTTCCGGTTTATAGGGCTTATCTCAAAATTTTAGTTTTTCCATTTTATAAGGCTCAATTTGGTTGTTTTCCGTCACATGTTCAGATTCCAAGGTGCATTAAATCATTGCATGCAAGTATTAAGAGAAAATTGACCAATGCATGTACTTTATGCATGCATGCATTGCAATTAATGCATTGATAAACATACTTTTTTGAGGATAACAAGAGCATTAATTAGGTGCTTTTGCAAAACTAGAAAAAGTATTCCACCACTCGCCATCTACCTTGATTGGTGAGATTTTTGAATTGAGCATCATAAACCGGAAAGGAGGGAGTAGTCAATAAACGAGAGAATTGCACAAGAAGCGCCCGACAGCTGGGACCAAGCAGCTCGAGCAGTATTTGTGTTTTTGAGGTGTGAGAACTGCAGAGTTTTTCGATGTTTACCCCAGATATTAATTTTTCTCCTCTGAACAACAACGAAAACATCGCTGCAGGTATTAACTGGGCGGGCTGTGGCCCGTCTAGCCCAGGCCAGATATCCAGCCCAGATATTAATTTTTTTCAAGCTGAAAATGGCTAGCCCAGCTATACTTTTTTTAGGAATACCCAGGCAAGGTCAAGTTGTTATTCTCCGCCCCGCTGGGCTGCTCCTAGGAGGGATGCATTAGGCTTAACAAGAAAATGTGCTTTAAGAAATAATAAATGGGATGTAATTATAAAAACAGGGTAGTAACTATAAAAAAATGCACCAAACAGTGATTACTTTATAAAATATTATTTTTGGAATATTGAAAATTTTAATTTCATTAATTGTTGCGAGCGGAATGTTTCGCTGGATTTTTACGCAATATAAATTTATATTGAAATTGTATTTAATCTGACTAAAATTTCGGGATAAAAATATTCGGATCCCATCAAAATGTGGGAAATTTTATTGAATTCTGTTTGAACGGTTGGTTGAAATGGGTTGTACTTTTAACAAACTGTAAAAGGGCTGTAGTAAATTCCATTAGAATTCAAAAATGATCTACACATTCTTACAAATCTCAAATGGGCTATAAGTTCTCTGCCACACACTTTTGGCCTTACTAAGTTGACGCGTCCCCTAAAAAAACAGAGTTGACGGGTATGCAAGGCTTTGTCAACTTATAGTCAACACACAGTTCTAGCAGCAGTGGCCGTTGGATATCCATCCAACGGATGTCGTGCTTCTTCTTCAATCTCGGATATTCTAGCTTCACCTGCCCAAAAAATGATTCATCCCCCTGACATCTGGGGCGCCCCGTTTCGGAAGCTGACCTGTGGGCCTACTAAGTTGACGTACCAAGGGCTTTGTCAACTTAGTCAATATAAACGATTCTAGCTGCAGTGACCGTACGATGTCCATCCAACGGCCGTCGTGCTTCTTCAACCTATGGTCTTCTTGCTCCAGCCGCCCAAAGCAGCGCCGGTCCTGCCGCCTGCTCCTGCCTCCCATGGCCGGCTGTGCTGCCGTGGAGGCCTCACCGCCCCCAACTACTCCCACCGCTGGCCAGGCCATCCCTCCACTCACCCACTGACCCACAACCCCTGTTATTCTGCGGCGACGGCAGCGTAACCGAACCAGTGAACCCTCGTACTCCTCTCCGCGTGTGCATTCACTACCGCGTCTTCCCCGGCTCCGCGTCGTCCCCTTCCTAGGCCTCGCCGTCGTCCACCACCGTGGTGTTCTCGGCGCGGCATGGTCAACGTGGTCAAGGAACGACTTCCATCGGACGTGGACTGTACGTGGAGAGGCTGACAGCTGGGTCCACGGCAGCCGCAAGGAAGTTCCTCCTTATTACGCGCAAAATAATTATTCCTCCACTTGACAGCGGGGACCCACCGGACGGGCCACCGTATTTCACGAAAAAATGATTCTCCCCCTGACTGCTGGGACCCACGAGCTACATCTTCGCATGCCAGGAAGTGCGTCCGAAAAAAAACGATTCACCCCCTGACTGCTGGGACCCACCAGCTACATCTTCGCACACAAGGAAGTGCATCCGAAAAAAACGATTCGCCCCCCAACTGCTGGGACCCACCAGCTACACCTTCGCACGCAAGGAAGTGCGTCCGGACAAAAAAAC
>NC_041389.1:350322578-350375996 GCF_002162155.2 Triticum dicoccoides
AAAAAAACGATTCACCCCCCCTAACTGCTGGGACCCAGCAGCTACACCTTCGCATGCAAGGAAGTGTGTGCGGGCAAAAAAAATGATTCGCCCCCCTGACTGCTGGGACCCACCAGCTACATCTTCGCAGGCAAGGAAGTGCCTGACAGTCGGGACCCACCTGGTTGAAGCGTACGTAGCGTTGTCATCCTGGTGGCAAACATGTACGTACATACTGGTCGATGTAGAGGCGCGCACGTGTCGTAGTAGAGGTGCGCACGTGTCATAGTAGAGGCGCGCACGTAGCATGTACACGTACATACAGCGGCGAGGGTGCAAGAAAGAAAATACGGCCACGTACGTACATACGGGCAGGGTCTCTAATGCCTACTCGCGCATACGTACATGGCTGGGTCGGAACGGAGAAACAACGTCGTCGTCGTGTTCATGGGGAGCCAACCGGCTGGGTCGGAACGGAATGCGTGGTCGTGTTCATCGGGAGGGCTTGGACGGAACAGGTGATGGAAACGAGGCCTGGCGTACCGCACAACGGAGGAAACGGCCTTGTGTTCGACCGGCCACGTTCAAAACGGGGTCCTGTTGATCGAGAGGGGCCTGGCGTACCGCAAAACAGAGGAAACGGACCTCCTACAGTCAAAACGGGGGTCCTGTTGATCGGGAGGGGTGTGGCGTACCGCAAAACGGACGAAACGGACTTGTGTTGGAGTGCTACAGTCGAAACGGGGGGGAGGGGTACGGCGTACCGCAAAACAGGACTCCACGGGATACTTTTCATCTCCACCGTCGACCTCCTCCAGCCTCCACGGGCTACCATCGACCTCCTCCAGCCTCGACGGGCTCCTGTTCATCCAGCCTCCACCGCGTGCTACTCCACCAGCTACTGTTCAACCACCCCTCCACGGGCACCCCTCCACCGTCTACTGTTCAGCCAGCCCTCCACACCACGGGGTCCTGTTCAACCACCCGTCCACGGACACCCCTCCACCGTCTACTGTTCATACAACCCTCCACACCATGGGTTCCTGTTCATCCAGAGGCAACGCCACCACTCACTGTTCATCCACCCCCCCGCAACGCTCACTGTTCATCCCAGAGGCAGCATCGATCGGCTTCAGTTAGCAGCAGTAGCGAAGGAATCGCTCCATTGGGTTCAGTTAACAGCCATCGATCGATCGCTCGGGTTCAGTAACGCGTAGCCTGCAGTGCAATCGCTCGGGTTCAGTTAGAGCCCAACGCCTCGCTCGGCTTCAGTTAGAGCCAACGCCTCGCACACACACGCGCGCTCGTACGAGAGAAACGTGCATCGCTCGGCCCCCGACCTCCCACCGTAACCGGCAACTCCCCGAAATTTTCCTCCCCCTTGCTTCTACCATGGTTTTTTCTGTTATGGACGGCCCAAAGAATGTCATGTAGCTGCGTCTCCGGCCCGCCCAGGACGAAAATCCCATTTTCTGTCATGATTTTTTGTCATAGAAGTAGGAGCCCACCACATCTATGATGATACTGGGTTTTGTCACAATTATCGTCATAGAAGTGTCATATGTATGACAGAAAAAAATTTCGTTCGGCCCAAAATGTCACAGATGTGTCTTTTTTTGTAGTGTTCACAACATTAGGAGAATGATGTGATGGACAAGACCCAATCCTAAGCATAGCACAAGATTGTGTAGTTCGTTTGCTAAGAGCTTTTCGAATGTCAAGTATCATTTCCTTAGACCATGAGATTGTGCAACTCCCGGATACCGTAGGAATGCTTTGGGTGTACCAAACATCACAATGTAACTGGGTGGCTATAAAGGTGCACGACAGGTATCTCCAAAACTTTCTGTTGGGTTGGCATGAATCAAGACTGGGATTTGTCACTCTGTATGACGGAGAGGTATCTCTGGGCCCACTCGACAATGCATCATCATAATGAGCTCGGTGTGACTAAGGAGTTAGTCATGGGATCATGCGTTATGGAACGAGTAAAGAGACTTGCCGATAACGAGATTGAACAAGGTATAGGGATACCAACGATCGAATCTCGGGCAAGTAACATACTGATAGACAAAGGGAATTAAATATAGGATTGATTGAATCCCCGACATTGTGGTTCATCCGATGAGATCATCGTGGAACATGTGGGAGCCAATATGGGTATCCAGATCCCGCTATTGGTTATTGCCCGGAGAGGTGTCTCGGTCATGTCTGCGTGGTTCCCGAACCCGTAGGGTCTACACGCTTAAGGTTCAGTGACGCTAGAGTTGTTATGGGAAATAGTATATGGTTACCAAAGGTTGCTCGGAGTCCCGGATGAGATCCCGAACGTGACGAAGATCGATATATTGGACGAAGGGTATTGGAGTCCAGTATTGTTCCGGGGGTACCAGGTGATGACCAGCGTGTCCGAAAGGGGTTTCGGAGGCCCCGGCAAGCGTTGAGGGGCCTTATGGGCCAAGGGGAGGGGGCACATCAGCCCACTAAGGGGCTGAGCGCCCCTCCCACCCCATCTCACGTAACTTGGAGAGGTGGGGGCACCTTCCCTAGGGCATCCAGCCCTCCCGGCTTGGGGGGCAAGATTCCTAGGGGTGGGGGCGCCCAAACCCATCTAGGGTTTCCCCCATGGCCGCCCTCCTCCCCTAGGGAAACCCTAAGGGCGTCTCCTCCTCCCCCCTTCCCCTATATATAGTGAGGGGGAAGAGGGCAGCCGACCCCTTCATTGGCGCAGGCCCTCCCTCCTCGAACACCTCCTCCTCCTCCGTAGAGCTAGGCAAAGCCCTGCAGGAGAACCACAAGTTGTGCCACCACGCCGTCGTGCTACCGGAGCTCTCCCTCAACTTCTCCTCTCCCCTTGCTGGATCAAAAAGGAGGAGACGTCCCCGGGCTGTACGTGTGTTGAACGCGGAGGCGCCGTCCGTTCAGCGCGAGATCGGATCTTCCGCGATTTGAATCACCGCGAGTATGACTCCATCAACCGCGTTCTTGTAACGCTTCCGCTTAGCAATCTTCAAGGGTATGAAGATGCACTCCCTTTCTCTCTCTCGTTGCTAGCATCTCCTAGATTGATCTTGGTGACATGTTGGAAAATTTTGAATTATTGCTACGTTCCCCAACAATCATGTTGTTTAAGATTCTCAAAATAATATAAGTGAAGCATAAGAGTTCATCTATTTCTTCAAAATAAAACCACCGCCTCTAAAAAGATATAAGTGAAGCACTAGAGCAAACAACAAACTACTCCAAAAGATATAAGTGAAGATCAATGAGTAGTTGAATAATTAGGTGACTATGTGAAGACTCTCTAACATTTAAGAATTTCAGATCTTGGGATTTTATTCAAACATCGAGCAAAAAAAAAAAAAAATGACATTGCAAGGGTAGCACATATCATGTGAAGAAGCAAAAACTTAGGCTCAACCAAAACTGACCGATAGTTGTTGAAGAAGAAAGGTGGGTTGCCAATCGGGGCATCCCCAAGCTTAGATCCTTCGGAATCATTGAAATATTAATTAGGGATGCCTCGGGAATCCCCAAGCTTGAGCTTTTGTGTCTCCTTAATTCCTTTTCTATCACGTTTTCCCTAAATCCCAAAAACTTCATACACACAAAACTCACCAAGAACTCGTGAGATAAATTAGTATAAATCCATGCAAAACCTTATCATTCTGTACTATAGAAAATCACTAATATTATTATTTGATATTGACTACTAAATACCTCTACATATTTAATACTCTTATCCTCAAATAGATTCATTAAACAGGCAAACATATGCAAACATAACAACAATCTGTCTAAACGGAATAGTCTGTAAAGAATGCAAGACGAATCATACTTCCCTAACTCCAAAAATTCTGAAAATTTACCACACTATATAAATTTTGTTGTTACTCATCGTGTAAAAATTTCAAGATTTGATCATGTTCTGACTATTCACCAATATTCAAAACATAACAACAAACTTTCTGATTTCAAAACAGCAATGCATAGACTTGTAAAATAAGCATGGTAAAGGCTATACTTCACTTTTTATTGAACTAAAAGATATAAAACATGTCTATGAATAAGATCAAGCAAATATAAATAAAAGAAAATGATGCTCTAAGCAAAACACATATCATGCGGTGAATAAAAATATAGCCTCAAGTAAAGTTACCAATGAATGAAGACGAAAGAGGGGATATCATCCGGGGCATCCCCAAGCTTAGGCTCTTGGTTGTCCTTGAATATTACCTTGGGGTGCCCTGGGCATCCCCAAGCGTAGGATCTTGCCAATCCTTATTCCATAGTCCATCTAAACATCACCCAAAACTTGAAAACTTCACAACACAAAACTCAACAGAAAATCTTATGAGATCTGTTAGTATAAGAAAGCAAATCACCACTTTATGGTACTGTTGTGAACTCTTTCTAAATTCGTATTGGTGTTATATCTACTATATTCCAACTTCTCCATGGTTCATACCCTCTGATACAACTCATGGATTCATCAAAATAAGCAAACAACACATAGAAAACAGAATCTGTCAAAAACAAAACAGTCTGTAGTAATCTAGAAACTTTCCATACTTATGTAACTCCAAAAATTCTGAAAACTTAGAAAAATCTTGGAAAATTGTATATAAATCTTGTGTAAAAAATTCAGATCAAAAGAATGTTCCAGTCAATTTTCAAATTTCCTGGACTGAGTGCAAAAGTTTTTGTCTTTGCACAGAATCAAGTCAACTATCATCCACACTATCCCAAAGGCTTTACTTGGCACTTTATTGAAACAAAAGCTATAAATCATGATTACTACAGTAGCATAATCATGTGAACACACAAAAATAGTAGGGGTAAATATTGGGTTGTCTCCCAACAAGCGTGTTTCTTTAATGCCTTTCTAGCTAGGCATGATGATTTCAATGATGCTCACATAAAAGATAAGAAATGAAACACAAAGAGAGCATCATGAAGAATATGACTAGCACATTTAAGTATAACCCACTTCCTATGCATAGGGATTTTGTGAGCAAACAACTTATGGGAACAAGAATCAACTAGCATAGGAAAGCAAAACAAGCATAACTTCAGGATTTTCAACACATAGAGAGGAAACTTGATATTATTGCAATTCCTACAAGCATATATTCCTCCCTCATAATAATTTTCAGTAGCATCATGAATGAATTCAACAATATAACTATCATATAAAGCATTCTTTTCATGAGCCACAAGCATATAAATTATATTACTCTCCACATAAGCAAAATTATTCTCATGAATAGTAGTGGGAGCAAACTCAACAAAATAACTATCATGTGAGCATAGTCCAATTGAAAATTATAATCAAGATGACAAGTTTCATGGTTATCATTATTCTTTATAGCATACATGTCATCACAATAATCATCATAGATAGCAACTCTATTCTCATAATCAATTGGAACCTCTCCCGAAATAGTGGATTCATCACTAAATAAAGTCATGACCTCTCCAAATCCACTTTCATCAATATAACCATAAGATTCAACACCCTCCAAAATAGTGGGATCAATACTACCTAAAGTTGACACTCTTCCAAACCCACTTTCATCAATATAATCATCATAAATAGGAGGCATGCTATCATCATAATATATTTTCTCATCAAAACTTGGGGGACTAAAAATATCATATTCATCAAGCATAGCATCCCCAAGCTTGTGGCTTTGAATATCATTAGCATCATGGATATTCAAAGAATTCATACTAACAACATTACAACCATGCTCATCATTCAAATATGTAGTGTCAAACATTTTATAGACTTCTTCTTCTAACACTTGGGCACAATCCTTTCCATCATTTTCACGGAAGACATTAAAAAGATGAAGCATATGAGGCAACCTCAATTCCATATTTTTTTGTAGTTTTCTTCTATAGACTAAACTAGCGATAAAACAAGAAATTAAAAGATTCGACTGCAAAATCTAAAGATATACCTCCAAGCACTAACCTCCCCGGCAACGACGCCAGAAAAACGCTTGATGTCTACTACACAACTTATTCCTTGTAGACGTTGTTGGGCCTCCAAGTGCAGAGTTTTGTAGAACAGTAGCAAATTTCCCTCAAGTGGATGACCTAAGGTTTGTCAATCCGTGGGAGGTGTAGGATGAAGATGGTGTCTCTCAAACAACCCTGCAACCAAATAACAAATAGTCTCTTGTGTCCCCAACACATCCAATACAATGGTAAATTGTATAGGTGCACTAGTTCGGCGAAGAGATGGTGATACAAGTGCAATATGGATGGTAGATATAGGTTTTGGTAATATGAAAATATTAAAACAGCAAGGTAGCAAGTAACAAAAGTGAGCAAAAATGGTATTGCAATGCTTTGAAACAAGTCCTAGGGTTCATACTTTCACTAGTACAAGTTCTCTCAACAATAATAACATAATTTGATCATATAAAAATCCATCAATATGCAACAAAGAGTCACTCCAAAGTCACTAATAGTGGAGAACAAATGAAGAGATTATTGTATGGTACAAAACCACCTCAAAGTTATTCTTTCCGATCAATCCATTGGGCTATTCCTATAAATGTCAAAAATAGCCCTAGAGTTCATAGTAAAATAACTCCTTAAGACACACATCAAC
Source organism: Triticum dicoccoides (assembly GCF_002162155.2). NCBI lineage: Eukaryota > Viridiplantae > Streptophyta > Magnoliopsida > Poales > Poaceae > Triticum > Triticum dicoccoides. The sequence continues at coordinate 350,329,183 of NC_041389.1, forward strand.
CAAAACGCTAATGTCACCTAGATACTCCAATGTCACCTCAAGTATCCGCGTGTATGATTATACAATATGCATCACACAATCTCAGATTCATCTATTCAAACCAACACAAAGAACTTCAAAGAGTGCCCCAAATTTTTTACCAGAGAGTCAAGACGAAAACGTGTGCCAACCCCTATGCATAAGTTCACAAGGTCACAGAACCCGCAAGTTGATCACCAAAACATACATCAAGTAGATCACGTGAATATCACATTGTCACCATACATAAGAACATGCAAGACATACATCAAGTGTTCTCAAATCCTTAAAGACTCAATCCGATAAGATAACTTCAAAGGGAAAACTCAATCCATTACAAGAGAGTAGAGGGGGAGAAACATCATAGGAACCAACTATAGTAGCAAAGCTCGCGGTACATCAAGATCGTGCCAAATCAAGTACATGAGAGAGAGAGAGATCAAACACATAGCTACTGGTACATACCCTCAACCCCGAGGGTGAACTACTCCCTCCTTGTCATGGAGAGCGCCAGGATGATGAAGATGGCCATCGGTGATGGATTCCCCCCTCCGCCAGGGTGCCGGAACAGGGTCCCAATTGATTTTTGGTTGCTACAGATGTCGCCGTTCTGGGAATGAGGGTCCCCAGACTTGCCTGCCTGTAGCCCGCGGCATGGCTCCACCGGTGGCCCAGTACAGCCTATCTTCATCAAGCAACACTCAAGACCCTCGCGAGGGGCCAAGCCTCATGGCGCGGATGACACAAGGCCTCCTAAGGAGCGGTCTAGGCAGGATCATGAGGGGGCGGAGAGATCAAGGAAGGGGTACCTCATGAGGTTCCCGTGACGCAAGCCATGATGACCAAGGCCAAGCGGGCGCCAGCGTGCGCAGTGTCCTCGTTTCCCCTTTGGTGCTAAGGGGGCAAGCACAGGCGCGGAGTACCGAGGCATCAAGCAAAGGTTTCCATATCGGTGCAATAAGACCAAGACAAGCAGGACGGCAGGACGAAGGTCATCGTGGATCCCAAGATGGCGTCACCGCCAGCGCCTTTGGCAGGCGAAGACCACCTTTAGTCAGGATAGCTTGTACTAGCTGTCCCCTTTCAAATTGGCTATTGTTGGATCCCTTCCCGCTCAATATTTGGGGAGAGGACCAGGGACTCTTTAAATAGGACTAGCCACCATAGTAGAAGGGGACGAATGGAGTTCACCTTTGCATCCACCAGCTCAAGAAGACCTCGCCTCCGGAGGCTGTTCTTCCCTTGTACTGTTCATCATCAGCCCATGAGGCAATCCACCACCACCACACAAGAGTAGGGTATTACACCACAACGGTGGCCCGAACCTGTATAAATCTTGTGTCTCTTGTGTTGTTCGTTTGTCGAGCTAAGCTAGAGATCGCGGCGAGGCTGAGATCAAGATTCGGTAGGGAGAAATCTTCTTGCGCACCCTAGTGTTCGAACCTCAAGGGTTTTGCTGGAACCCAAAATCTGACATTTGGCACACCAGGTAGGGGTGCGCTGGAGCTTTCCTTCCGCCAGTTAGCTCGCCGTCGCTCTACAAGTCCAATGTCTGGCGACCCGATGGCCAACACCGACCGCTAGGCAGCCTGGCCAGCCCGAGCCACGCCACCTACCCAAGAAGGCCTCAAGCCGACGCCCCAGGAAGCCCGCGCACCGCCGAATGCTGTCGGGCGCGGGGGGCGCGGTCACACACCGCCCGCCCTTACTCCGCGGCAGGTGTGGGCAGCCGCAAGAGCCTCAAGCCATGCTGCGTCCATGGCGCGCCACACCTGATGGGAACAAGAAAACATGAAAGCCGCGCTCACTGTGGCTCGGGAGCTACTTCGATGCAGGTTAATGGAGAGCGATCGGGATGCTTTGTTGGAGCGCGTTGCCGAGCTCCTGGATGTCGCGGCCTCGGGGGCACCGCCTTTATGCTCCCGGGCCTCGGCTGGATCATGCAACGGACCTCTCCGCGCCTGCGTGCCCCCAAGCACGCCCCAAGGCTTCATCGACACCAGCTCAACCATCGGCGCTGGATGCCAGGTCGCACCCGCACCATCTCCGATGAATGAGGGCATGCGCATTGCCGCCTACGGCCCGGGCGGGCCACTGTCCTACCATCCTCAAGATGGCGCGCTAGGCCGGGCAACGTGGAGTGTGGGGCACTACGACGAAGTCTTCGAGGCGGCGACTTTGGAGGCTTACGTGCCCTGCATGGTGGATCGGGAGTACGCGTTGTAAGACGACCCTGGCTCATTCCTCAGGCCAGGCTGGGACGAAGAGATGCCAGAAGCCGAGCCCTTCCAGGAGCCTCAAGGGAGCCTCACCAACCACACCAGAAGCAGCAGCTACCGGGTACCACTAATTCATCAGGAGCAAGCTTATGCTAACCACGGGTCGCAGGAGGGTCAGGTCACAGCAGCAGATGGCTGCCCCAGCTCGGCAGCCTCCCTGTTGGTGTCAAAACCGGCAGATCTCGGGTAGGGGGTCCCGAACTGTGCGTCTAGGCGGATGGTAACACGAGACAAGGGACACGATGTTTTACCCAGGTTCGGGCCCTCTTGATGGAGGTAAAACCCTACGTCCTGCTTGATTAATATTGATGATGTGTGTTACAAGAGTAGATCTACCACGAGATCAAGGAGGCTAAACCCTAGAAGCTAGCCTATGGTATAATTGTTGTTCGTCCTACGGACTAAAGCCATCCGGTTTATATAGACACCGGAGAGGGCTAGGGTTACACAGAGTCGGTTACAATGGTAGGAGATCTACATATCCGTATCTCCAAGCTTGCCTTCCACGCCAAGGAAAGTCCCATCCGGACACGAGACGAAGTCTTCAATCTTGTATCTTCATAATCTTGGAGTCCGGCCGATGATGATAGTTTGGCTATCTGGACACCCCCTAGTCCGGGACTCCCTCAGTAGCCCCTGAACCAGCCTTCAATGACGATGAGTCTGGCACGCATATTGTCTTCGGCATTGCAAGGCGGGTTCCTCCTCCGAATAATTTATAGAAGATTGTGAACACCAGGATAGTGTCCGGCTCTGCAAAATAAATTCCATGTACCACCATAGAGAGAATAATATTACACAAGTTCAATCTGCTGACGTATTTGGTGGCATGACGTCACACCACTACCAAGCCTTTAATTGAATTGTTTTTATTGTACCACCTCAGCGCGTTTAGCGAAGCGGTTTCCTTGGCACATCTTGTCGAAGCAGAGATCGTGTTCCCCTTATTCCGGGATTCCCATCAATACGGACGTGGCTAACCCTACCGCGCCATTGATTGCGGCGCTTGGGAGATAAGCAAGTTTTATCAGTCCGGTGGGGACACATGTTTTTGTCCGCCCATATAAGGGGATAAAGATCCAACCCTTTTACCTGTGGTTTCTTCCTCCTTGGCTTATCCATCTCCGCGAACTTGAGCTCCAGCGCCCAAGTCCGCACATCTCACCTCAACCTTCTCCAAATATGTCCGGAGCGGGAGGCAAGTGGATGGCCTCCTCCGTCATGGAGGGGCAGATCCAGAAGTTGCGCAGCGCCGGATATTTGTCCAGCAACATCGCGCACCGGCTCCCCGTCGAGGGAGAGCTCATCCCCACCCCCAGGCCCCATGAGAGGGTAGTATTCCTTCCCCATTTCCTCCGCGGACTGGGCTTCCCACTCCATCCCTTTGTCCGGGGGCTCATGTTCTACTACGGCCTGGATTTCCATGATCTGGCCCCGAATTTCATCCTGAACATCTCGGCGTTTATCGTCGTGTGTGAGGCCTTCCTCTGCATCCAGCTCCACTTTGGCTTGTGGCTCAAGACCTTCAGTGTCAAGCCGAAGGTTGTGAAGGGCAGCCAAGCGGAGTGCGGAGGCGCCATGGTGGGCAGGATGTCCCACGTTACTTGGCTTGAGGGCACTTTCGTGGAAACCATTAAGGGGTGGCAATCGGGGTGGTTCTACATCACCGAGCCGCGCGATCCTGAATGGGCAGCGGCCCCCGAATTCAGATCTGGCATCCCCACACTGCTCACCTCCTGGAAAGAGAGCGGCCGGACATGGGGCGATTCAGAGGAGCAGACCGGACTCCAAGCCTGCATCCAAAAGCTAGTGGACAAGAAGCTCAAGCTTGTCAACGTAGTCCAGGTCATGCTCATCCGCCAAATTCTCTCGTGTCAACGACGGGGCTTCAACATGTGGGAGTTCGATCCGGCGCAGCACCAGACTTTGAGAGGGCTCTTCGACACTATGTACAAAGATGTCTGGAAGGTGCTGTTCAAGGGCGCCGAGGCTCTCGCATCCGCTACCGAAGATCACAGATTTAGCTCGCAGCGTCCAGCTGACGAGGTAAGTGATTTTGTCCTTTACGGGACGCTTGTTTTCCATAGTTTGACTCTATGCGGGATCTAAACTCCCTTTCCTTTGACAGGACTGGCTGAAGAAGGCCGAACAGACTATCTGTCCGGCTCCATTGCCAGAGGACCCAGCGGACGCCCGCTTGACGGGGCTGCTGGCTCCGGCACCCCACGTGGTGCCGGAGAAGAAGGCCAATAAGAAGGCCACGGGTACTCGGAAGAGCTCCCGTTTTTAGGTATTATCGGATGATGACTCCGAGGCTGACTCCCCTCACAAAGGTGAGGAGGAGAAGAAGGAAGCCTCTCCCCCAGCGGGGGGAGGGACGAAAAGGAAGGCCTCCCCAACGAGGGAGGCCGAGGGGTCCAAGAAGGGAAAAACTCTTTCCCCGGACTGCTCTGCCAACGCCAGTGACGAGGACTGGCCCCCAAGGCCCAAGCCCCTGGCGAGATCGTAAGTATCCGGACTCCCAAATAACTTCATGGTTTTTTCGCCACATAATGTCTTTCTAATGCCGCATACAACCCTGCAGTCCGCCCAAGGATGATCTTCCTGCTTCGTCGAGCGGGTCCTTAGGTGCGTCGGATATGGATTCTCTTCCGACCGCCTCCACCCCCCGTGAAACGGAAGATGCCGAGGTGGGGTCCCGGGAAGGGACCCACTAGGAGGAGGAGGCCCCGGAGGTATCGCAGGACAACCTCCCGGACTTTGCACCGGACTCGGCCCCAGAACCCATAGTGGCTCCGGAGTCCGGCGGGCGGCCCCTTCGTAAGAAGGGCAAGACCGTGACACCGGCATCCTCCGTCCAACCGGAGGCGCCGGATAGCTTGCTGGAGGCGCTCAAAGGCGCCTCCATCAAAGAGGAACACCGCACTGTTATGAGTGCGGTGATTCAGAAGGTGCAGCTCGCCAAGAGCGGGCTGACCGAAGCCTGCAGCAGCCTTCTAACAGGCTTTGAGGTAAGAAGTTTGATATATATAAAATAGTACCGCATAGACAGTAGCCCCTGATGCTCGGTTCGGTGTTCGGAAAGAAAAGTCGGACTGAGGATCTAAAAATAAATATGCAGGAGTCATAAAAAATATGTCAATATGGGATTGTAGGTTGCGCTGCTGACCTCTGCCGCACTGGCTGCGGAGGTCAATACTTTGAAGCAAAGCCTCGAGCGGTCCGAGAATGAGCTCGGCCGTGCCAAGAAGCAGCTCGAGGACAAGGAAGGTGAGTAAGACCTTATTAAAGTTGTACCTTACAAAAAAGGATTTTGGTTGCAAAAAGAATGACAAGGATAACGTGGGTATTGCAGGGGCCACTAACGAGGTGGCTACCCTGAAGGAGGCGGTGGCCGCGGCCGAACATAATGCAGCCGCGGAGCGCACCGAGCGAGAGAAGCAGGAGGCGCGGGTGGCGGAGGTACAGCAAGAGCTCCAGGATCTCATGAAAAAGCATGAGAGCCTAGAGCGTGACTCGAAGACTCGAGAGTCTGAGCTTGCAACTGCTCTTGAGAGTGCCAAAGCCGCTAAGGCCGAAGCCTACAAGGCCCTCCAAGAAATCGAAACGTTGAAAAAAATAGCAGCGGGTAAGGCATTTTTCATCCAAAGTAAGCATGTGAGTGTTAATTACCTGTTGCTTACCTGAATTCGGAGCTCTCCAGGAGCGTTCGCAGATCTTCCTTGCAGCGTGTCCGATGCTGCCGCGTACTACCGGGCCGAGGAGGGGAGCTCAACGGAGAAGGTCTTCTGGTCTCAGTATGCTGAGGCCAGACATCCGGTGCCCCTTAGCGACCAGCTGAAGCAGCTGGTCGAGCTCCACAAGGCGGCCGAACAGGCCATGAAGGGCTTCATAGTTTGGCTGTGGCCGAAGGAGGCCATGCCTGGGAGCTACTTCGGCCTGGTGCGGCGGCTGGTGGATGCGTGTCCATGGGTTGAAGTCATCAAGCACTCCGCCTGTATTGAAGGTGCCCGTCGGGCCCTTGCCCGCGCAAAGGTGCACTCGGGCAAGATGGATGCCCAGAAGCTTGTGACGGACGCGCCACCGCAGGGCAAGGAGCATCGCACGCCCGAGATGTATTATAAGAGTGTGCTGAAGGGTGCCCGCACTATTGCGGGCGAGTGCTCCAAAGATGTAATATTTGAGTAGACTCGTATTTTGTTATCTTGTGCGCTGAAAGCTTAGTTCATATGCGCTAAGCAACGCTTTTTAATTTAAAATATTACCTTCTGTGCGGCTGTTTATCAAATCTTAGAGATGGCAAGTCGTTGGCTTCAGCCCCCATGCCACGAGTGCTGGGGTGTTCGGGATAAATTTGAGCACTCTTGTTCCCATATTTGGGTCCATCTAGGGAGGCGCTCAACACAACGAACAAGGCAACCGGACTTATAATGCTTGAACACTCTCACTTAGCCATAGAATTCTATAATTTTAAATTTCGGCGAAGCCCCTAGTATTCGGAAGGCCGAATTTGGGGCGCTATCCACGCCTGGGCCGGACAAAGGCGGCTCCTCGCTCTAAGCGGCATAAGTCTTTAAGGACTCACAAAAAACCTCTCGAACAGCGACCAGCTCTCGCCTCATCATGACGGTCAGTTTTAGCTTTCTCCACTGAGGCGCTCGCCCAGCTCAACTGGGGCGCAATCGCAGTGGTTCTCCTAGTGCTACCTTAGCCGATACAACGGAACGTAAGGTACCAAAACATGGGAGCCGGGCAAACCCAACTATTGACCCAAGACATGATTCGGAGCCGATGCATATAATGCTATAAGTTCGGGGTACAGACTTATCACACCATGATGCGGGAAACATAAGCCCCTGGTCTATTTAGTCGTACCAAAATGTACGGATGCAACATGTCATAAATGAACATATGTATAAGAAAGAAATGCAATTGGAAACAAAAAGGTGCTACATTACTTATTCAAGAAAAACTGTTGTAAGTGCAGAACGATACAAATGGTGCGATAAGCAAGGGATGGGACTGTTAAACATGTCCCCCTCCAGGGGTAGGCTGCGGAATGGTGCATAAAACAGATTTAATGCTCGTAATGGAGACCACCTGGATATTCGTTGTAGCCTTTATCCTTCCCTGGCTGTTGCATCGTGAGTTCGGCAGGTCTGCTGCCGGACAGGGCCTCTGACGAATGGAGTCCTGTGGGTAAAAATAAAAAGGAAACAGAAAAAAAGAACGACAAACTTGAGAGCCCCTGGTGTGGTTGAGCCGCATTATGGGCCTATCGTGGTCGTGCCCCTCTCCCCATGCCCATGGTATCTCCAAAGTGTAATTGTGTACGCGAAGGACCTGTCTTGACGTTTTGCAGGGGCTGGGGTTGGGGCCGCACTGCTACGCGTGCTCGGAACGTGCCAAGTGGTCTTGTTATAGGTTACTCCGGGTGCGTTTAGCCGTGTCTGGTCGTTTAACGGCCGAACTTGAAAATTGCCTTAAGAGGCTGCACTGTACTTCTGCCGCGAGGCCGCTGTATGTTCTTCCGTTTGGAGAGAGGTTCAGTGTTTCCGTTGACCATGATGACTCCTCGAGGGCCTGGCATCTTGAGCTTGAGGTATGCGTAGTGCGGCACCGCGTTGAACTTTGCGAACGCGATACGTCCGAGCAGAGAATGATAGCCGCTGCGGAACGGGACTATGTCGAAGATTAACTCCTCGCTTCAGAAGTTATCCGGGGATCCGAAGACCACTTCCAGTGTAACTGAGCCTGTACAATTAGCCTCTACACCTGGTATGGCGCCTTTAAAGGTTGTTTTGGTAGGTTTAATCCTTGAGGGGTCTATGCCCATTTTGCGCACTATATCCTGATAAAGCAGGTTCAGGCTGCTGCCGCCGTCCATCAGGACTCTAGTGAGGTGAAATCCATCGACGATTGGGTCTAAAACCAATGCGGCGAATCCGCCATGGCGGATGCTGGTGGGGTGGTCCCTCCGATCAAAAGTGATCGGGCAGGAGGACCATGGATTGAACTTCGGGGCAACTGGCTCCATCGCGTATACATCCCTGAGTGCACGCTTCCGCTCCCTTTTGGGTATGTGCGTTGTGTATATCATGTTCACAGTCCGCACCTGTGGGGGGAAACCCTTCTGTCCTCTATTGTTCGGTGGTCGGGTCTCTTCCTCGTCATCGCTATGCAGCCCCTTGTCATTGTTTTCGGCAATTAACTTGTCTGCCTGCTTGAATACCCAACAGTCCCTGTTGGTGTGGTTGGCTGGTTTTCGGGGGTGCCGTGTATCTGGCACGAGCGGTCGAGTATTCGGTCCAAATTGGACGGACCTGGAGTAGTTCTTTTGAATGGCTTTTTCCGCTGACCGGGTTTAGAGCCTCTGAATCCGGCATTGACTCCCGTATCTTCACTGTTATCGCCGTTAGTGCGGCATTTGTTTTTGTTGCGATGCGACCTGCCATTGCGGTCCTTGAAATCCGGACTGTCAGAATTTTTGCTGAGGTTGTTGCTGCGTGCTAGCCCGCTGTCTTCACCCGCGCAGAAGCGGGTCATGAGTGATGTGAGGGCTGCCATGGATTTCAGCTTTTCCTATCCCAGGTGCCGGGCTAGCCATTCGTCGCGGATGTTATGCTTGAAGGCCGCGAGGGCCTCCGCATCCGAATAGTCGACGATTTGGTTTTTCTTGGTTAAGAACCGTGTCCAGAATTGTCTGGCCGATTCGTCTGGCTGCTGAATTATGTGGCTTAGGTCATCAGCGTCTGGTGGTCGCACATACGTGCCTTGGAAGTTATCGAGGAATGCGGCTTCCAGGTCTTCCCAACTCCCGATTGACTCTGCTGGCAAGCTGTTAAGCCAATGCCGGGCTGGTCCTTTTAGCTTGAGTGGGAGATATTTGATGGCGTGAAGATCATCACCGCGGGACATGTGGATGTGAAGGAGATAGTATTTGATCAAAACCGCGGGGTCTGTTGTGCCATCGTAGGATTCAATGTTCACGGGTTTAAACCCTTCGGGGATTTGATGATCCATTACTTCATCTGTGAAGCATAGTGGGTGTGCGGCGCCTCTGTACTGGGCGATATCACGACGGAGCTCAAAAGAGCTTTGTCTATTTTGTCGGCTCGGCCGGACTTACTGTGTCCGGCACGACGGTTGTTGTCGCGTATCATGGGGCGCCCATGCGATCCATAGATCGATCTTGATTGTCTTGCCTTATCCTCCAATATATCTCGCAAGTCTGGAGCGTTCCCCTGTGGCCTTGTGCTTTTCGAGCGATGCCGGGGTACGGTTCTAGTGAAGGGCCTAGGGGCCTCTCTGTCTCGACCACGGGGTGGTCGGTCAGCCGTATTGTCTGCTTGTGATGCAGGTTCATACGCCTCCTCCTCTAATCGGGGGAGCAGCTTGCGTTTAGGGTAACTTTTGGAGGGGCGTTCGAGCTCATGCTCTTCGGCCGCGAGGACTTCAGTCCATCTGTCGGCTAGCAGATCTTGATCAGCTCTAAGCTGTTGCTGCTTTTTCTTGAGGCTGTTTACCGTGGCCATAAGCCTGCGTTTAAAATGCTCTTGTTCGACGAGATCCTCAGGTACGACGAATTCATCGTCGTCGAGGCTTGCCTCGTCTTCGGAGGGAGGCATGTAATCCTCTACCTCTTCTTCTGCCACTCTCTCATGAGGGCTGATGTCTCCGTCCTCCTGTGCTGAATCTTGTTGGAGTGGGTTGTCTTCGGCACTGTCTGGGGTGTTATTATCTTCGGTGCCAGAATCTTCATTCTTGCTGTGGCAGGATTTAGAGCGGCGCCGCTGACGCCGACACTTGGGCTGTTTCTTGGAGAGGTCATCCTCCGCTGTTCCTTCGCCATTCCCATCCTTTGGGATATACACCATGTATATGTCATTTGATGAGGTGGCCTTCCAGTGCCTGGTAGGCGCTGGTTCTTTGTCGTCTCCGGCATTGTCGTCCATACCGTTGATGTCTTCGGAGTCGTAGTCGAGCATGTCGGTTAGATCGTCGACAGTGGCTACTAAGTGGGTGGTGGGTGGGCGTTGAATTTCTTTGTCGTCCGCATCCCAACCGTCCTGACCGCAGTCCAGCCAGGGCTCTCCTGATAACGAGGGATACTTTAGCGAACTCAAGATGTCGCCGAAAGGTGAGTGCTGAAAGATGTCCGCGGCAGTGAACTCCATGATCGGCGCCCAACCGGAGTCGATTGGAGGGGGCGCAGGAGGTTCGGAATCCAGCAAGGAGTCCGGCACCTCGGAGTCACGAGCTTCATGAGGGACAAGATCAGTGTTCGGCTCTATCGCCGTAGAGGTTGCAGCCCCCGAGGCGGTGTCTAGCCATCCATCCTCGGTCTGCGCAGCCGGCTCCGAATTGAAGATCGGAGCGGACTTGAGTGCGGCCTCCAGGATACTGTCCGGCGGCAGAGCTAAATCATGCCCATCGTGATAGTGTGGCATGCTCGGCTGTGGCTCGAATCCATCAAGGATCAAGTCCCCGCGGATGTTAGCCGTGAAGTTCAAACTTCCAAATCTGACCTGACGGCCAGGGGCGTAGATTTCGATCTGCTCCAGATGGCCAAGCGAATTGGCCCGTAGTGCGAAGCCGCCGAATACAAAGATCTATCCGGGAGGAAGGTCTCACCCTGGACTACATCGTTGTTGATGATCGAAGAAGCCATCGAGCCTATCGGTGATGACACAGAAGAACTCTCAATGAAAGCACCAATGTCGGTGTCAAAACCGGCGGATCTCGGGTAGGGGGTCCCGTACTGTGCGTCTAGGCGGATGGTAATAGGAGACAAGGGACACGATGTTTTACCCAGGTTCGGGCCCTCTTGATGGAGGTAAAACCCTACGTCCTGCTTGATTAATATTGATGATGTGTGTTACAAGAGTAGATCTACCACGAGATCAAGGAGGCTAAACCCTAGAAGCTAGCCTATGGTATGATTGTTGTTCGTCCTACGGACTAAAGCCATCCGGTTTATATAGACACCGGAGAGGGCTAGGGTTACATAGAGTCGGTTACAATGGTAGGAGATCTACATATTCGTATCGCCAAGCTTGCCTTCCACGCCAAGGAAAGTCCCATCCGAACACGGGACGAAGTCTTCAATCTTGTATCTTCATAATCTTGGAGTCCGGCTGATGATGATAGTTCGTCTATCCGGACACCCCCTAGTCCGGGACTCCCTCACTCCCTTCCACCAGGAGGAGCGCACTGGGGGCTGCAGGAGAGGGGCCGGGAGCAAGGCCCCTCCCCACGGCGCATGGATCAAGGCGTCCCCCGGAGGTAGGCCCTCTGTCGGGGAGGTGCTGCAGAGCCTACCCCTGGCAGAAGACTCGTGGTCGCTGAGGGCGCCACTGGCGTCGCCTTTGCCCCTTTTGCGTTGTCCTGGTTTCCGGTCGCCGCCAATGGTGGTCGAGGGTGGCGCAAGGCGGGGCTCTCATCTGGCGATATGAAGCAAGGCCCGGTGCCTGTGAAGAAGGCCCAGTGCCTATGAAGCTCGCCGCCCGTGACACTCTCACGTAATAATGAGTGCGGCTGTACACGCCCCGGAGCCTCAGTACTGCCGCCCTCGGGCCTCGGGGGCTCCCTCCCACGCCCAGTGGTAGCACTTAGCTCCGCGCTGGTGAGAATACATGAAGACTAGACTAGGCGCTAGACGCGGCCATTTGCTTTTTGACCCCCTTTTCCTGTAGTCATGCTTCCTTGCTTCGGATTTAAGTTGGAGTTGAATTTTCATTTGTGTGCGCGGGGAGGGTGACTTTTCTCGTATGTGTGATTTCTTGCATTCTGGTTCCTGCCTTAATTTGGAGTTTGCACCGGCTGCCTCCCCCTCGCGAGCCCCTCGCGGGCGGGGCTGGGCGAAGCGCACGTACGCTGCGCGCATGCCATGCCACGACCGGCATTTGCTCTCACGAGGCCCTCTCGACCGGGTCGGTAGGTCCCTCAGGGATCCTCGGAAGCTCACGGCCTCACGAGCCTGGCTAAAGGTAAACTACAACAACAAGCTCGTCGCAGGGCCTGTAGGCTCATAGAAGCATATATTCGGCATTGGCCCTGAAAGCATAGAGACGGCAATCTTTTTACATGAGGGGCATCCCCTCCCAAAATGCACTTACAACCTTTGGGGCTGTGCCTGAGTTTCCATATGCAGGATAAAAAACAGAGGAGCACGGGATCAGTCAGACATATCGCTCACCGTGTCCCCCAGGTTGCCTCTAGACGCATTGCTGGGGCCGCTGCCGCTGTCAATGACATCGCCATCACCATCAATAGCACCGCCGTCACCATCCTCAACCATGTCGCCTTCGTCCGCAGCAACTACCACCTCATCGTCATCAGAAGAAAAGGCCCTGATGAGCGCATCCACGTATCCTCCACCCACCACGCCAGGTTGCCCCGGATGGCCTAGGGCACCGGGGCGATGATGGCGTTAAAGTCAAAGTCGGGATAGGTGTTCTGAAGATGGATGAAGACGCGGGAAAACGCGCGCCCGAGCAGGCTGCGGCTCCTCTCCTCAACAAGATGGTGAGCTCTCTCGGAGCGGTTCTCCAGGCACATCACCACGTCAGTAAAGAAGTGGAGATGACTGGCGTAGTCGGTCGCATGGGGATGCGGGGCGTTCTCATTACAGATGTTGCCCAGGGCCGCGTTCGCCCTGTTCCTTAGGTCCTCGAGCATGGGGCCGAGCACGTGCTCCAACGTCCGCCTTTGAAGCACTTCCTCCTTGTTCAGCTACGCGACGGACTCGGCATCGACAACCCGCTGCTGAAGAGGAAGCAACTCTACGCGGGCAGAGGCCAGCTCGGCCTACGACGAGACCAGGGCGGCTGCGGCGGACTCCGCACACCGTTCTACTTCGGTTAGCCTGGACCTGAGGGCGGTAGTCCTGCCCGCAACCTCGGCTTCAACCAGCTTCAGCTTCAGGTCATACCTGCTCGCAAGATCTGCGCGAGCCTCGGCCACGCAGCGGTCGACCTCTTCCTTGACCCAGCCCTCGCGCGCGCCAACGACGTCCTCCGCTTCAGCAACCTGGCGCTCCCTCGTCTCTAACCGCTCAAGCTCAAGCAGCGCTCGACGGCCTCCAGCCTCAACGCTTCCTCACACCTCAGGACCCCCCCTCCTCGACAGGCGTCCCCCTCAGCGACACAAGGGCGGCTTGGCGCAACTCCACCCGCTGCTCGAAGGAAGCGCTCCAGGCCTAGAGCTCCCACGCGCGCTTCTCCGCAATCTCGCGATGATGGTATGCTTCCCGGGCCTCCTCCAAAGCTCAGGAATAGGCCTCACGCAAGGTCGCAAGGGACGCCTCGGCCTTTGTGTTGTCAAGCTCGCGCTAGTGGTGCACGAGGTTGATGGCCACCTTCAGTTTATGCCGCTCCTCAATCAGCCGTAGGCCCTCGGCTTCAAGGCGCGCGTCTACGTCCGCAAGCTCTCCACCAAGCTGGCCCATCGCATCCATCACCTTTTGGAAGAACTCGTGGTGGATGACGCTTCATTCGCGTGCAAACTTGAGTGTGCGGCCGATGACATCCCCCGTCACGGGCGCCGTCGGCGGAGTCCGAAGCGGCTCGCCCCCTCTCGGCAGGGGGCTGGGGGCTGGCGCCCCCACGGTCGCTGGCCAGGCCCTGCAAGGGATCCGGACCGGCACAGGCTCGCCACTTGAAGAGGATCCCAGGATCGACGCCAACCAGCTGCCATCCATGACCGGAGGAGGAGCCTTGGCTAGGCTAGCCGCGCTCCAGGCGAGGTTGTGAAGGAAAGGCAGTAAGGGCGAGGGCTCAAGGCACCTTGCAGGCAGGCTTGCTTCTTCGGCTGATCCCGCGCCGGGGATGGCATGCAGGCTTGGGGCGCTCAAGGCCAGCTATGAAGGCAAGGCCAGAGGAGGTTGCTTCTCGAGAGACTCCGCGGGCTTCGCAGGAGGGATCCTGAAGAGCCACAGTCAGGAAGGGAAGCAGCGATTGGGAAATTACAAGGATAAGGTACTTACCCGTCTATGGCGATGTACTTCCTATGTTTCAAAGGCCGGATGGTGCCACCATTGCATCTCGAAGATTCCTTCCTCTTGCGGAGCGCGGCGAAGTCCACGTGGAACCGACCAAGGCGTTGGACATGGAGGCCCGCGCGAGGCACAGCTGGAGAGGCATCCAGGCAGTCGACCCCAGGGGTGCCAAGCTGGGAAGAGCCATCAGGCTCCGCCTCATGCTGGCTTGTCGAAGCCTCAGGAGCTTCGGCCTCAGGAGCCGCAGACTGCCTCTCCCCCTCAACGACCACCTCAGGGCAAGCCTCACGAGTTCCTGAGGTTGGCGCCTCAGGAACCTCGAGCGGCGTCGGCACCTCGACACTCGCACCGCCGGCCCCTAGCGATGCTTGCCTCCCTGCGTCCACAACGACAGGATTCTCACGAGGCCCCACAAGACCAACCGGGTGCAGCCCCCATTCGTTGAAGGAAGGCATCTGCCCTGCGAACTCAACCCTGTTTGAGCAAAGATACAAGAGACAACCCCCTTGCGGCATATCGCCTGGCGAGGGGTTGCCAGTCAAGACTTCAAGCACCGTCCTTCACGCTTCGAGCGAGAGCCCCGACTCCTGAAGCCTCATGCGATCCTGGTCACCGGCCAGGGCCCACATCGGCTGGGAATGGCATTGGAGAGGGGCAATGTGACGCTGGAGGAACTCCCTCACCACCTGGGGCGTAGTCACGCCAAGGTCTCTCAACCTCTTTAGTCGGAGCCAAACAAAGGAAAGGCGAGAGCTTGCGAGCTTCTCATGGCCCCAGCCGGAGTTGGGGATGGCGGGCAACGACGAAGGCGAGAGCAGGGGGCTAAGGACTCCAACATCCATGTACACCCACTGCGTCCGGAACCCGCTCGCGGACGTCGGGAGATCAAAGTCAATCCCCGAGGCGGTCGTCTCTGCCACGGCTTGGAAGCTCAGGCACCCCAAGCATTGCGAAGGGTCGGTCAGATGCAGCGAGAAGAAATGGCGCAAGAGGGCAATGGAAGAGCAATCCCACCATGGCCTTGCAAACAAAGGCGAAGACAGCGAGAAGGGTAACAGATTGGGGATCAATATGCAGCATGTGAATCTGGTAATGGGAAAGCACTACGTTGAAGAAGGCGGAGAAAGGTGGAACAAGGACAGCCCACAAGGCATCAACGAAGAATAGAACCTCAGTGGCTGTCCTGTCAATGGAGGCTCGGGATGCAGGCCAAGCCACCATCCCTCCCCACTCATTGAAGCTGGAAGCGAGCGTGGGGCAGAAATTGCACATGGCCTCCCGGTTGAGCACCCGCGACCGACCGACAGCGGGCTTGATTGACAAGGGCGGAGTGGCTGAGGACGGAGGCTCCTTCCCTTTTGCCGTGCTAGTCGGTGCCATGGCAATGGATAGGACTGAGCTAGAGTCAGATTGGAAGCAGAAGCAGGGGCTCGAGGAGGAAGGAAGGACAGGGAGCATGCTGCCTACGAGGGGGAAATAATTGTGTAGGGCACCGTGGCCGCCTTGCCAGGCAGATATTGGGGCAGCGTGGGGAAGCAGATATGCCCACGTCCAATCAGTCGCCATGCGTTGACCAAGGCCACAAGCTGTTGGGGCCTGCGGCGCTCCACACTTGCCCTTTGGCTTCACCGCTAAGCCAAGTCCGAGCGCGCCTTCGGCCCGGGGGCTACTATCAGCATTCTGGGAATGGGGGTCCCTAGACTTGCCTGCCTGCGGCCCGCGACGTGGCTCCACTAGTGGCCCAGTACGGCCCGTCTTCATCAAGCAACACTCAAGACCCTCGCGAGGGGCCAAGCCTCACGGGGCGGACGACACAAGGCCTCCTCAGGAGCAGCCTCACTAAGCAGGCTCGTGAGGGGGCGGAGAGATCAAGGCAGGGGGTACCTCACGAGGTTCCCGTGATGCAAGCCATGACGACCATGGCCAGGCGGGCGCCAGCGTGCGCAGTGTTCTCGTTTCCCCTTTGGTGTTAAGGGTGCAAGCGCAGGCGCGGAGTACCGAGGCATCAAGCAAAGGTTTCCATATCGGTGCAACAACACCAAGACCAGCAGGACAGCTGGACGTAGGTCATCGTGGAGCACAAGACGGCGTCACCTCCAGTGCCTTTGGTAGGCGAAGACCACCTTTAGTCTGGATAGCTTGTACTAGCTGTCCCCTTTCAATTGGCCGTTGTTGGATCCCTTCCCGCTCAATATTTGGGGAGAGGACCAGGGCCTCTATAAATAGGACTAGCCACCACAGTAGAAGGGGACGAACGGAGTTCACCTTCGCATCCACCAGCTCAAGAATACCTCGCCTCCGGAGGCTGTTCTTCCCTTGTACTGTTCATCATCAGCCCAAGAGGAAATCCACCACCACCACACAGGAGTAGGGTATTACACCACAACGATGGACCGGACCTATATAAATCTTGTGTCTCTTGTGTTGTGAGTTCGTCGAGCTAAGCTAGAGATCGCGGCGAGGTTGAGAGCGAGATTCGGTAGGGGGAAATCTTCATGCGCACCCCAGTGTTCGAACCTCAAGGGTTTTGCCGGAACCCAAAATCCGACAACAGAGGCTTGCAGTTCCAGAACTCGCGATATAGGTTCTGTTCTGGAAGTTTGGGGATATATAAGAGGTGTTGGCGTCGGGAACAAGTCAGGAGGGTCCACGAGGTAGCCACGAGGTAGGGGGGCGCTCCCACGGGGTAGGGAGCACCCTCCACCCTCGTTGTGGCCTTGGGACTCTTTTGGACCATCTCTGATGCTCCATGGGCTTCTTCTGGCCCAAAAATAATCTCCGTAAATTTTCAGGTCAATTGGACTCCGTTTGATATTCCTTTTCTGTAAGACTCAATAACAAGGAAAAACAAAAACTGGCACTGGGCTCTAGGTTAATAGGTTAGTCCCCAAAATCATATAAAATAGCATATAAATGCATATAAAGCATCCAAGATGGATAATATAATAGCATGGAACAATAAAAAAATATAGATACGTTGGAGACGTATCAACCACTAGGGTGGAGGGTGCGCCCCTGCCTTGTGGCCACCTCGTGTGCCCTCCGGACTCCGTTTTCTTGCACAATACTTCTTTTGGTCGGTAAAAATTCATTAATAATCTCCCGAAGGTTTTGACCACCGTACCCCGACAAAATCCTCTGTTTTTGTTTCGAGTTGTTTTCTGACAGATCTAGATCACCATGACATCTCCAAGCGCCCCAAGGATAAGTTTCTCGAGAAGGTCATCAACCCCTACCTCGCGGAGGTGCTGCAACACCCTGAAACCATTGAGAAGCGTGAGGGGGTGCTGCACATTCGCGATGTTGAGGGGCCGAAGAAGACCGGAAGCATGGAGACAAGACTCAAAGCAATGGAGCAACAAGTTTTCAAGTTCCATGGGATGGTGGAACATGGACTCAACGCCAATCACATGATGATCGCGGAGTTCGCCAACTATCACAAGCTGGATGCCAAGAACATCAGGGAGGCCATGTTCAAGCTTCATGATAAAATTGAGCATCTCCAAGCCCAGATCTATGACCTGCAAAACCAAAAATGTGAGTATGAATATAGATTCAAGAGGATGAGTTTGGCTGCAGATTTGAGGATCCCGAAGAATCTTTCAACCTTCTACAATGGTGAGCCTATGCCCTGGAAGATGGACGACAAGCATACATCATCAACAACTCCATCATCACCACCTCTGAAAGGACATGTGGTGCCCCCATGTGTGGTTTTGGTAATTGATGACATTATCTATGGACTAATGGTTGCATTGAGTTATATTTGAAGGATTTGTCCATAGGCTTTTCTTGAAGTCCATGTGTTGGTTTCAAGGAGTTTATGAGTTAACCAAGGTGCTATTAAGGGATTATCCAAAGATTGGTCATGTGAGTGTTGAGCTTATTGCAAGCATGTCTCGAATAAGAAGATTGTGTCATCATTCATGTTTATCTTCAAGACATCATCCAAATGAAGAGAGTTGGAAAGATTCAAGGTTGATCAAGACTATGTACAAAGAGTGATTGAAGTTGATCAACACACAAAGCGTAGAAGATGTACCAAGTGGGATCAAGTGATCTCATGGTATGGTAAGCATTGTCCATTACACTTTGTGTACTAACCCATGGTCTATGTGAGAGTTCTATGTGGGGTTAGGTATGGTTCCATGGGCTTGGATCAAGAATAAGATATCATACAACCCATGGAGGATTACATCAAGTGGTGATCGTTATCAAGATTGTTGTGTGCAAGTTCAAGTGGAGCATCACGAAGAGATCAAGTGGTTGAAGCTTGCTGTCCATTGTGGTGACAATGGACTTGTGAAGATGTGCCAAAGAGTGGCTCACCCATAGTGGAGTATGGGGGAGCAATCAACTAGTCTTCATCGACCCAACGCAATCAAGAAAGGTGGTCCATCTTGAGGAGGACAAGATAGTCATCATCTAGCTCAATTGGATCATGCGCAAGGCAAAGGTTTGCCCTTGATAGGTTTTGTATTTTACAGGTCTCATTATGGTAGTTGGGAGACCGGGTTATAGGATCGATTGTCGTGCTATCAAGGGGGCTCTCAAGTTGGTGGCTTGATTGTATCATTAGTAGAGAGCTCAAACCATTGCATCCTTGCATCATCTTTCTTGGTTCTTGTTTGGTGTTTCTATTTGTGAGTTTTAGATCTTGTTCATCTTCATGACAAGCTTGAGTTCATCGAAAACGGAGTTCACATGCATCTTCTATGATGTTTTCGACGTTGGAGGTTATGTCGGTTCTTCTCTGTTGGAGGGTTCACTCCTATATTTGTTAGCATACCTCCCCTGCCTCTTCTTTCTATAACTAGTTGCTGTTTGGATGCTTCTTGATGTCATCTATCCAACAAACTTGAGTTTGCTCAATTTGGAGTTCATTTGCATAAGTTGTGACAGTTTAGGCTTTATTGCATTGTATGTTTTCTTTGTTGTGTTCCTGAAAGCCTCAAGCGGTAGTACTGCTCTCTCGAGCGGTAGTACCACGCATAGTACCGCTGATTCTAGGATGCAATTTTTTTCGTGTCAGGTTTCGCGGTAGTTGAGCGGTAGTACCTCTTATAAGTGGTAAGAGGTACTACCTCTCCCCTTGAGAGGTAGTACCTCTCCGGGCGGTACTACCTCTCGACCCGAGCAGTACTACGTCTCCCCAGAGCGGTACTACCTCTCTGGCAGAACTGCATCTCATGTTTTCTCTCTCGTGGGGTTGTTTTGACCGTGCTAAGCGGTAGTACTGCTTGTGCACGACCTGAGTGCATAACGGTTGGATTTGGGGTCCCTATAAAAGGGGGCCTTATTCCCCAATGAACCTTACCTATTTAGCTTGTGTTCTTCCCCCATTGTTGACCTTCTTCGAGCTTGCTATCTCTCAATCCATCCATGGATTCTTGCTAGTTTTGGGGGGAAAAGAGAGAGGAGATCTAGATCCACATTTCCACCAATCACTTTCTCCTCTATGTGAGGGGAACCCCTTGGATCTAGATCTTGGAGTTCTTGATGTTCTCCTTCTTGTTCTTCCTCTCATTTTCTTCCCTAGCATTAGTTGCTTTGGTGGGATTTGGGAGAGAAGGACTTGGGCACTCCGTGTGCCCTTGCCATTGCATTTGGTGCATCGGTTTGAGTTCTCCATGGTGATACGTGGAAGTTACAAGTTGAGAAGCCTATTACTCTTGGGTGCTTGGTACCCTTGAGCTTGTTCCTCTTGGGTGCTTGGGCGCCCTAGACGGTTGCTGGTGTTCAGAGCTCAATTATTATGGTGTAAAGCTCCGGGCAAGCTTTGGGGTCTCCAATTAGGTTGTGGAGATCGCCCCGAGCAATTTGACGGGTACCGGTGACCGCCCCTAAGGGTTGACAAAGTGTATGGGTTCGGTGACCGCTCCCAAGGGTTGCCATTTGTATGGGTTCGATGACCGCCCTCAAGGGTCCCTTAGTGGAATCACTGCATCTTGCGTTGTGCGAGGGTGTGAGGAGATTACGGTGGCCCTAGTGGCTTCTTGGGGAGCATGTGCCTCCACACTCCTCGAAACGGAGATTAGCATCCACAAGGATGTGAACTTCGGGATACATCGTCGTCTCCGTATGCCTCGGTTATCTCTTACTCGAACCCTTTACTTATGCACTTTAATTTGTGATAGCCATATTGTTTCTTGTCATATATCTTGCTATCACTTAGTTGTTTATATTGCTTAGCATAAGTTGTTGGTGCACATAGGTGAGCCTAGTTGTTGCACGTTTTGTGCTTGACAAATTAACCGCTAGGTTTATTCCGCATTTGTTCAAGCCTAAACCGTAATTATTTTAAAGTGCCTATTCACCCCCCCCTCTAGGCGACATCCTCGATCTTTCAACCTCTGAAGGAAGAGATATAAATACATGGGTATGGCACTCCCCTTGGCAGTCGCCAAACTTGGGGGACGTGCCCCGGTATCGGATCACCATCAAACCTCTATATTTATCGTTATTCTTAGTTCGATCATTTTGGTTATATCTTGAATTAGTAGAATAAAGTTTTTAGTATGATCTAGCCTTGAGTTTTGCTTTATGTTTCCTCTATGTAATCGAATCTATGAGTTATATATAATAAAGAGTAGTTTTGAGTTGAGGGCTTTGTTTTCTTGCTATGATCTTGAGGGAATAAAAATAAGAGAAAGAAATAAAAAGATATAAAAGGGGGTCATATATTGATCTTATGGAGAGTAATGACTTCACATATAAAGAGTATAATGAATAAAAGTTGTTGAGAGTTGACAAACATAGTTTGGTCATTGTTGCAATTAATAGGAAGTAATAAGGAAAGAGAGGTTTCACATATAAATACACTATCTTGGACATCTTTTGTGATTATGAGCACTCATTAAAATATGACATGCTAAAAAGTTGATGTTGGGCAAGGAAGACAACATAATGGGTTATGTTTCCTTATATCCGAATAGAAGTTATATTGTCGTGGATCATCCAACATGTTGAGCTTTCCTTTCCCTCTCATGCTATCCAAATTCTTTGCACCAATTATAGATACTACTTGTGCTTCCAAACACCCCTAAAACCAGTTTTTCCATGAGAGTCCACCATACATACCTATGGATTGAGTAAGATTTTTCAAGTAAGTTGTCATCGGTGCAAGCAATAATAATTTCTCTCTAAATATGTATGATCTATTAGTGTGAAGAAAATAAGCTTTATACGAACTTGTGATATGGAAGAAATAAAAGCGACAGACTGCATGATAAAGTTCTTTATCACAAGCGGCAATATAAAGTGACGTTCTTTTGCATTAAGATTTTGTGCATCCAACCATAAAAGTGCATGACAACCTCTGCTTCCCTCTCCGACGGGCCTACCTTTTATTTTTGCCTTCTACCCTTATACAAGAGTCATGGTGATCTTCACCTTTCCTTTTTTACACTTCTTCCTTTGGCAAGCACTATGTGTTGGAGAGATCTGAATATATATATCCACTCGGATGTAGGTTTTCATAAAGTATTATTGTTGACATTACCCTTGAGGTAAAAGGTTGGAAGGCAAAACTATAAGCCCCTATCTTTCTCTGTGTCAGATTGAAACTTTGTACCCATAAGTATCGCGTGAGTGTTAGCAATTGTAAAAGACTAAATGATAGTTGAGTATGTGGACTTGCTGAAAAGCTCTTATATTGACTCTTTATGATGTTATGATAAATTGCAATTGCTTCAATGACTGAGATCATAGTTTGTTAGTTTTCAATGAAGTTTCTGATTCATACTTTTCCTTGTGAATGAATTGTTACTTTAGCATAAGAAATTATATGACAATATATACAGTTGCTCTAAAGATGATCAAGATGCCCTCATGTCTGTATTTTATTTTATCGACACCTCTATATCTAAACATGTGGACATATTTTTCGATATCCGCTTTCGCTTGAGGACAAGCAAGGTCTAATCTTGGGGGAGTTGATACGTCCATTTTGCATCATGCTATTATATTGATATTTATTGCATTATGGGAAGTTATTACGCATTATATCACAATATGTGTGCCTTTTCACTCTTATTTTATAAGGTTTACATGAAGAGGGAGAATACCACCAGCTGGAATTTTGGACTAGAAAAGGAGTAAACATTAGAGACCTATTCTACACAACTCCAAAAGTCATGAAACATCAAAAAGAATATTTTTGGAAAATATAAAAAATATTGGGCGAAGAAAACACTTGAGGGGGACCACCTGCCATCCACAAGGATGGAGGACACGCCCTACCCCCTGGACGCGCCCTCCGTCCTTTTGGGCCCCCTGGCAGGCCCCCGACGCTCATCTTCTGCTGTATGGTGTGTTTTGACCTGGAAAAAAATTAGAAGGATGCTTTTGGGATGAAGCACCATCGTCTCGAGGCAGAACTTGGGCAGAAACAATTTAGCGCTCCGGCGGAGCTATTCTGCCGGGGAAACATCCTTCCGTGAGGGGGAAATCATTGCCAACGTCATCACCATCGATCCTCTCATCGAGAGGGGGTAAATATCCATCAACATCTTCACCAGCACCATCTCCTCTCAAACTCTAGTTCATCTCTTGTATCCGATCTTTGTCTCAAAACCTCACATTGGTACCTGTGGGTTGCTAGTAGTGTTGATTACTCCTTGTAGTTGATGCTAGTTGGTTTATTCGGTGGAAAATCATATGTTCAGATCCTTAATGATAATTAATAATCCTCTGATTATGAACATGGATATGCTTTATGAGTAGTTACGTTTGTTCTCTAGGACATGGGAGAAGTCCTGTTATAAGTAATCATGTGAATTTGGTATTCGTTCGATATTTTGATGAGATGTATGTTGTCTTTCCTCTAGTGGTGTTATGTGAACGTCTACTACATGACACTTCACCATGATTTGGGCCTAGGGGAAGGCATTGGGAATTCATAAGTAGATGATGGGTTGCTAGAGTGACAGAAGCTTAAACCCTAATTTATGTGTTGCTTCGTAAGGGGCTGATTTGGATCCATATGTTTCATGTTATGGTTAGGTTTACCAATTCTTCTTTCATAGTTGCGGATGCTTGTGAGAGGGGTTAATCATAAGTGAGAGGCTTGTTCGAGGAAGGGCAGCACCCAAGCACCGGTCCACCCACATATCAAATTATCAAAGTAACGAACGCGAATCATATGAGCATGATGAAAACTAGCTTGACAACAATTCCCATGTGTCCTCGGGAGCGCTTTGCTTTATATAAGAGTACGTCCAGGCTTGTCCTTTACTACTAAAAGGATTGGGCCACCTTGCTGCACCTTGTTTACTTTTGTTACTTGTTACCCGTTACGAATTATCTTATCACAAAACTATCTGTTACTGATAATTTCAGTGCTTGCAGAGAATACCTTGCTGAAAACCGCTTGTCATTTCCTTCTACTCCTCATTGGGTTCGACTCTCTTACTTATCGAAAGGACTACGATAGAATCCCTATACTTGTGGGTCATCACCGATCATCACGTGAGATGGGGTAGTCATCAATGGTGAACATCTTCACTCATATCTAGTATATGACTCATGTTCGACCTTTGGGCCTCTAGTGTTCCGAGACCATGTCTGTACATGCTAGGCTCGTCAAGTTTAACCCAAGTATTCTTCTTGTGTAAAACTGGCTTATACCCGTTGTATGTGAACGTACAGTCTATCACACCCGATCATCACGAGGTGCTTCGAAACGACGAACTTTAGCAACGGTGCATACTCGGGGAGAACACTTTTATCTTGAAATTAAGTGAAGGGGTCATCTTATAATGCTACCGTCGTTCTAAGCAAAATAAGATGCATAAAGGATAAACATCACATGCAATCAAAATATGTGACATGATATGGCCATCATCTTCTTGTGCTTTTGATCTCCATCTCCAAAGCAACGTCATGATCTCCATCATCACCGGCACGACACCTTGATCTCCATCGTTGCATTGGGGTCATCTCGCCAACTATTGCTTCTACAACTATTGCTAACGCATAGCGATAAAGTAAAGCAATTACATGGCGCTTAATGATTAACACACAGGCCATACAATAATTAAAAGACAACCCTAAGGCTCCTGCGATTTTCGATATTACAAAGCATGATCATCTCATACAACAACGTATATCACATCACGTCTTGTCCATATCACATCACAACATACCCTACAAAAAAAGTTAGACGTCCTCTACTTTGTTGTTGCAAGTTTTACGTGGCTTCTATGGGTAACTAGCAAGAACCATTCGTACCTACGCAAAACCACAATGGTGATTATCAAGTTTGCTATTTCAACCTTCCGTAAGGACCGGGCGTAGTCAAATTTGATTCAACTAAAGTGAGAGAAACAGACACCCGCCAGCCACCTTATGCAAAACAAGTTGCATGTTAGTCGGTGGAACCGTTCTCAAGTACGTGGACATGTAAGGTTGGTCCAGGCCGCTTCATCCCACAATACCACCAAATCAAAATAAGACTTTGGTGGTAAGCAGTATGAACATCACCGCCCACAACGCCTTTTTGTTCTACTCGTGCATATCATCTACACATAGACCTGGCTCTGATACCACTGTTGGGGAACATTGCATGGAAAACAAAAAAATTCTATGCACACGCAAGATCTATCCATGGAGATGCATAGCTACGAGAGGGTAAGAACATCTTCATACCCTTAAAGATCGCTAAGCGGAAGCATTTATCAATGCGGTTAATGTAGTCGTACACCTTCACTATCCGTCTCGATAAAGTACCGAATGTACGGCACCACCGTGTTCAACACACGTTCAGCTTGATGATGTCCTCGCCTTCTTGATCCAGCAAGAGGGCCGAAGTAGTAGATGAGTTTAGGCAGCACGACGGTGTGGTGACGATGGTGGTGAAAAACAATCTCCGCAGGGCTTCACCAAGCACAACGGAAATTATGGAGGATAAACTAGAGGGGGCGATGTTGTCGGCACACGGCTTGGTGAATCTTGATGTGTTCCGGGTGCTAACCCTGCCCCTCTATTCATATGTTGAGCCTTGGGGTCGTTTCTTGGGGAGAGGGCCTCCCAAAAGTCATTTTGGAATGCAAAGAAGAGTCCTACTCGGACTCCAGGGCCAAACGCCACAGTTCCTAGGGGTAGACGCCATGAACCTTGGCATCTAGCCCCTGCCCTCTGAGAAAACCCCTTTGGGCACTGTCTTAAAGCCCCGTGGTCCTACCCCCAGGACTCCGGACAACATTCGGTCACCAACATACATAACTAATATAATACTATATCATCAACGAATGTTAAGCGTGCGGACCCTACAGGTTCGAGAATGATGTAGACATGACCTAGACACTTCTTTGATCAATAACCAATAGCGGGACCTGGATGCCCATATTGGTTCCTACATATTCCATGAAGATCTTTATTGGTCAAACATTTAAGACAACATACGTAGTTCTCCTCGTCTGTCGGTATGTTACTTGCGCGAGATTCGATCGTCGGTATCTCCATACCTAGTTCAATCTCATTACTGGCAAGTCTCTTTTTAATCGTTCTATAATACACATCATGTAACTAACTCCTTAGTCACTTTTCTTGCAAGCTTCTTGTGATGTTGTATTACCAAGAGGGCCCAAAGATACCTCTCCATCACACAGAGTGACAAATCCCAGCCTCGATCCATGCCAACCCAACAAACACCTCGGAGATACCTGTAGAGCACCTTTATGATCACCTAGTTACATTGTGATGTTTGATTGCACACAAGGTATTCCTCTGGAGTTCGAGAGTTGCATGATCTCATGGTTGAAGAAACATGTATTTGACATTAAGAAAGCAGTAGCAATAAACTGAACGATCATATGCTATGCGAACAGTTGTGTCTTGTCCATCACATCATTCTCCTAATGATGTGATCCCATTATCAAGTGACAACACATGTCTATGGTTAGGAAACCTTAACCATCTTTTGATCAACGAGCTAGTCTAGTATAGGCTCACTAGGGACACGGTGTTGTCTATATATACACACATGTATCCGAGTTTCCGTTCAATACAATTCTAGCATGGATAATAGACATTTATCATGAACAGGGAAATATGATAATAATAATAAATTTCTTATTGACTCTAGGGCATATTTCCAATAGCTGCACCTTTGTTACTATTGCTACTTGTTACTTTTTATGAGTTATCTTGCTACAAAACTATTTATCGCTGCTACTTTCAGTACTTGTAGAAAATAACTTGCTGAAAACCTCTTATCATTTCCTTCTGCTCCTTGTTGGGTTCGACACTCTTACTTATTGAAAGGACTACGATTGATCCCCTATACTTGTGGGTCATCAAGTGGCGATGATCTCTTTAACGTCCTCAATATTTCCCAGCAGCCACGGATCCCCACCAGCCTTTCATGCTCGATGCGGAGCTTGGCATTAGCGTTGATAAGTTCCTCGGCCATGGCGGCTATCTTGTTCAACAAGGAAGTTGTCTCCTCGTGTTGCTTAGCCCTGCTGGCGATCTTCTTCCTCAGTAGGTCACGCTGGGTGCAGATCTTCTCCTTGTCATTGATTAGTTCCTGGATGACGTTGGTCACCTTATCAACTGAGGCATTGATCTCCTCCTGCAGCTTCACCCAGTCGGAGATCTCATCCTTCAGCTTATTGAGCTCAACGTGCATGTCATCATGAATGCGCCTGTGAGAGACCTTGCCTGCCCACGAGACATCTTTCGAGGCTGCCGAGGCGTGGCAAGACCTCTCTGCTACTTCCACGGTATGGCGGGACATATCTGCTGCTTCCGCGGCATGGCCGGACCACTCTGTTGGCGGGACGTCTGTGCTGCTTTGGCGGTGCGACGGGACCTTTTGCTGCTTTGGTGGCACAGAGGGACCTCTTGGCTGCTATCGCGGCGAGACGGGACATCTTTGATGCTTCCGCTTCCATGCTCACTACTCCCTGGCCAT
Source organism: Triticum dicoccoides (assembly GCF_002162155.2). Classification (NCBI taxonomy): domain Eukaryota; kingdom Viridiplantae; phylum Streptophyta; class Magnoliopsida; order Poales; family Poaceae; genus Triticum; species Triticum dicoccoides. Next base: position 350,356,394 of record NC_041389.1, read on the forward strand.
TTCTCGACCCAGAACTCCTCCTACAGACCATGGCAGACGCAAGGAACGACGAAGAAAGACTTGTCTGTTTGTTGATGAGGAATTGAGGAGGAATGTGCAATCATTTTTGAGTATATAGTATTTATAACCTAGTAATAAGCTACTAAGTGTTGGGAAACATAGTAGAAAAAAAATCGCCCTATGATCACTCAGGAACAATATGAAGATGCATATAGGGTTTGGATCAATGGTCGTTACCGACTCCAGGAGTGCGTCGGAAGTAGATGAGTCGGTGTAGATCATACTTGGAGTCCCTCGAATGTCGATGACGTTCCAGCGAACTACCCTCAAACAATCCCTCGAACAGAAGACCGAAAGCACGACCTCTCTTCTTGGTTGCAAGCATATGGTCTTCCCAATCTAGTAGCACTTCGTCATCCATTGGTGGAACAATCAACGTTATCACCATGTCATAAAACATTTAAGTGTAAAATTCATAGTCTCTAAAGCATCACTTTAAACCTATATTGGTGGAACAATCAATGCCATCTATGATCTCACCATGTCATACATAGCTTCAATACATCTACTGAAAACACTCTACTCTTAGTAGTGTTTCTAGGAGGTGCAAGCTATAAAATTCTTTTTGTAATTCATCAGGCATACGCTAAATTTGCAACTCAAATATTCTTTTCTGCAATCCAATTTTAGAAACACAATTTTCTTGTTACAATAATTTCTACTTCATACTGGAAATCTTTTTGAAACATTTCAAAAGATCCAGATTTATGTCTCAGTTAGAAATATAAATATCTAACCGAGTCATCCTTGAAGATAGATAAATCCACTACTTGCACCAACCCTTATTGGACTACATACATCAATATGCATATTTCCAATTATTTTTGTTACTCGTTCTTTATGGCTTGTGAACGGTATTTTAGTTTACTTCACTATTTGGACAAAAGTTTCAAGTGTGAGATGATTCGTAATCATATGACTCCAAAATCCATCATTATAAAATTTCTCCATGCGGGTTTCTCCAATGTGACTAAATGCAATGCCACACATATGTGGTATTCTTTTAGTCTTGCAACGTTTAGCGTCAGTGTTATGGATGTTCAATTAATCATCAATATTCATAACTTAAATCCTATTGCAAATACTAGTATAGCCCTTTTGTTCATTAGATTGAACAACTATTGTTCTCTCATGAACACCCTCTTTCCAACTCCTATGCAATGGGCTAGAGTGTAAAAAACTCTAAATGAATTATGATAATAAATCACAGGTAATATGTTGATAAAAAAGTACCATGACTATTACAAAATTTTAAACACATATTTTAACCTCATAAATTTGTTGGTCATTAGGCCGTAGTAATTCTTGCATCGGTTCGCAACAAGATGCAATCGAGTCGGTATTCTTGTGATCAACTTTTAACCACAATGCCGAAAGAATTTAGTGTTTAACATTTTAATCACAATTCTCAAGAATCACACTTTACTTGACCAACTTTTCTCTACATCTTATAACTTGTATGACATTCACACCTGAGTTGGCATTCCATTCTTCTAACTTCTTACAGTTTTACTTTCAATATTTCTCCCACTTGATAGAAGAATCATCTAACTTTTAAGAGTGGCATGAGCCCCGAGCTTCCATAGGCATGTAAATCTTATTACATCCTTTCGGTTTGTTCATTCTCTTTAAGTTCTCGCCATCAACTCATGACTGACATTCTTCCGGGTCTTACGCATTGTAGTCTTAAACATAGTTGAACACTTTACTGGATCTTGGAAACAAAACACTTCATTAGATATCACATATCTTTAACCTTTGTTTGTTTCTAGAAATAATTTTCAGTTCCAAGAATATCACATAAATATCCCAAATATATTTTAAGTTTGGTTTTCTCGGAAGCAAGTGCAATTCTAGCTTTTGGATCGAAGGACGTAAGTCTCATCATCCATAGCATTAGCAAGAGAGTATTGTAAGCATGCAATAGGACAACATCATTCTTTAGCATTCTTAGAGGATGATTGTCGGATTTCGGGTTCCGGCAGACCCTCTAGGTTCGAACTCTGGGGTGCACGCGGAGATCGCACCTCCTACCTACCTATGTCTCGCCGCCTCGCAAGGATCTAAACTACACGAAGAACAACACAAGGGACACGAGGTTTATACTAGTTTGGGCCACCATTGTGGTGTAATACCCTACTCTAGTTTGTGGTGTGGTGGATTGCCTCAAGGGCTGATGATGAACAATACAAGGAAGAACTGCCTCGCGAGGGGTGTTCTTGTGTTGGTGGTTCTGGCTAGGGTTCAACTGCTTGATCCCCTGCCTTGAAAGTGGCTAGTCCTATTTATAGAGCGAGGCCCTGGGCCTCTTCCCAAATATTGAGCGGGAAGGGCGCCAACAATTGGCCATTTTGAAGGGGAACATCTAGTACACTTATCCTAACTAAAGTCGGTCCTCGCCTGCAAAAGACTTTGGCGGTGACGCCGGCTTGGGCTCCACGATGACCTCCATCCTGCCATTCTGCTGGTCTTGGTCTTGTTGCACCGAAATGGTTGCCTTTGCTTGATACTCTTGCCTGCGCTTGCTCCCTTTGCACCAAAGAGGAAATAAGGACTCTGCGCAGGCCGGCACCCGCTTGGCTTTGGTCGTCATGGCTTGTGTCACGGGCACCTCGTGAGGTACCCCGCCTTGATCTCTCCGCCTCCTCACGAGCCAGCCTGATGAGGCCGTGCCTGAGGAAGCTTCCTGTCGTCCGCCCCGCGAGGCTTGGCCCCTCGCGAGGGTCTTGAGCTTGTGTTGATGAAGATGGGCCGTACTTGCCCACTCCTTGAGCCATGCCGCAGGCCGCAGGCAGGCAAGTCTGGGTACCCCTATTCCCAGAACACCAAGAGTAGCCCCCGGGCCCAAGGCGTGCCTGGACTTGGCTTAGCAGAGAAGCGAAGGGGCAAGTGCGAAGCGCCGCGGGCCCCAACAGCCTGCGGCCTTGGGCGCCGCGTGGCGGTTGATTGGACGTGGGCATCCCTGCTCCCCACGCCTCCTTATTTTGCGCCCGGCTAGGAGGACCCGCAGTTGTACACAATCATCCCTCTCCTCGTCGCTTGTGTGTCCCCTGCTCTTCTTCCTCCAGAGCTCTAATCTCCGCTTCCAATCCAATCTCGGACCCTCCCCTTCCTGTCGTCATGGCGCCAACGAAGAAAGGGAAGGGGAATAATCCGGTGTCCTCGCCCCGTTTGCTGCCACCGACGGCTCCCGCCATCGACCAGTCGATCATACTTAATCTGGAAGCTTTGGGAAAGGTCAGTTCCGCCCTTGCCACCACCTTCAACGAGTGTGGGAGTACGACGGTCTGGCTCGCGTCCCGCTTCTCTATTAACAGAATAGCCACCGAGGTCCGGTACTTCGCTGACGCACTATGGGCGGGGCTGGTTCCTCCTTTTTCCGATTTCTTCAACGCTGTGCTTTCCCATTACCAGATTCACATGATGCATTTGGGTCCTGAATCCATTACTCTCCTTGCCTTCTTTGCTTTTGTTTGCGAGGCGATGATGGGCATTCCTCCTTCGGTTGCCTTGCTGCGCCACTTCTTCTCTTTGCGCCTCAGTGATCCCTCCCAATGTTTAGGATGCGTGAGCTTCTTTGACACACCAGAGGCGGCGGCCTCGGGGATTGACTTCAGCCTTCCTCCGCCCGCAACTTGGTTCCGAGAGCGGTGGCTGTATGTGGATGTCAGAGTACCCAGCCCCCTGCTCTCGGAGCCAACCTTGCCTGCTGTCCCTAACTCGGGATGGGGCCATGAGGCGCTCACCAGCCCCCGTCTCGCCTTCGTCTGGCGTCGCTTCGCGAGTTTGAGGGCGCTTGGCGTGACGGCACCCAAGGTGGTGAAAGAGTTCCTCCAGCGCTGCATTGCCCCTCTCCAGCGCCATTCCCGCCGGATGTGGGCATTCAGGGGGCATGAAGACTGCATGAGGCTCCAGAAGGAAGATCTGGCGCCTGAAGTGCTGAGGAAGGTTCTCGTGATCCTGACCGGGGATCCTTCCCCTGGCAGCGTCCGGCAAGGGGGTGCCTTGCTGTATCTTTGCTCAGGCAGGGATGATTTCGTGAGGCAGATGCCTAGCTTCGATGAATGGGGGCTGCGCCCAACAGGCCTCGTGGGACCTTGCGAGAATCCAGTTGCGGTGGTTGCCCTCCCAGTCGCCCGTGGCGGTCCTTCCTCGAGTGGTGGAGCTGGGAGGCAAGGGCCGCCGGGGGCTAAGGGAGCTGCCGTCAGGATAACTGCACCGCGCGGAACCCCCGAGGTGGCGGCTCCTAAGGTTGTCCTAGCAGCGACCGAAGGCGTTGAGCTGCGCCCCGCGGCTTCCACGGTTCAGGCCCCTGAGGCCCCGGCCACCCTCAATGGGGCGGCGACTGGCGGCGTGTGCTAGGGCGACGTCCCGACGCCGGTCACCTTGGCGCTTCTTCCTCGCCGCAGACTGATCCTTGCACCGAGCTCCTAGGCCACTTCCGTGTGGACTTCAAGGCTCTCCGAAAGAGAAGGGAGGCCTTGGGTGGCGATGATTACCCCTGCCGCCTGCTGAAGCACAGGAAGTACTTCGTCATCGATGAGTAAGCCCTCTTCTTCCTTAATCCTTTACTTTCCCGTTGCTTCATCTGACCATTGCTCTACAGGACCCTCCCTATCGAGTTCACGGAGACGGCTGAGGAGCCATCTCCCTGGCCCCGCCCTCTCCACTGAATCCAAGCGTTCTGAGCTCGAGTGCTACAACAGAGGTGAGGTCGGTTGGAGAGGTGATCCACCTTGCGGTGCGCGCCCGGCCATCATGATGGCACCAGCCCCCAGCCCCCTGCCCAGAGGGGGTATGCCGGTTCGTGGCCCTCCACGTAAGCCGGGGGCAGAGGACGACGTGGAAGACATGCTTGGGCGCGCTTGGGAGTGCCGCGCCCTTCACCAAGGGTTTCTCCAGAGGGCGTCTGACACAGTGAGCCAGCTTGGTGCAGAACTTGCCGTTGAGGACGCGCGCCTTGAGGCCGAGGGCCTGCGCCTTGCTGAAGAGAGGCGCAAGCTGAAGGTGGTCGTTGCCCTTGCATGCTAACGGTGCGACCTTGATGATGCAAAGGCCGAGGCATCGTTGGTGGCTACTCAGGAGGCCTGCTCCCAAGCCGCTGAGGGGGCTCGGGAGGCTGACCAGCGGTGCGTGGCCGTAGAGGAGCAGGCACGGGAGATCCAGGCCTGCAGTAACTCCCTGGAGCAGCAGGAGGAGCTGCGTGAGGCGGCCCTTGCATCGATGAAGGGGGCGTCGGTCGACCAGGAAGAGCTCCAGAAACGTGAGGAGGCACTGATGCTGGAGGCCGCCGAGCATGCTCGTGACCTTGAGCGGCTGGAGACGAGAGAGCGCCTGGTGGCGCAGGCGGAGGAGGATGTCGCCGCGTGGGAAGCCCGAGTCCTAGAGGAGGTTGAGCACCGGGTGGCGGAGGCGCGCTTGAACGTCGGGCATGCGTACGAGGAGAGGCTGGAGCTGACACGGGTCGAAGCAGAAGGCAGGACCATCGCCCTGAGGGCCAGGCTGGATGAAGTGACACGGCGCGCTGATGCTGTCGGGGCCGCCCTTTGCGCAGCACAGGGGGAGCTGGCCTCCTCTCGCACCGAGGTGCTTCTTCTCCGGCAGAGAGTCGATGTCGCTGAGGCTATTGCGCAGCGGAACGAGGACGAGATTCGCCAGCGGCAGACCTTGGAGCACATGCATGGCCCCATGCTCCTCACGCTTCGGGAGAGAGCCAACACGGCCCTGGGAAACATCTGCGAGGCAGCCGTTGAGCAGCCTCATGTGGTTAACTATGCCGGCAACCTTCAGTTCTTCACTAATGCGGTGACGCAGCTAGAGGCTCGATTGGGCAGGGCCGACAGGTTGGTGGAGGAGAGGAGTCGTGCTCTGCTCGGGAATGCCTTTTCTCGCGTCTTCAGTCATCTTCAGAACATGGATCCCCACTTTGACTTCGATGCCGCCATCGCCCCGGTACCCCTGGCCGTCCGTGACAACCTGGCGCACTGGGTGGAAGACAATGTAGACGCCCTCATCAGGGCCTTCACCGCTGATAACGACGGGGTGGTCGTGGTTGCTGATGGGGGCGGCATGGTGAATGGCCCGGATGCTGCCGACGATGGCGCAGAGAGTGATGGCGAGGCCAGCGATGCCAGCGACGATTCAGGTGGCGCCCTCGAGGACTCATTGGGGGATTTATCCGATTGACCGCGTGCTTCTCCTGTTTTTTTTATCCTGCACAGAGAGAGTTCGGGCTTGGCCATGAGGGTAGTAAGAGCATTTTGGGGAGGGGGGTCCCCTCGTGTAAAAACTTGCGGTTAGCGTAATTGTAGACATGACGTTGCCTGTATGACTGTACCGACCGATTGACCTTGCGACGAGTCAATTTGCTCATTTACCCTTGACCCGCGTGGGCCCTGAGCGAGCCCGTGGGACGGCCGTGGTGTCCTGAGTTCCTTCCGAACGAATCCATTGAACATGTAGCGAAAGCCTCCTGAGAAGGCGCGGTGGCGGCAGTCCGGGCTGCGCGCACGCTGGGCCTGGCCCAACTCGCGAGGGGCTCACGAGGGGAGGCAGCTGAAGTTGGATGGGTGCAAATCGGCAGCCAAAACACGAGAGATTGCTCGAACGAGACTAAACACCCCTTCCCCAAACACACGCAAGTCTCAAGCTCAAATCCAACTTAAATTCAAACAGGGGAGAAAACAACGAAAAGGCAAAAAAGAGCAGAAAGGCCGCGTCTGGCACCTAGTCTAATCTTCGACGTCTTCTCACCAGCGCGGAGCTAAGTGCTGCCACTGTGTGTGGGCTGGAGCCCCCGAGGCCCGAGGGCGGCTCTCTAGAGACTCCGGGGCGTGTACGGCCCCACTCATTATTACGTGAGAGTGTCACGGGGCGGTGAGCTTCACAGGCATTGGGCCTTCTTCACAAGTACCGGCCTTGCTTCATATCGCCAGACGAGGGCCCCGCCTTGCGCCACACTCTATTGCCATCGACGACGTCCGGAGACCGAGGACACCACCGATGGGATAGAGCGGTCGCCAGCGGTTCCCCCGACGACCACGGGTCCTCTGCCGGGGACAGGCCCTGATGCACCTCCCCGGCAGAGGGCCTACCTCCTGAGGACGCCTTGCTCCGAACGCCGCGGTGGTGATGCTGGATCTCGGCCCCTTTCCTGCAGCCCCCGGTGCCCTCCTCCTGAGGGGTAGGAGGCTGCTGGATTGGGGCAGCCATCCTCCGAGACGACATGTACCTCCTATGATCCATGGTTAGCGTATGCCGGCTCCTGAGGAATTTACGGTACCCGATAGCCGCTGCCTCCAGCACGGTCGACGGGGCTTTCCCTGGGCCCGTGAAAGAGCTCAGCTTCTGGTTTTTCTTCCCCCCCCCCCCAGCTTGGGCCGAGGAACGAGCCATGGTCTTCCTCCTGCGCGTGCCCTTGGTCCATCATGTGGGGCACGTACGCTTCCGGGGCCGCCGACCCGAATGATTCACCATAGTGCCCCGTGTGCCACGCAGTCCTGCTTGATGTGCCAACCTGGGGGTGGTAGCGCGGTGGTCCACTGGGACCGTCGGCTGTGGCGAGTCTTCCTTCGCTGGCCGGAGGCGGAGGCGGCGCCGTTGTTAGCCCGCTGCTGATGGCCAGGTTGGCGTTAGGGTAGCCTTGGAATCCGCTCAGGGTTGCGCGGGCGCGTGAGGGGCCCCCATGTGGTCCACCCTGGACCTGAGGCTGTGGCTGGGTGCAGAAGGGGTGAGCCCCTGAGACGGCAAAGCCCAGGAGCTCTGCCACCCGCTCCAGCAGCACGTCCTGGCCGCCCTCCAACAGCCTGCATTGCAGCAACTCTCGGGCCACCATGAGCGCGGCCCTTGAGTTCCCCTGCTCTCGCTGGGTGTATGTCGCCGTGGCCGCGGCGTGGCTTCAGGCTCTCGCAGCTGACCCCACTTGTCGTGGTGTGAGAGCTGACATTGCCTGATCGCGTCGCCCGCGGCCCGTAGCGCCCTGCGGACCGCGGGCTGCCTGGGGCACAGGGTTGAGGTTGCCTAGGCGAGTGGCTCTGCGCGGGCGGGCCAGGCCGCCCAGGGATCGGGATTGCCCATTGGGTCGACGGACATGATGATGACAATGCGATGGGACGCAAGGTGGCGGGAGAGGGAATCCGGCGCACCCCTACCTGGCGCGCCAAATGTCGGATTTCGGGTTCCGGCAGACCCTCTAGGTTCGAACTCTGGGGTGCACGCGGAGATCGCACCTCCTACCTACCTATGCCTAGCCGCCTCGCAAGGATCTAAACTACACGAACAACACAAGGGACACGAGGTTTATACTAGTTCGGGCCACCACTATGGTGTAATACCCTACTCTAGTTTGTGGTGTGGTGGATTGCCTCAGGGGCTGATGATGAACTATACAAGGAAGAACTGCCTCGCGAGGGGTGTTCTTGTGTTGGTGGTTCTGGCTAGGGTTCAACTGCTCGATCCCCTGCCTTGAAAGTGGCTAGTCCTATTTATAGAGCGAGGCCCTGGGCCTCTTCCCAAATATTGAGCGGGAAGGGCGCCAACAATTGGCCATTTTGAAGGGGAACATCTAGTACACTTATCCTGACTAAAGTCGGTCCTCGCCTGCCAAAGACTCTGGCGGTGACGCCGGCTTGGGCTCCATGATGACCTCCATCCTGCCGTTCTGCTGGTCTTGGTCTTGTTGCACCGAAATGGTTGCCTTTGCTTGATACTCTTGCCTGCACTTGCTCCCTTTGCGCCAAAGAGGAAACAAGGACTCTGCGCAGGCTGGTGCCCACCTGGCTTTGGTCGTCATGGCTTGCGTCACAGGCACCTCGTGAGGTACCCCGCCTTGATCTCTCCACCTCTTCGCGAGCCAGCCTGATGAGGCCGTGCCTGAGGAAGCTTCTTGTCGTCCGCCCCGCGAGGCTTGGCCCCTCGCGAGGGTCTTGAGCTTGTGTTGATGAAGATGGTCCGTACTGGGCCACTCCTTGAGCCACGCCGCAGGCCGCAGGCAGGCAAGTCTGGGTACCCCCGTTCCAGAACGCTGACAATGATCCTCTCAATCATAGAGATTCAACCAGATAAATAACAGCTAATCAATTTCAAAAATAAAGGTGGAACTATGAGCCATAATTCTACAAATGCAAACTACACATAGACATAGATAATTAATTTGCACTAGTGATTAAACTAAATTAATACATAATTGTGCTCCCACTCAAATCAATATCTCTCATAATAGATTTTAAGTGATTCAAGATTCAAATCTAGTTCTCATCCATTGATGTGGACATCACTGATGACAGGAATTTTGACCGGTGGGCAAATTTTTGCCAATCATATCTCCATATGACTCTTGTTCATCTTTCGATGCTTCATGCTCTGAGCTCAGAATGATTCTGCTAGAACTTCAAGACAACTGAGTGCTATCTGCATACATGGCCTGACCATCCCCGTCTTACACCTCACATCCCATTTGTACTCATGTGGACATGACGCACTCCAGAATGCTACGTGTTATAGATGGTTGCAACACTGGGAAGAGCACCTCATGACTTGATATTTACTGTGAGAGATCACCCTAATAATTGACTACTATGCAATCAAAGGGTGCAAGCAACAAAGGGATAACCATCTCAGGCAGTTCATAAAAATATGATATCGTATACCCCTAGGCGCCGGGAATCTCTGTGATCATCTTCAATCGCCGTTTGAAGCATCGTGATGACCAATATTTCATTGTCGTGGCAATTGTTTCTAAAAGGTTGCCATGGCTGCAATTTCAGGAAATATTGCCATGGCGACCGCTTCAGAAACATTGTCGTGGCACCAAATTCAGAAATTTTGTCTGGCACAAAATTATAGCTCCTCGTCCCGTGCCAAGTACATCTTATCCTCATTGGGGGTCCTCCTTGTACGGTTGCTGTCGTCACCTATAACCTATAGGCTATCTCTACGAATTTTACATTAACGTGGCAGTCTCGTGGCTCCAGCTATCATGTCGTGACGTGTAGGCCACTTAACATTACAACATATAATCATCTCATACATAAAATCATTATCTTGATGAAGGCTATTACCACATCATATGCATACCCTACAAAACCAAGTAGACATCCTCTAATCGATTTTAGCAAAATTTTGGTTATGCAGTTAACCAGTTTTAACAAGTAATACTAGCTACCTATGTCCACAACATAGGGGATGTTTTTTATGCTAGATTAAGTTTCAGGGTGTGTGAAACAAGAGAAATAATTAAAAATCTCTAGCCCCATACTAAACTTCGTTAATACGTGTGACCCCTTAGAAGATCATCCATCTTCGGCACCCACTTCTGCACGCGAGGTTCGCTATTCTCAACTATGGTGAAGCCCAAGGAACTGTTAGCAGATCGTCGACAGCCTGAGCCAATCGATAGTCAGAACCTTGTAAAAAGCGACACCATGCCATCAATGAATCGAACCAAAGCAACACTTGAGGGAACATATCAAGAACATCAACCCTCACAATCACATGTGATCTAGATTGCAACCTGCACCTGCTCATAATTCCGATCATGATGCCATTGTTGGGAAACATAGTACAAAATAAAAAAATCACCCTACGATCACCCAGGAACAATATGAAGATGCATATAGGGTTTGGATCAACGATCGTTACCGACTCCGGGAGTGCGGTGGAAGTGGACGAGTCGGTGTAAATTGTACTTGCAGTACCTCGAACATCAATGACAATCCCGTGAACTGCCCTTGAACGACCCCTCGAACAGAATACCAAAAGCACAGCCTCTCTAATTGGTTGCAATCGTACAGTCTTCAAAATCTGGTAGCGCTTCACCGTCCAAAGCTAATCGTCACCGGAGAATTAGAGGGAGGAGATTAGAACCACATGAGGCTTCTAATTATGAGGATTATAGGTGAGTAGGGATAGCTCTAATTAGTCAATTAGGACCAACTAGAACTAGAACTAGATCAACTAGAGGAGGCTCCAAAACGTGTGTATTCAATTGTGGCCAATACCTCAAGTATATATAGGTTAGAGGGGGGAGTGGAGGGTTGCCACCAAGGAGGAAAAGCTGATGGGAAATGTTTCATGAAAATGAAAAAAACTCCTATGAAACACCCAAGATCTATCTATGAGAAGCATAGCAACGATAGGGGAGAATGCGTCCATGTACCCTCATAGACCATTAAGCAGAAGTGTATATTACATGGTTGATATAGTCGTACTCTTCACGATCCAATCCGATGAAGTACCGAACGGACGACACCTCCGTGTTCAACACAGGTGTGGCTCGATGATGTCTCCTCCTTCTTGATCCAGCAAGCAAGGGTGGATAATTAGATAGGATCTCAACCAGCATGACGGCATGGTGGAGATGGTGGTGGTGTAGTATCGCCAGGGCTTGGCCAAACGCTGCCGGAACAAATCTGAGGAGAAAACAGAGTTATGGGAGAGGTAGGTCTGCCATCGGGGTGTGGGAATTGGTGTGTTCAGCCCCTCCCTCTACCCCACTATATATAGGAGGCAAGGGGGAGGGCTAGGTCACAACTCTAGCCCCTCCTCCAAGGAAGTGAGGTGGCCAAGGAAGGAGTTCTCCCTCCCCAAGGCACCTAGGGGGTGCCTTCCCCCTTAGGACTCTTCCTCCTCCACCTCTCCTTGGCGCATGGGCCTCTTAGGGCTGGTGCCCCTAGCCCTTGTAGGCTAGGGTGAGCCCCCTACAACCCTTGTGGGCCTCGGGGTCAAGTGGACCCTGGACCCCTTTCGGCACTCCCGGTACAATACCAACAATGCCCAAAACTTTTCCGGCGACCAAATCAGGACTTTTTAAATATAAATCTTTACCTCTGGACCATTCTGGAGCTCCTCGTGGCTGGGATCCTATCTGGGACTCCGAACAACATTCGTTCACCAACGTGCATATCCCAATACTACTCTAGCGTCACCGAACGTTAAGCGTGCGGACTCTACAGGTTCGAGAATCATCTGGACATGACCAAGACACCTCTCCTGTCAATAACCAATAGCGGGACATGGATGCCCATATTGCTTCCCACATATCCCATGAAGATCTTTTATCGATCGAACCACGATGTTTAGGATTCGGGTAATCCCGTATGCAATTCCCTTTATCCAGCGACATGTTACTTGGCCGAGATTCGACCGTCGGTATCTCCATACCTAGTTCAATATTCTTACCGACAAGTATCTTTACTCATTGTGTAATACAAGATCCTATGATTAACTAATTAGCCACATTTCTTGCAAGCCTTTTACGATGTTGTATTACTCCGAGGTCCCATAGATATCTCTCTGTCATACGGAGTGACAAATCCCAGTCTCGATGCATGCAACTCAACAGACACCTTCAAAGATACATGTAGAGAACCTTTATGATCACCCAATTATAGAGTGATGTTTGATAACACATAAGGAATTCATTCGATATCCAGGAGGACATGATCTCATGGTCTAAGGAACTGATACTTGACATGAAGAAAGCTATAGCAAATAACTAAATGATCTGATGCTAAGCTTACGGTTGGGTCTGTCCATCACATCATTCTCCTAATGATGTGATCCCGTTATCAAATGACAACTCATGTCTATGGTTAGGAAACCATAACCATCTTTGATCAACAAGCTAGTCTAGTAGAAGCTTACTAGGGACACGGTGTAGTTTATGTATTCACACATGTATTTAAGTTTCCGGTCAATACAATTATAGTATGAATAATAAACATTCATCATGAATGTGAAATATGATAATAAACAATTTATTATTGCCTCTAGGGCATATTTCCAATAGTCTCACACTTGCACAAGAGTCAATAATCAAGTTTACATAGTAATGAATCTAACACCCATGGAGTCCTGGTGCTGATCATGTTTTGCTTGCGGAAGAGGTTTAGTCAACGGGTCTGCCACATTCAGATCCGTATGTAGTTTGCAAATCTCTATGTCATATTACAGATGCTTCTACCATGCTCCATTTGGAGCTACTCCAAATGATTGCTCCACTATACATGTTCGGTTTGCGACTTAGAGTTATCCGGATCTGTGTCAAAGCATGCATCGACATAACCTTTTACGACAAACTCTTTGTCACCTCCATAACCAAAAAACATTTCCTTAGTCCTCTTCAGGTACCTAAGGATATTTTGACCGTTGTCCAATGATCCACTCCTAGATTACTTTGGTACCCCCTGCCATACTTATGGAAGGCACAGATCAGGTCTTGTACACAGCATGGTATACATTATAGAGCCTATGGCTGAGGCATAGGGGATGACCTTCATCCTTTCTCCTTCTGCCGTGGTCGAGCTTTGAGTGTGACTCAACTTTACATCTTGCAACACAGGCAAGAACCCCTTCTTTTACTAGTCCATTTTGAACTTCTTCAAAATCTTGTCAAGGTATGTGCTTCTTGAAATTTCTATCAAGCGTCTCGATCTATCTCTATAGATCTTAATGCCTCATATGTAAGTAGCTTCATCTAGGCCTTTCATTGAAAAACTCTTGTTCAAATGACCCTTTATGCTTTCCAGAAATTCTACATCATTTCTAATCAACAATATGTCATCCACATATAATATTAGAAATGCTACAGAGCTTTCACCCACTTTCTTGTAAATACAAGCTTCTCCATAGTTTTGTATAAAACCATAAGCTTTGACCACCTCATCAAAGCGTATATAATAACTCCGAGATGCTTGCACCAGTCCATAGATGGATCACTGGAGCTTGCATACTTGTTAGCATCTTTAGGATCGACAAAATCTTCCGGTTGAATCATATACAACTCTTCCTTAGGGAAACCGTTAAGGAACATTGTTTTGATGTCCATATAATAGATTTCATAATCATAGTATGCGGCAATTGCTAACATAATTCTAACAGACTTAAGCATCGCTACGGGTGAGAAAGTCTCATCGTAGTCAACTCTTTGAACTTGTCAAAAACCTTTTGCGACAAGTCGAGCCTTATAGATAGTAACATTACCATCCGCGTTCATCTTGTTCTTCAAGATCAACTTGTTCTCGATGGCCCGCCGGTCATCGGGTAAGTCTACCAAAGACCACACTTGGTTCTCACACATGGATCCTATCTCAGATTTCATGGCCTCAAGCCATTTGTCGGAATCTAGGCTTATCATTGCTTCCCCATAGTTCGTAGGTTCGCCATTATCTAATAACATGACTTCTAGGACGAGATTTTTGTACCACTCTAGTGCGGAACGTGTCCTGGTCGACCGACGAAGTTCAGTAGTAACTTTATCTGAATTTTCATGATCATCATCATTAGCTTCCTCTCTGGTTGGTGTTGGCATCACGGGAACTGCTTTATGTGATGTGCTACTCTCAAGTTCGAGAGAAGGTACAATCACCTCATCAAGTTCTACTTTCCTCCCACTCACTTCTTTCGAGAGAAATTTCTTCTCTAGAAAGGACCCATTCTTGGCAATAAAGATCTTGCCCTCGGATCTGCGGTAGAAAGTATACCCAATGGTCTTTTTAGGGTATCCTATGAAGACACATTTCTCTGCTTTGGGTTGGAGTTTATCAGGTTGAAGCCTTTTGACATAAACGTCGCATCCCTAAAACTTTAAGAAACGATAGCTTATGTTTCTTGCCAAACAATAATTCATATGGTGTCGTCTCAACAGATTTAGTCGGTGCCCTATTTAAAGTGAATGCGGTTGTCTATAAAGCATAACCCCAAAATGATAGTGGAAAATTGGTAAGAGGTATCATAGAATACACCGTATCCAATAAGGTATGGTTACGACGTTCAGACACACCATTACACTGTGCTGTTCCAGGCGGCATGAGTTGTGAAACAATTCCACATTGTCTTAAATGAGCACCAAACTCGTAACTCAAATATTCACCTCCACGATCAAATCACATAAACTTTATTTTCTTGCAACAACGATTCTCCACTTCACTCACAAATTCCTTGAACTTTTCAAATGTTTTAGACTTGTGTTTCATTAAGTAAATATACCCATATCTACTCAAATCATCTATCAAGGTAAGAAAATAATGATATACACCACGTGCTTCAATACTCATCTGACCGCATACATCAGTATGTATTATTTCAAATAAGTCACTAGCCCTCTCCATTGTTCTAGAAAACGAGGTTTTAGTCATCTTGCCCATGAGGCATGGTTCGCATGTCTCAAATTATTCATAATCAAGTGATTCCAAAAGTCCATCATCATGGGGTTTCTTCATGCTCTTTACACCCATATGACCTAAGCGGCAGTGCCACAAGTATGTGGAACTATCATGATTAACTTTGAATCTTTTGGCATCAATGTTATGAATATGTGTATCACTACGATCGAGATTCAACAAGAATAAACTATTCACAAGGGGTGCATGACCATAAAAGATATTATCCATATAAATAGAACAACCATTATTCTCTGACTTAAATGAATAACCGTCTTGCAATAAACAAGATGAAAAATATAATGTTCATGCTTAACAGAGGCACCAAATAACAATTATTTAGGTTTAAAACTAATCTCGAAGGTAGACGTAGAGGGAGTGTGCCGACGATGATCACATCAACCTTGGAACCAGTTCCAACGCGCATCATCACCTTGTCCTTAGCTAGTCTCCGTTTATTCCGCAGCTCCTGTTTTAACTTACAAATATTAGTAACTGAACCAGTATCAAATACACAGGCGTTACTACGAGCACTAGTAAGGCACACATCAATAACATATATCTCGAATATACCTTTGTTGATGTTGCCAGCCTTCTTATCTGCCAAGTACTTGGGGCAGTTCCACTTCCAGTGGCCCTTCCGCTTGCAATAGAAGCACTCGAGTCTCGGGTTTGGGTCCATCCTTGGGTTTCTTCATGGGAGTGGCAACTGCCTTGCCATTCTTCTTGAAGTTCCCTTTCTTTCCCTGGCACTTCCTGAAATTGGTGGTCTTATAAACCATCAACACTTGATGCTCTTTCTTGATTTCTACCTTCGCGGCCTTGAGCATCACGAAGAGCTCATGGATCGTTTTAGCCATCCCTTGCATGTTATAGTTCATCACAAAGCCCTTGTAGCTTGGTGGCAGTGACTGGAGAACTTTGTAAATCGCTACTTCATCCGAAAGATTAACTCCCAACAGGTTCAAGTGGTTATAGTACCTAGACATTCTGAGTACATGCTCACTAACAAGTTGTTCTCCTCCATCTTGCAGCTAAAGAACTTGTCTGAGGTGTCATACCTCTCAACGCAGGCATGAGCCTAAAATACCAATTTCAGCTCCTAGAACATCTCATATGTTCTGTGGTGCTCAAAACATCTTTGGAGCCCCAGTTCTAATCCGTAAAGCATGGCGCACTAAACTATCGTGTAGTCATGACTTCTAGTCTACCAGACATTCATAACGTCAAGATTTGTGGGAGCGGGAGGCACACCTAGAGGTGCTTCGAGGACATAAGCCTTCTGTGCAGCAGTGAGGATAATCCTCAAATTACGGACCCAGTCTGCATAGTTGCTTCCATCATCTTTCAACTTAGATTTCTCTAGGAACACATTAAAATTCAAGAGAGCTACTATGCGAGCCATTGATCTACAACATAGTTTTGCAAAGACAATATATACTATGTTCATGATAATTGTTTCAGTTAATCAAATTACTAGTGAACCCCCACTTAAATCGACATCCCTCAAGTTGTCTAAGTGTTTACATGATCCAAATCAACCAACCCATGTCCGATCATCACGTGAGATGGGGTGGTCATCAATGGTGAACATCTCCATGTTGATCATATCTACTATATGACTCATGTTCGACCTTTCATTCCTCCATGTTCTGAGGCCATGTTTGTACATGCTAGGCTCGTCAAGTTTAACCCAAGTATTCCGCACATGTAAAACTGAGTTACACCCATTGTATGCGAACATAGAGTCTATCACACCTGATCATCACGTGGTGCTTTGAAACGGCGAACTTTCGCAATGGTGCATACTTAGGGAGAACACTTTTACCTTGAAATCAAGTGAAGGGATCATCTTATAATGCTACCGTCGTCCTAAGAAAAATAAGATGCATAAACTATAAACATCACATGCAATCAAAAAATATATGACATTATATGGCCATTATCATCTTGTGCTTCTGATCTCCATCTCCAAAGCACTGGCATGATCTCCACTGTCACCAGCATGACACATGATCTCCCTCATTGTTTCGTCATGTGGTTGTCTCGCCAACTATTGCTTCTACAACTATTGCTAACGCATAGCGATAAAGTAAAGCAATTACATGGCGTTATTAGTTGACGTGCAGGTCATACAATAAATTAAGGACAACCCTATGGCTCCCGCCGGTTGCCGTACTCATTGACATGCAAGTCGTGAACCTATTACAAAACATGATCATCTCATACATCAACATTTATCACATCACGTTTTGGCCAAACCACATCACAACATGCCCTGCAAAAACAAGTTAGACGTCCTCTACTTTGTTGTTGCAAATTTTACGTGGCTGATATTGGCAATGATGTCTACTATGCAACCTCCTTCTTATAGACTCTTGTTGGGCCTCCAAGCGTAGAGTTTTGTAGGACAGTAGAAATTTTCCCTCAAGTGGATGGCCTAAGGTTTATCAATCCGTGGGAGGCATAGGATGACGATGGTCTCTCTCAAACAACCCTGCAACCAAATAACAAAGAGTCTCTTGTGTCCCCAACACACCCAATACGATGGTAAATTGTATAGGTGCACTAGTTCGGCGAAGAGATGGTGATACAAGTGTAGTATGGGTAGTATATATAGGTTTTTCAAATTTGAAAATAAAAAACAACAAGGTAGCAAGTGATAGAACGGAGCACAAATGGTATTGCAATGCTTAGAAACAAGGCCTAGGGTTTATACTTTGACTGGTGCAATCTCTAAATAGTGATAACATAATTGGATCATATAACAATCCCTCAACATGCAACAAAGAATCACTCCAAAGTTCCTATCAGAGAATGTAGGACGAAAACATGCATCAATCCCTATGCATAGG
The DNA here is from genome assembly GCF_002162155.2 of Triticum dicoccoides. NCBI lineage: Eukaryota > Viridiplantae > Streptophyta > Magnoliopsida > Poales > Poaceae > Triticum > Triticum dicoccoides. Next base: position 350,374,467 of record NC_041389.1, read on the forward strand.
TTACTCCGATATTACCTTGGGATCCGCAAGTTGAGTGCCAAAAAATACATCAAGTGAATCAATAGAACACCCCATTTTCACCACGAGTATCCACATGCAAGTGATGACCCACAAGTATATGGGATCAATTGTAGCCTTTTCGATAAGTAAGAGTGTTGAACCCAATGAGGAGCAGAAGGAAATGACAAGTGATTTTCAACAAGGTAATGTCTGCAAGTGCTAAAATTGTAAGTAGTAGAGTAGTTTGATAGCAAGATAATTTGTAATGAGCAAGTAACGTTAGTAGTAACAAAAGTGCAGCAAGGTAGCCCAATCATTTTGAGGCAAATGACATGACAAAATGGTCTCTTATGATAAGCAACGTGTTCTTGAGGGTACACGGGAATTTCATCTAGTCACTTCCACCATGTTTGCTCGATTCGTGTTCACTACTTTGATAATTTGGTATGTGCGTGGACCGGTGCTTAGGTGTTGTTCTTAGTTGAACAAACCTCCTACTTATGATTAACCCCCTCGCAAGCATCTGCAACTACAAGAAAAGTATTAAGAATAAATTCTAACCATAGCATTAAACTTTTGGATCCAATCGGTCCCTTACAGAATAGCTCATAAACTAGGGTTTAAGCTTCTATCACTCTCGCAAACATCATCTAATAACTAATCCACAATTCCCTTAGGCCCAAATATGGTGAAGTGTCATGTAGTCTACGTTCACATGACACCACTAAGGGAATCACAACATACATATCATCAAAATATCGAACACATATCAAGTTCACATGATTACTTGCAACATGATTTCTCCCGTGACCTCAAGAACAAAAGTAAATACTCACAAATGATAATCATGCTAAAGACAAAGGGGTATTAAATAGCATAATGGATCTAAACATATAATCTTCCACCAAATAAACCATATAGTAATCAACTACAAGATGTAATCAACACTACTAGTCACCCACAAGCACCAATCTATAGTTCCGGTACAAAGATTGAACACAAGAGATGAACTAGGGTTTGAGAGGAGATGGTGTTGTTGAAGATGTTGATGAAGATAGCCCTCCCCAAGATGGGATAGTTGTTGGTGATGATGATGATGATGATTTCCCCCTCCAGAAGGGAAGTTCCCCCAGAGTAATCGCTCCACCGGAGGGCAAAAGTGCTCCTGCCCAGGTTCCACCTCGAGATGGCAGCACTTCATCCCGAAAGTCCTCTCCTTATTTTTTTTCTAGGTCAAAATGACTTATGTACCAGAAGGGGGGCACCGGAGGTGGGCCTGGTTGGGCACACCCCACCAGGGCGCGCCTGGGGGCCCAGGCGCGCCCTGGTGTCTTGTGCTCACCAGGGTGGCCCCCTCTGGTACTTATTTGCTCCAGTATTTCTTATTTATTCCATAAAAAATCCTCATGAAGTTTCAGCTCATTTGGAGTTGTGCAGAATAGGTAGCCTGAAATAGCTTTTTCAGGTCCATATTTCCAGCTGCCTGAATTCTCCCCCTTTGTATGTACCTTGCATATTATGAGAAAAAAG
>NC_041389.1:350376006-350384991 GCF_002162155.2 Triticum dicoccoides
CCTCCAGAAGGGAAGTTCCCCCAGAGTAATCGCTCCACCGGAGGGCAAAAGTGCTCCTGCCCAGGTTCCACCTCGAGATGGCAGCACTTCATCCCGAAAGTCCTCTCCTTATTTTTTTTCTAGGTCAAAATGACTTATGTACCAGAAGGGGGGCACCGGAGGTGGGCCTGGTTGGGCACACCCCACCAGGGTGGCCCCCTCTGGTACTTATTTGCTCCAGTATTTCTTATTTATTCCATAAAAAATCCTCATGAAGTTTCAGCTCATTTGGAGTTGTGCAGAATAGGTAGCCTGAAATAGCTTTTTCAGGTCCATATTTCCAGCTGCCTGAATTCTCCCCCTTTGTATGTACCTTGCATATTATGAGAAAAAAGGCATTAGAATTACTCCAAAAAAGCATTATTATGCAATAAAACAACATAAATAACAGTAGGTAAACATGATGCAAAATGGACGTATCAGCAAGACATACATCAAGCATTCTGAAATCCAATACTCAATCCAACATAACGAGACCTCAAAGAGCAAGACTCAGTTCATGACAAGAAGGTAGAGAGGGAAGAACACCATAAGATCCAAATATGTTAACAAAGCTCGTCGTACATCAAGAACGTGTAAAATCAAGAACACGAGAGAGAGAGAGAGAGAGAAAGAGAGATCAAACACAGAGCTAGTAGTACACACCCTTATCCCAAAGGGTGAACTACTCCCTCCTCACCATGGTGGCTGCCCAGATGATGAAGATGACCTCCAGTGATGATTTCCCCCTCCGGCAGGGTGCCGGAACGTGGTCCCAATTGAGTTTTCGTGGCTACAGAGGCTTGCGGCAGCGCAACATCTCATCTAGGGTTCTTTTCAGGGGGTTTCATATTTATAGGAATTTTTGGCGTCGGTCTAACGTCAAGGGGGTGCCCGAGGGACCCACAAACTCGGGAGGCGCACCCGAGGGGGTGGGCGCGCCACCCACACTACTAGGAAAAGGCCTACTAATGGCGCACCTAATTTGGCCATTAATGGCGCATTAGTGGTGCGTCATTAGTGCCACACCATTAGTATATTTTACTAATGGCGCATCACTGGTGCGCCATTAGTATCTGGTATACTAATGGCGGACCTCAGATGCGCCATTAGTATATAAAACAGTGCGCCATTAGTATGCCTCCCAGGGGGCCATGTATACCCAGGTGCTTTGGCATACTAATGGCGCACAACAACAAGATGCGCCATTAGTAACTTCGGCATACTCATGGCGCACTGTTTAGTGATGCGCCATTAGTATCCTTTGGCATACTAATGGCGCACTGTGATGTGATGCGCCATTAGTATGAATATTAGGGTTTTTTTATTTTTTTTATTTTCTATTTTTTGCACAGGTTACAAAATGTATAACTGGATAAAATATAGATAGCACACATCAACAACAGATTCATCGAATACAATAGAAGATTAGTCTCTGAATACAATTCATCATATTAGTCTCTGAATACAATTCATCATATTAGTCTCCGAATACAATTCATCATATTAGTCTCCGAATTGAAAAGACCGAACAAAGATAGAACATTATATTACAAGTCTCGAGACCGCGAGTAGCGAGTTTGTCTTCACACTACAAGTCGATATCGATCACCTAAACTACCATCACAAAGAAGAGAGCTGCGGTCATCACGATGAGCATCATCACGATGAAACTCGTCTTCATCCGGTTCCTCCAACGCTCCCTCCCCTCTCCTGCTAGATAGCGGGCGTATCTAGATTCGGCCTCGGCCCTAGTGGTGTACCCTTTGTAACTGTTACCGCTGAATCGGTGAACCTGTCTCCGACACTCCTCCCAGTCGTCGTAGACTCCGGGAACCTTACCCTTGTACACGACATACGACGGCATCGCTATGCACTAGCCAAATGAAACGTTAGTACCAATTCACAGACAATACATAAGCAGTATATAAGTATGCAACAGAACGATCGGAAGAGAAAAGCAAGACATTAATAGCATCGATTACATCTAAGTTGAACGACTCTCGAAACCAAAGAGACATACTACAAGTTCATTAAAGTTTAATTACAACATGAGCCAATCGATGTTTCAGAACTAGACACAGCATCACTGCTTTCGACTCGACTCAAGGGACCGGAGCGTGGATGAAGCCGCCGTCTATCGTGGGAGTCATGAAATAACGGGCGTTGTCAGCCTGCATTTGTAGCATTGTGTCAATGTCACTATTGGACGGTTGATTTCTGAGGTAGAACTGCCCTGAGGTACGAAGGACATCTTGATGGATGATTTCCGCAAACTCCGACTGGATGCGAAAGAATTCTTGTCTGATGTCCGCGCCCTGGATTGCTGACACGCTCGCGGCCCAATCTTTGAGTTTACTCAGTAGCAGAAGTTGATGATGGTCCCGTACAATCGCCCGCATGTGATGGATGGCGTAGTAGGCACCCTTCTGACCGCCAGGCGGCTGCTTGACGCAGCAGAACGTCGTATTGTGGGAGAACACGTGCTTGCCGTACTTACGAATAGGCCAGGTGAAGGTGCCTCCAGATTTGGCGTAGCCGGGGAGAACATCATCAAGAACCTTCTTGACATTTGTGTAGTCTACGTTCGACTGATGGTCCGGGTCGAAATACGTGGCCATCGAATATTTGGGGCTTAGGAGGATGAGCATGCAATGTGTGTCACTGCAGAAAACACGGAATGTTAAAAGAAAAACGATCGAAATCTAAGAATTCATATGTTACGAGCCGGTTGAGGGGAGGACTTACTCGGGAAAGTAAGGCACGAGGAAGTTATCCTTATCTTGGTTTGCCAGAATGACGCCTTCGAGGTAAGAACTCGCGACTTGCCGGTCCCCAGCGCTGCCCAAGCTCTTGGCACGCATGTAGAAGGGGTCGACTATCACGATGTCCGGGGTCTTGTCGCGAATTATCCGCATCTCCATACTCAGCGAAAATAGCCGAACGAAGGTGTAGTGCAGCGGATGAAGGTTCAACATAGCGTGGATGTCATCAAACCGTAGGACGATCATACGCCCGATGGAGTTATCCACAAAGCCCTTGCCCTCTGGCACCTTGGCCGCGAAAACCGGGTATGCCACATCCTTCTCTCTGAGACGCCGCTTCTCCAAAGAAAGAACACTGTCATGCAGACTCCGCATAGCACTGGTTGCAGCATTGAGCATATTTGTCGGTAGCATCGCCCTACCCGCCACATGCACCCTGCTCGAGATATCCTCAGGTGAAGGTGGCCCGTCCTGAGCACGGATCGTACTCGGTGCCGGGTGGCTCGCACCCTTGTTAGTCTTTCTTTTGCGTGCCTTCTTCTTCTCCTGTAATGGGACCGAGTTCTACTCACAGACCGCCTTCTTGAGTGCGTTTGGGATGATAATATTTTGCACCTCGCCTATCTGAGGCTCGGTGAAGTCGGCAGCTAGAGGCGTCTCCTGAGAGCTGAACGGCAGACGACGCATGTTGCAACTTGGCTTCTCCGCGGTACCAGCTAGATCACGCACATCTTTTGTTGGGTTGGGTTCTTGAGAAGGAGGCCCCATGAAGTTGCCATCGTACCCATGTTCGACAAAGTACTGATCGACGTTGCCAAATGTATCGTCGTCGTCGTCGTTCTGATCCTGTGCCATATGCATGTTTGGATCCAGTGGCATAGGGATGTCCGACACCGTTGCGGCGGTCTTTCCATGGGGCCGACTTGGCGCCGGCACGACTGGCGGTGTTGTCTTTGGGGTGGTGTCCCCCGCCCCCAAACGAATCTGGCTCTTCGGCCAAAGCAGGGGCCAGCTCAGGCAGGCGTTGAGGGTCATCACGTCATCATCATCGGCCCCGACAGGTCGAATCGGAGGTAACAACTCGTCGCAGCCTGGCAGCACCCGAACCAGTTGAACCCTAAACAAGTTGGGTGGCATCTGGGTACCGTGGAACAAGGGGTTGCCCGGTTGAACGATTTTGCCCTTGGCAACATCGACCAACTCGTTGTTCACGAAGTGCAGGAGAGTGCACGGAACATTGGCGGCGCCCTGCGAAACAATGTAGGGCGTCAGGGATGCCCGGTCAAAGGCAAGGAGATGAAGTCCTCGGCCGAGAGAGGCTTAATTAGTTACCGTGATGATGGCGTCGAGCTCGGCTAATGTCGAGGCACCGCCAACGGCGGGCGTGCAGTTGACGGAGGGGCCGCTTGCTGCACAGGTGCCGGCCGGCGTACACCCGGGTGCATTAAGCTCCCGTGCCGGCGTCGGAGACACCAATGCCGCCTCCGCCGGAGACACCAATGGCCCCACAATCGCATTCTGCGAGTTGCTGGCCGTGAAGCTAGGAATCGGGGCGGCCCCTGTTGGCCGCCCGCAATCCATGCACTCAACCCCTCGATCAAGGTAGGCACAATGGCGGTGATCGTCGCTCCGAGTTGTTGTTGCACTTGCTCTTGGACAATCTCCGGAATCCGCGCCACCTGTGCCTTGAGTTCTTAAACCTTGCGCGCCTGGCTTTCCGAGCTGGTCTTTTTCTCCTTTCGCCCACCATTGTTATAGTATGACGACCATTTTGTCGACAAGCCTTTGCCGGCCACACGACCAGCTGATGTCGGCTTACTGAGCTTATCCTTGTTCTTCATTACATTCAACACCCTATTTAGAGTGGTGTCCCAAGGGTTGCTCTTAGTCGACCCCGCGCTACTGCTTTCAGTCGCCTGTGGAAGGAATGTGAACCATTTAGAAATTTTGCTTCATTAATTAGAATGCAACCATATGGAGCTAATTATGCGGGGGTGTATTCCTTACTAGAACAAGCTCAAGCGCCCTGGTCTTCGGATCCGTGGTAAGCTCCTTTGTTTTCGGGTCCTTCTTGTACCGGGCCCTGACAAAGTTCCTGGTCTGCTTGTCATCGTATTTATCAAAGAGGGGCGGTAGGCCTTGCTCGGCACGGTCCGCCTCCTCCTTGTCCCATATAGGCTCCGCCACTCTGTAACCGCCGGGACCGAGTGTGTGTCCCCCTAAGTTCAGCTCCCGCATTTCTTTCCCCCACTGACTTGATTGGGAGTTTGCGGTGCTCGAGCAATTGATCTTGAAGTCGTTGTAGTCATCTTCGGTGATCGAAGGATTTTTCTCCTTGATCTTCTCATAACTCTCACCTTTCTTGATCATTCTCTTCACATTGCTTTTCCAAGTAGACAGGGCCTTGCTCATCTTCGTGAGGGCAGCATTGTTCACTTTATTCCCTTTGAGGCTTGTGTTTTCAAATTCAGCGGGGAACTTGTATCGTTCGTGCAGCTTCGTGAAGAGGAGGTTGCGCAAATTCCCTCGGTCAGGATGCCTCAGGTTCTCGGTGTTGATCGAGACGGTGCTCCGGAGAATGCACCCGAGCTGAAGCGAGTACCCCTTGACTATTCGTTTGGGCGCCGTTGGATTCCCGTCGGAGTCCACTTCAGTAACTTCCTCCTTGAGGGTGCGGAGCACGGTCGGGCGCCGGTCCTTCCGTTGCCTCTTCGGTTGGCTGCCATCTGTGTGTGCGCTGCCATCATCAGTGGTGGCATCCTCGGCGGCACCATCAGTGGTGGCATCAGTGGGGTCATCCTCGGCGGTACCATCAGTGGTCTCAGGATCGGTGGGGAAGGCGGCGTCCTCATACAAGTGAGGTTGTTCCTCCATCTCCTGGGACAGCTCCCAGAATGCCTTGCCGCCCGAACCCCCGGCCTCATCGTTGTTGGCCAAGTTTCTCTCTAAATAGGAACAAAGTTTGGTCAAAAAGTTGGTTATTGTTAAGGAACAAGATCATGGTCTCATCATTTAGGGTTTGTCGACACCAAGGCATCCTAAAAGCTAAGCTTTTATCATTGAGGGTTTTTTGACGCCGAGGCACCCTAAAAGCCTAAGCTTTCATCATTAGTCACAAGTACCCCGGCCCATGCATTAGTCACAAGTACCCCATATGTCCTATTTTTAGCAAAGCCATGCTAAAATTCATGGAAAATTTCAGCATGACCTTTGTTGAAAATAGGACATATGGAGTACCCGAATTTGCTGGAACGGAAGTTAATCGACATTCCAGCAAACTCAAGGGCCTCTCGGGTGGACAAGGCAAAAAGGGCCTCCATCACAACATGGAAAATACATTGGCATGTGAAGAGGTGAAACAATATATGCATCTCCAAGCAGTATCATTCAACATTTTGGACAAACCACTACAAGCAATACTGGATCAGATACAAGAAGAATGTGAGAAAATGCAGACAAATACTAACAGATTGAGGTGTTTAACTTGTGGTGCTCTCTGTGCTATTAACATTTCAAGTCAAAACCTTTTCTGGTTAGTAAGTGTTTCTTGAGCATATGTATGTAGTAAGTGTTTCTGCTCTCAGTGTTTCAGAACACATATTTTAGCTACCTAGTACCAGTGCTATTACCCAGCAGTTAATTAGCTTTTGCTTTTGCTTTTCAGTGCCAAATTCTAGCTAGTACCAGCAAATTAACATCTAGCAGCAATCATTTTCAAATATATATACACTGGACATTTTAATATTAACCTAAGGAAAAATGAATAGTTAGGTTAATTACCCACTGTTAGTTATTCAGTCTGATGCTTTGTTCTACACTTTGATGCAAATTAGTATATAGAAGAAGCTATTTACTAGCAGTACCATATATAAAAGACATTCAGTCTGATGCTATTTACTAGCAGTTTTTTTTTTCTTCAATAACTGTATTGTCCATCAGACTGTATTGGCCATATATAAAAGACATTCAGTATGATGCTATTTACTAGCAGTAGTAGCAATTTTTTTTCTTCTTCATTAACTATACTAGCAGTTTTTTTTCTTCTTCATTAACTGTATTAGCTATTTACTAGCAGTACTAGCGCTTGGATCATATGCTAACGCTACATTGATACATCATCATGCTGGGTAATATTAAACCCAAGCAACTTTATAATCAACCCAAGATACATCAACTACTGCACTGTCCTGCCTAATAAAAACAGTCATTCCAGCATATAGTATATAAATCTGAATTTGTGTTTACAAGAAGAGTGCCCATTGCAGTGTAAACCTGAGAACACAACTCACCTCAAGTGCAGGATATAGCAGACACCTACTTCTTCAGGCAAGTGCAGTAAAAGACCGTTTGCAGAACCTGTTTAGTCAGAGTTGAACATTAGAATCCATACTATGCTCTACTATGCTTGTAAAGGAACACCTGCTAGCTAGCTGCTGTCGAGTTGCCAGCATTCGTCGTCAGTGAAAAAAAAATGAAGAAGAAAAAAGGCATGCATGCACTGGTTTGCCAAAACAGAGCACTTTAGTCCTCTGTTTTTGCTAACTGCTACACATACCCCCAAGTGAACCACCACAACATCTAAAAGCTAACAATTGTTTTTGCTTATATAATCAGACTTTTTGTGCTAAAAAACCATAGAACAACTGCTCCAAATTTCTAAATAAACTGCCATTTCATTTTATTCAATAATGAAATGTACTCTTTATGGGTTTTTTAGTTAAATGCAGAAAATCCAAAGTTAATTCCGCCGGGCTTTTCTATGTTTTTATACATAACTGCTAAAACCCTAGGACTTAACTTCTCGGCGAGCTTTCAAGAAACAAAGAAGGACAGTATTTCTCCTGGCTTTTACAAGCCATATCTGGCAGAAATGACTATGCTTGACACCACCTCCCGGCTCAAGGTTGTGCAGGTGCAACCTTGGTTGGTTTAATAAGTAAAATATTGAAATGTCATCAGTTTCTTAACATAAATTATGTGTTGTCACAGTGATTAAAAACAAGAATGACAAGTTAGTTTGGTTTATTGGTTTTGAACCTAAGGAAGACCAACATCCATATTAATCTACAGAAAGAAAAAGACACTAGTTTGCTGGAGATGACAAATTTTGGGTTCAATTGGTTGACCACATTTTACTTGTGTAAAAGAAAAAATCACCATTTGGCATGTAGGCATATAGTCTACGAATCCAATGATTTGTAGGAAGAATAGCAAGTGATAGAAGATTGATTACATTTTAAAATCATAATCAGAAGAAAAAGAATGGGGAAAGGGGAAGACAGACTTGACGGGATCTGGCGAGGGTGCGTCGAAGTTGATGCGGGCGGCGAGGGCGAGGAAGGCGCGGGCCTCGGCGTCGGTGCGGTACAGCGACACGTTGAGGGGCCGGAGCTCGAGGGTCGAGATGAAGGGCCGGCCGGTGGTTGCGTTGGAGAGGCAGACGGAGACGGTGGAGGACTGGGCCAGCACGACGGCCTCCCTTGTGAGGAGGCGGGCACCGTCGTAGACGACGATGGGGGACCAGCGGGTGGCGCTGAGGTAGAGGTCGAACTCCTAGAATGCGTCATCGCCGTTGAATCCGGCGTAGAGGAAGGTGGCGCGGACGAGGTAGCGCGCGTGGGTGGCAACGGGGAGCGCGTAGCAGTGCTTGGCGCCGTCGGACGGGAAGGCGCCGAGGCGTCGAGGCGGCGTCGGGGCGGCGTCGAGGCGGCGGGGCAGCGGCGTCGGGAGAGGAAAGGGGAAGGGGATCGAGGGCGAGGGCGAGGGAGAGAGAGGGGATAGGTTTGGGCCAGGGAGGAAATATGGATGGGGGCGGCACAATACTAATGGCGCACCACCCCTCGGTGCGCCATAAGTACATCCATACTAATGGCGCACCTCACCCTGGTGCGCCATTAGTATTTTGTTTTTGATTTCTGCTCGAGCCAACAGGTTATCTTCCACCTGACCTGATCCACATCAAGTTCCCTCTACTAGCTCGACTGGTCAGCAGCCAGTTCTCACACCAGGAGGTCCTGGGTTCGATTCCCAGGATCCACAATTTTTTATGCATTTAAAATGCTATTTGATACTTATTTGTGTTTAAATATGTTCAAACTTGTTTAAATCATAACAGTAATATTTTTTTATAAGACAGTAATAATTTTTTAAAAAATATCATCAAATAGTAATGCCGGTGGAGCGGGGGAGGGTGCGGGGGTGC
>NC_041389.1:350385202-350412016 GCF_002162155.2 Triticum dicoccoides
CGGTTGAGTAGGGGAGGGGTCCGGGGGGTCGGCGGCGGCGGTTGAGTAGGGGAATCGAGGGTGCGGGGGGTCGGCAGCGGCGGCCGGTGGACCAGGGGGTGCTCGGCGGCGAGGGGGACCGGATCTGGCGAGGTGGGATAGCGATCGAGATGGAGGGGGATCGAGATCGAGTGTCCATGAAATTTAAAAATATTCATGATAGTTCAAAAAGTGCCCATGAAATACAATCGAGAAATGAAGGCTACGATTTAAATACAATCGATCTTAGCTAGCTATCTGTTCACAATCTTCTTGCCCTTCTTTTTCGCAAATGGAGTTCTTCTGTGGAACGGACGTCCTTTAGGTAGGGTGGTTCTGCTTCTTCTTGTGGTGTATGCTGCTACTTCATCATCGTCGTCATGTTCGATCCTCGGGTCGCCGTACTTGTCGAAGTCTTGCTCATTGGCTACTCCATCCATTCCGATGATCTTCCTTTTGCCTCTCCTCACGACAACACGACTGGGCTTTGACGGGTCGGTAATGAAGAAGCATTGGTCAACTTGGGAAGCCAGTACCCATGGCTCATTTTTCACGGTGACGTTTGCGCCCGCGGTCTTGGATTTGGCTTCGGGTATAACCATGGTGGTGAAATACCGGTCTTCTTTTAGGACGCTCTTCGCCCATCTGACACGGAACATCAGGACCTTCTCTACAGCGTAGCTCAGCTCCCAGATCTCCTCGATCCTTCCGTAGTATCTGTCCTTGTCATTACTGGTGTAGGATTCCATCGTTACCCCGGAGTTCTGATAACCATCGCTCTTCATGTCCTTGGCCTCGGTGTAGAATGTGTAGCCGTTGATATCGTACGCCTCATAGGTCATCAGGTTGTGCTCGGCGCCCTGTGACAAGGCGAATATGAGTTGTTCTTCCACGGAAGAATCCTCATGTAAAGGGTACGACAGAAGCTTCTGCTTGAACCAGCGCGTGAAACATGAGTTGTGCTCTTTGATTATATCTCCGTCCGTCCTCTGTTGGCCTCGGTCATTGTACGTCTTCTTAATAAAGGTTTTGTGCTCTACCACCCAAGGATCGACCACGTCTATGTGTTGTAGCATGACTAGGTTTGCTCTTTCAAAGTCGGCGAGTCGACCCTCTAAGTCGACATGCATTTCGCGGCGACCCTCACGGTGACCCCATCCAGCGAGCCTGCCGAGGTGCCTGTTGACGGGCAGACCAACGGGGTTCTCGATGCCTAGATAATTCGTGCAGTAGGAGATGCACTCTTCGATTAGAAAGCCCCTGGCTATACTTCCCTCTAGACGTGACATGTTGCGAACGTATCCTTTGATGACACCATTCATCCTTTCGAACGGCATCATGCTGTGCAGGAACGTCTGCCTGAGTTGGATGATATCCTCCACTATATGGACCAGCAGATGCACCATAACGTTGAAGAATGTGGGCGGGAAGTACATCTCAAGCTCACATAGTATCACCACGATCTCTTCCTGTAGCCTTCTGAGTTGCCTCACGCCAATCGACTTCCGAGAGATGACGTCAAAAAAGTTGCATAGGCCAAATAGCATTTCATGGACGTGCACGTCCATGATCCCACGGATTGCAACTGGAAGTATCTGCGTCATCAGCATGTGACAGTCGTGAGACTTCATCCCACTGAACTTCTGCTTCGCTGGGTCTAGGTATCTGCTTATCTTCCCCGCGTAACCGTAAGGAAGTTTTACTCCTAGGAGGCAGGTGAAAAACTGCTCGATCTCCTCCTGACTTAGAGTGAAGCACGCGAGAGGGTAGTCATTTCCGGTCTTCTTGGCCTTTTTGCCTTTGCAACGACTTACTGTGTCCTGCTTCGCCTCATCATCATCATCATCATCATTAGCGTGAAGCTCCTGCCTGATGCCCATTGATTTCAAGTCTGCCCTTGCTTTCGGCTCATCTTTGGTCCTCTCTGGCATGTTGAGAAGGGTACCAAGCAGACTCTCGCACACGTTCTTCGTGATATGCATGACATCAAGGCTGTGAGGCACACGGTGGATCTTCCAGTACGGCAAGTCCCAGAAAACAGACCTCGTTTTCCATACCTTCAGCAGCGGCTCTGGCGCCTTTCGCTTCTTTCCCGCCTCTGGCGCCTTTTGCTTCTTTCCCGGCAGTGGGCAGTCTTTCCAATTTTTCAACAGCTTGTCTATTTCCTCGCCGCTCCTCGTACACGGGCGTTTTCGGGGTTCGGTTTCACCATCGAATAGATCCTTGCGTTTCCTCCACGGGTCATCGTCGCGAAGCCACCTTCGATGTCCCATGAACACGGTTTTTGAAGACCCGGGATCTCTATCTAGCTGGCGATACGTTGTGTCATCCATGCACCTTACGCATCCATAAAATCCGTGGACTACCTGCCCTGCGAGATATCCGTAACCGAGATAGTCGTGCACCGTCGTGAGCAGTGCGGCTCTCATAGGGAAATATTCTTTCTCTGCGGCGTCCCACGTATTGGCTGGCGTTTTCCACAGCGTGTCAAGCTCCTCTTTCAGCAGCCCCAGATACAGATTGATGTCGTTCCCTGGTTGTTTCAGTCCTTCAATTAGCATACTCATGTGAATGTACTTCCTCTTCATGCACAACCAGGGGGGAAGGTTGTACATCCACACAAACACAGGCCAGGTGCTATGTGTGCTTCTCTGGCTGCCAAACGGATTGACTCCATCAGTGCTCGCGCCCAGCACGATGTTCCTTGGATCGTTCCCAAATTCTAGGTCTTCGAAGTTCAACGCTTGCCACTGGCTCGCATCCTTAGGGTGACTCAGCATCTTGTCTTTTTTATCTATCTCCGGATCATTTGCGTCATCTTCTCGCTTCTTCTCCTCCCTATCCGCGTGCCAATGCAGGAGCTTTGCTACCTTAGGGTCCATGAAATACCGCTGCAGACGAGGAGTGATCGGAAAGTACCACACCACTTTTCGAGGAGCTTTCTTCCTCTTCTTGTATCGAGTGACGCCGCACACCGGACATATGGTAGACTCCGCGTGCTCATCCCGATAAATGATGCAATTGTTCATGCACACATGGTATTTCACGTGCGGTAAATCCAGAGGACACACGATTTTCTTCGCCTCCTCCAAACTGGTCGGGCACTTGTTCCCCTTGGTAAGACGTTCGTGCCAGAATGACATGTTCTCGTCGAAGCATGCGTCGGTCATTTTGTGTTTTACCTTCATCTCCAGAGCCATGAGCGTTACTTTCAGGCGGTTATCCTCGGGCCTGCATCCTTCATACAATGGAGTAACCACGTCTAACTCAAGTTGATCCATCTTGGCTTTCTCTCGGGCGGCAGCTCTTGCGTTATCCGTTTGCTTGAGAAGCAGCTCTTGAATATGAGGGTCCTGCACCAAGCCCATCGATGGTCCAGCGTCGTCTGCTCCGCCGGCATCATCATCTTCATGATCATGCCCGTCGTCTGCTCCGGCATCTTCCTCATCATCATGTCCTGCATCTTCTACATGATGACTGTGTACAGCATCACCATCGTGATCATCTCCTGGGGATTCTTCGTCTTCTCGCCCGCCCGAGCCGCGGTGGTTGTCTTGCTGCCCTTCCTCATTTCTTGTCGGGCCCCCATGGACGACTTCGTAGTCATCTTCATCACCTTGCCACCGATAGCCATCCATGAAACCACGCAAGAGCAGGTGGTCCCGCACCTGCCCGGAATCCGGGTCCGCAATAAGGCTCTTCAGCTTGCATCTTCGACACGGACATCTTATCTCCGTCTCGTTCTTTTGAAGCATCTCGGCCTTCGCGGACCTCAAAAACCTATTCATGATTCCTTCGGTCATCGTGCGGACCATGGTCGCCTGCGGGGTAGAGCAAAACGATATTTTAGAACCAAGAAAAAAATTGGCATGACTTTCCCTAAAAATAGGACCAAAAAGAATGCTTAATGCCAAAATTCTCGCCGAAACGGAAATGAATCAACATTCCGGCAAAATATTGGCAACTATCGCATTTCAAATACCGGTACACCTCCAAACACAAACACATATGCAACACCACAAACATATGCAACACCACGAACATACATAGATCTTGCTAGGCCATAAAAAGTGCATGTGCACATTGTTGTAGGGAGAACAACATAAATATAGCTTCCCCCCTTACTTACCTATCAAAACAAGGTAATTTAACCACTTAATTTGAATGAATCTATGGTGGAAATGACGTGAAAAAGAGGAGGCACCCGAGACAAGGAGGAGGTGGAGGGATTGAAGTGGGGAGAAAGTGAGTGTGGGTAGGAGAGGCTATCCAAAATATCTTGTTGCTGCCCACTTACTAATGGCGCACCAACTCTAAATGCGCCATTAGTAATCCAGTTTACTAATGGCGCACCTTTTGGTGGTGCGCCATTAGTAGTTTTGCAAAAAAAACATACTAATGGCGCACTGTTCCATAGTGCGCCATTACTAGTTTAAACTAGTAATGGCGCACGGTGGAACAGTGCGCCATTAGTAGTTTTGCAAAAAAAAAGGAATAAAAAATATAATAAAAAAAACAACATTAGTGGCGCACTTTCCGACAGGTGCGCCATTACTAGTTACAACTAGTAATGGCGCACTGAGTCTGGATGCGCCATTAGTATGTTTGGACAGGCGCACTAGTTAAAAAAATTTGATACTAATGGCGCACCTTGGGCCAGGTGCGCCATTAGTAGTTTCAACTCTAATGGCGTGTCAGAAGGTGGTGCGCCATTAGTATATACTAATGGCGCACCGCTTGTCTGGTGCGCCATTAGTGTCAATCCCATCTATAGCCCTTTTTCTAGTAGTGTCAGGCTTGTAGCTCCCTCGGACACTTCCTGGCCTAGCTCCGTTGCTTCGGGGGGTCTCTTTTGGTCCATAAAAGATCACCGTAAATTTTCAGCCCATTCCGAGAACTTCTATTTCTGCACAAAAAACGACACCACGGTAGTTCTGCTGAAAACAACATCAGTCCTGGTTAGTTCTAATCAAATCATACCAAAACCATATAAAATTTGTTGCAAACATGGAATGAATACTTAATAAATTATAGATACATTGGAGATGTATCAGCATCCCCAATCTTAATTCCAGCTCGACCTCGAGTAGGTAAATGATAAAACAAATAATTTATGAAGTGTGAATGCTAGCATAGTGCATAAAATTGATCAATGATCCAAACACTTTTTCTAATATCATTAAATATCATAAAAAATAGCTCATCTCATAAAACTTCTCATGATCAAGTAACAAGTTGTTCACATGTTAAAGCATAGACCATAAACTTTCTTGAAAATTGACAAACTATGTTCTCAGTCATGAAACAATCGCAATTCATCTTATTTTCAGGAAGGGTCTATGTAAGAGCTTTGATTTAGCAAATTCCACAGACTCAACTATCATATAGTCTTCCATGATTGGTGACACTCATAGCATATTTTTAGAACAAATAGCTTCCATCAAACACGGAGAAAGATAGGGGCTTAATGTTTCGCCCTCCAACTTATTTATCATATAGATAATTGTCAACAATAATAATTCATGATCAAATATATTTGAGTGGCCATACATGCTTGGATCTTTCCCCACCACATGATACTTGACAACTAGATAATAATTGAGGTTGAAATGAGAAGGAATACTACTAACTCTTCCATAAAAGTAAAAGATAGACCCTTCGTAGAGCGAAGCATGGATTTGCGGAGGTGCTAGAGCTCGAAGTTTTGTAAAACAGAGATGAATATAATTTTGGGAGGTATGCTTTCATTGTCAACATAGTGACTGAGAGTTCCCAATATCTTCCATGCTAAACACATTATAGGCGGTTCCCAAACAAAAAGGTAAAGTTTTTACCCCCCCCCCCCCACCAACAAACACAAGTTGCGGTGAGCCGAATCCTCGGGTGCCCTCCAAACCAACAACGATCTGGGGGAGTTTTGTTTCATTATTATATTTTGATTTTCAGTTTGATCATAGGCTGGGCATCCCAATTACCAGCCACTTTCTCATGAATTACAAGTGAATAAACACTGATCATGAGAATAACACACCTAGCATGGAAGATACTGACTGCCCCTTGTCGCTTCATGAGAGATTTGGGCATACAAAATAGATTATTATTTGAAGATTTAGAGTTTGGCACATGCAAATTTACTTGGAACAACAGGTAAATACCACATATAGGTAGGTATGGTGAACTCATATGGAATAACTCTGGCTTCAAGGATTTGGATGCACAAGCAGTGATCCCGCTTAGTACAGGTGAAGGCTAGCAAAAGATCCTAAGCAAGCACTGAGGGAGTCCTGGATTAGGGGGTCCTCGGATGGCAGGACTATATACTTTGGCCTGACTGTTGGACTATGAAGGTACAAGATTGAAGACTTCGTCCCGTGTCCGGATGGGACTCTCCTTTGCGTGGAAGGCAAGCTTGGCAATGCGGATGTGTAGATCTCCTTCTCTGTAACCGACTCTGTGTAACCCTAGCCCCCTCCAGTGTCTATATAAACCAGAGGGTTTAGTCCATAGGACAACAACAATCATAATCATAGGCTAGATTCTAGGGTTTAGCCTCTACGATCTCGTGGTAGATCAACTCTTGTAATACTCATATCATCAAGATCAATCAAGCAGGAAGTAGGGTATTACCTCCATCGAGAGGGCCCGAACCTGGGTAAACATCGTGTCCCCTGCCTCCTGTTACCATTAGCCGTAAACGCACAGCTCGGGACCCCCTACCCGAGATCCGTCGGTTTTGACACCGACATTGGTGCTTTCATTGAGAGTTCCACTGTGCCATCACGATAAGGCTTGATGGCTCCTTCAATCATCTTAACGATGCAGTCCAGGGGGAGGTTTCCCTTCCCGGACAGATCTTCGTATTCGGCGGCTTCGTACTGCGGGCTAACTCACTTGGCCATCTGGAGAAGATCGATAGCTACGCCCCTGGCCACCATGTCAGGTTTGGAAGCTTGAACTATACTGCCGACATCCACGGAGACTTGATCTTCGACGGATTCGAGCCTGTGGCAGGTGCGCCTAACAGTCACGACGAGCATGACTTAGATCTGCCATCGGGCAGTGTTTGGGAGATCGCGCCTGCGGCGGTCCCGGGAATTAATCCGGAGCAAATTATGCCATCCAAGGACGGGTGGATGGACTCCGCCACGGAGGCCGCACACTCATCTACCTTGGAGCTGAACACTGACCCCACCTCCTATGAGGCCGGTATCATCGGACCCTCGGACTCGTCTCTGGCTTCAGGATTCGAACCACGTATGTCCGTGCCTATCGAATTTGATTGGGCACCGGTCATGGAGTTCACCTCCGCGGATATCTTTCAGCACTCACCCTTGAGTGATGTGCTAAATTCATTAAGGTCTCTCTCCTTGTTAGGAGACTCTTGGTCGAACTATGTCCGGCTCGAGTGGGAAGCGGACACTCGAAGAAATTCGTTCCCCACCCACCACCCACTTAATAGCCACCGTCAATGACTTAACCGACGTGCTTGACTTCAACTCCGAAGACATCAATGGTATGGACGACGATGCAGGAGAAGAACAGGAACCACCTCCTATAGGGCGCTGGACAGCCACCTCATCATATGATATATACATGGTGGACACCCCCAAAGAAAGCAATAGCAATGAGGCAATGGAAGATAATCCCCTAGAGAAGCAATCTAGGCACCAGTGTCATAGGCGCCGCTCCAAGCCCTGCCATAGCAAAAATAGTGATACCGGCACAAGAGATGATAACAATTCAGATGGTGCCGAAGACGAAAACAATCCGGCCCAGCCAGGGTACGAGTAGGCCGAGCAAGAAGATGGGCAAGCTAGCCCCAAGGAACAGGTAACACATGGAGAATCAGAGGATGATAATAACATGCCTCTATCCAAAGATGAAGTGAGCCTTGGTGACGAAGAATTCATCGTGCCAGAGGATCCCGTTGAGCAAGAGCGCTTCAAGCGACGGCTTATAGCCACTGCAAAAATCATGAAGAAAAAGCAGCAACAACTTCAAGTTGATCAAGATCTGCTAACTGATAGATGGACCGAGGTCCTGGCTGCCAAGGAATATAGACTCGAGCGCCCTACCAAAAGTTACCCAAAGCGCAGGTTGCTACCTCAACTAGAGGAGGAGGCGTTAAAGCCCACACTACCAGCGCATGATGCGGCTGACCGGCCACCTCGTGGCCGAGACAAAGCGGCGTACAAGCCTGAAGTCCAGACCGCACCCCGTCGCCAACCAAACAATAATACTAAGGACCGGGGCTACACGAAGGACCTGCAAGACATACTGGAAAACAAAGCAGGACAGTCAAGATCGATCTACAGATCACGGGGGCGCGCCACAACGTGTGATGATGAACGTCACGCCGGATACACTAAACAAAAGTCCGGCCGGGCTGAATACAATAAGCCAGATTCATTTGAACTGCGTCAGGATGTAGCCCGGCATAGATGCGCTTCACACCCCCTATGCTTCACTAATGAAGTAATGGATCATGAATTCCCAGAAGGGTTTAAACCCATGAACATTGAATCACATGATGGAACAACAGACCCCGTGGTATGGATTGAAGATATTCTCCTACACATTCACATGGCCCATGGTGATTACTTACATTCCATCAAGTACCTACCACTTAAGCTCAAAGGACCGGCTCAGCATTGGCTGAATAGCCTGCCAACAAGCTCCATTGGCAGTTGGGAGGACCTGGAAGACGAATTCCTTGTCAACTTCAAGGGCACTTACATGTGACCACCGGATGCTGATGACTTAAGTCTCATAACCCAACAGCCCGGAGAGTCAGCCAGGAAATTCTGGACTCGGTTCCTAACTAAAAAGAACCAAATTGTCGACTGTCCGGACCGAAGCCTTAGCAGCCTTCAAGCATAACATCCGTGACGAATGGATCGCCCGACACCTCGGTCAAGACAAGCCAAAGTCCATGGCAGCCCTCACGACACTCATGACCCACTTTTGCGCGGGCGAGGATAGCTGGCTGGCTCGTAGCAACATCACATGAAAAAATCTCCGGCGATTCAGACACCAGAGATAGCAACGGCAAGCCATGACGGAATAGACACAAGCATCGCAACAATGGCAACACCGCTGAAGACACGACAGTCAACGCCGGATTCAGAGGCTCTAAATCCGGACAGCAGAAAAAGCCATTCAAAAGAAACAATCCATGCTTGTCCACTCTGGACCGCATACTCGATCGCTCATGTCAAATTCACGGCACCCCCGATAAACCAGCCAACCACACCAACAGAGAATGATGGGTGTTTAAACAGGCCAGCAAGTTGAATGCCGAAAATAAGGAAAAGGGGCTGCATAGCGATGACGATGAGGAGCCCCGGCCGCCGAACACAGGAGGACAGAAGAAATTCCCTCCCCAGGTGAAAGCGGTGAATATGGTAAACGCAACCCATATTCCCAAGCGGGAACGGAAGCATGCACTAAGGGACGTCTATGCGATGGAGCCAGTCGCCCCAAAGTTCAACCCATGGTCCTCTTGTCCGATCACTTTCAATCGCAGGGACCATCCTACCAGCATCCGTCATGGCGGCTCGGCCGCATTGGTCCTCGACCCCATCATCGACGGATTCCATCTCACACGAGTCCTCATGGACGGTGGCAGCAGCCTGAGCATGCTCTATCAGGATACAGTGTGCAAAATGGGCATCGACCCCTCAAGGATCAAGCCCACAAAAACCACCTTCAAAGGTGTCATACCAGGTGTGGACGCCTGTTGCACGGGCTCAATCACACTGGAAGTGGTCTTCGGATCTCCGGACAATTTCCTAAGCGAGGAGTTAATCTTCGACATCGTCCCCTTCCGCAGTGGCTACCATGCACTGCTCGGACGAACCGCATTTGCCACATTCAATGCAGTACCGCATTATGCATACCTCAAGCTCAAAATGCCAGGACCTCGCGGGGTTATAATAGTTAATGGAAACACAGAGCGCTTGCTCCGTACGGAGGAGCACACTGCGGCCCTCGCAGTGGAAGTACAAAACAGCCTTCTTAGGCGAACAGCCAATTCGGCGATAAAGAATCCGGACACCATCAAGCGAGTCCGGAGTACCCCACAACAGGATCGTCCGGCAAGTCTAGAGCTTGACTAGAAATCTGGCGTACGTCCTAGTCCCAGTCATTCAGCGGAATTTGTGCCGCGCGTACATAACTACGCACTTAAAATACCATGGGCATAGGCGGAGGCACGGCTGTGACACGGTCCACAATGCGGTTCGACCGCCACAGGCCCCACGCATCTTTACACCCCTTCTTCTTTCAGGTCCCTATCTTCGGGAGGTTCTTCCGATAGACTGACTATCGGACACATAGCGGGACGGACACACCAAGAAGACAAGAAGCTTTGGCGTACAAGGGAATCCTTAGGTGGTCTCTGATAACGATCGTTATACCTGTTTTACATACCCGCACACAGCTCGCTCCTGGTCAGGATGTGTCAATTAGTCCTATTTTGCTTACGCACTACTTGTATATGTACGCTTTGACGTATTATTTGAATAACAAGGGGAAATAGTGTACAGCGTCAGCTTACTATTACATTTATTTACCCCTTTCCTTTACAGCTTATTTAATGCACCCATGCATTTTGGTACTGTCGGCATTCTGGGAACGGGGGTCCCCAGACTTGCCTGCCTGCGGTGTGGCTCGAATGGTGGCCCAGTACGGCCCGTCTACATCGACTCAAGCTCAAGACCCTCGCGAGGGGCCAAGCCTCGCGGGGCGGACGACAGGAAGCTTCCTCAGGGGAGGCCTCACCAGGCAGGCTCGCGAGGAGGCGGAGAGATCAAGGCAAGGGTACCTAGCGAGGTGCTCATGACATAAGCCATGACGATCGAGACCAGGCGGGTGCCAGGCGGGCGCCGTCCTGGGCAGTGTCCTTGTTTCCCCTTTGGTGCAAAGGGAGCAAGCGCAGGCGTGGAGTACCAAGGTGTCAAGTAAAGGTTACCATTTCGATGCAATGAGACCAAGACCAGCAGAGCGGCAGGATGGAGGTCACCGTGGAGCCCAAGACGACATCATCGTCAGGGCCTTTGGCAGTCGAAGACCAACTTTAGTCTGGATAAGTTGTACTAGATGTTCCCCTTAAAATGGCCGTTGTTGGCGCCCTTCCCGCTCAATATTTGGTAAGAGGACCAGGGCGTCTATATATAGAGCTGGCCACCACAATAGGGCGGCATCTTGGATCGAACCCTTACAAAGCAGAACACCCACAACCACAAGAACACCCCTCGCGAGGCTGTTCTTCTACTGTACTATTCATCATCAGCCCCTGAGGCAATCCACACACCACACACTGGATTAGGGTATTACACCACAATGGTGGCCTGAACCAGTATAAACCCTATGTCCCTTGTGTTGTTCATCTTGCTAGTCTAGATTCTCAGCGAGGCGTTGGGACATAGGTTGGTAGAGGACAGATCTTCGTGCGCACCCCAGAGTTCGAACCTTAAGGTCTGTCGGAACCCTACATCCGACATTTGGCGCGCCAGGTAGGGGTGTGCCGAAATCTTTTCCTCCGCCGTCTCGCGTCCCATCGTCTATTGCGTCCATGGCTGACGCTCGCCAAGCTCGTGCCGAGCGTCGGGCTGCTCTTGCTGCCCACGTCGCCTAGACGGCTCCCGTCGGCGAGCCTTCCCATCATTCCCCGTCGCCTGCCGCCACCGGCCTGGTGGGGAACGAGTAGCACGCGTCGTTGCTGCATCCCTTGGTGCGGCGGGAAGGCCGCACCGCCACCCCGTCGCTGACTCCCGCAGGCTCATCGTCGCATGCCCGTCGTGCTCCTGCGGACACGCACGCCGCGTTCCTCCTGGCACGTGAGCTCCTGCACTACCGTCCCGTCGACGACCTCTAGGAAGACTGGCTTGCCTGCATCACCGAGCTCGTCAGCACCGCAGGGGGCTCCCCTGCGCCGTCCCTCTCGCTGTATCGCCCTCCGTCCTGCGCGGGTAACGCAGCTCCGGAGGCGCCTCCGCCGCCTCCTCCCCAAGAGGGCGCCCAGGCTCCGAGGCGCGCGGCCCCTGGGCGAGACCCGTCGCGCCCAGCACCCGCGTAGCAAGAAAGGAGCTGCCAAGAAGTCCCTCGCCCTCAAGAAGGCGCTCGCGTGCTCCCTACACCGGTGCGCCATGATCGTGTTCCTGCTCCAGCATGCCAAGACCCCGTGCTGCTCCTGGCGGCAGCGCGCGGAGACCCCCAGGATCAAGCCCTGCGTCAGCAAAGGCCCCCAGTGGCTACCGCAGGCTGCCACTCCTTCACCGCCGAACTGCGCAGCGTGTCCTGGCTAGGCAAGTTCAAGCCAGATCTGCCTCCATGCTATGACGGCACCGCCGACCCCGCGGAGTTCCTCCAGTTCTACGAGCTGGGCATCGAAGCGGCCAATGGAGACGAAAAAGTCATGGCGAATTGGTTCCCCATGGCGCTCAAGGATGGTGTCCGCACCTGGCTCCTGAACCTGCCTCCCAGCACGATCTCCTCTTGGGACGAGATGCGCACCCGCTTCATCGCCAACTTCCAGGTCACGCGCGAGCGGCCCCCTGCCATGAGCGACCTGTGCCGCATCAAGCAGCAACCAGGAGAGACCCAGCAGAAGTACATTCAGCGCTTCAACAACGCTCGCCTCAAGATCCCCAGGGTGACTGAGGAAGCCATCATCTCAGCCTTCTCTGATGGCGTCCGTGACATCAAGATGAAGGAGGAACTGGCGATCCACGAAGAAATGTGCACATCACTGGAGCTGTTCAACTTGGCGACAAAGTGCACCAGGGCTGAGGAAGGACGCCTCTCCCTCCTCGAGCTTCCAGCTACTAATCCTGAAGAGAAGAAGCCCAAGGCCAAGGATGTGAAGCGCAAGGGAGAAGTTGTGCTCGCAGCTGAGCCAGACACCAAGTGTGACAGAGATCAGCCGGAGTCGTCCAAGGGCAGCCGGTATTGCGTGTACCAAGACCTTCACACCCACAACACCAATGAATGTCAAGAGCTCAGGGCTGTATGAGAACGACGTGTCGGCCGACGCCCCGAGTACAGTGACCGGGGCTATGGCCGAGGAGGAGGAAGAGGTGGAGCACGATGGGAAGATCGTGGCCCACGCCAAGGGTGGCTTGACCGGCCTTGTGAGGACCACTGGCAGGACTAGCCTCGCGAGGGGGCTTGGAGGGATCAGCCTCATGAGGATTGCCCACAAGGCAACGCAGGCCTTCCTCCTCTGCCACCATAGCCAAGAAGGAATGAAGACCAGCACCAGGACGAGGGGGCTGGGGGCTTCCAGGAGCCGCGTGCTATCGCTTGCATCTTGAGCGGGGCTCAGGTCCCAGCCTCTCAGTGCATCTTCAACCAATTTGCTCGCGAGGTGAACATGGTCCTCCCAAAGCTCGAGGCCTTGCACCCTCTCAGGTGGTCCACGTGCGCCATCACGTTCAGCTCAGGGGATCAGCTCAAGTGTGCATCGACAGCTGGGGTCCTCTCGATGCTCTGTTCCCCAGTCATCAGCAATGTGCAGGTCACCAGGACCCTCATCGATGGCCGCGCAGGGCTGAACGTTTTGTCTACCGAGACATTCAACAATCTCCAAGTGCGCTACGATCAGCTTCAACCAACCAAGACTTTCTCAGGAGTCACTGATGGTTCTACCACCCCGATAGGGCAGGTCCGCCTCCCTGTCACCTTCGGACAGCGCAAGAACTATCGTACCAAGCTCATCGACTTTGACGTCGCTCACATTCGCCTGCCGTACAACGCCATCCTCGGGTATCCAGCCCTGGCAAAGTTCATGGCAGTGACTCACCATGGCTACAATGTCCTCAAGATGCCAGGAAGCGGGGGAGTCATCACAGTCCCCTGTGAGGAGAAAGATGCAGTGTGTTGCCTTGAGCGTGCCTTCCAGGCCGTGTCAATCGAAGACCTAGATATCAAGAGTGGGAGCCCTCCCGAGGCGGCTCCCAAGAAGAAGAGGACATCACCTGGCCCAAGGCCTCAGGAGGCAGGCACCTCCGGCGGCACGGCGCCAGGATCCGCGCCCGTTCAAGGGGCGCCTCCCTCAGTCGCATAGGAAGGCGCGCCCGGCACCCTCCTCGAGCAAGGCTCGGGGCCTCTCTCCTCGAGGGCCACTGACCTTGCGAAGATCACGAGGGAGGCGCTTGGGCACCACTTGGAGGCGTGCTTTGCGGCACGTTTCCCTTAGGAAGGTACACGGCAAGGAAGATCCAACCCTCAGGAGTTCATCACTAAAATCACTCAGGAGTTACAGGAGTCAAGAGTCATGTGTGGCAACCGCCGCCTGCCAACCGTAGCTCTCCATCGAGGCGAGGATGGTGGGCTGAACGTCTGCATCGATGTACCAGGGCTCAACCAAGCCGCGTCTTAGGAGTGCCTCTGGCCTTCACGCGTGCGATGTGGCGAGGGCCCGCCTCACAGCTACATTCGCATGCCTCTCAGGCTGCCGAATGCGGCCGCTACGCATCAGCGCCTGGTGCAGAGCATTCTGGAAGCTCAGGAGGTCAGGCACAACGCGGTCCTGGCGGAGATGGGGATGGTCCTCGAAGAGCCGCCCGGATACCTGGAGCCTCCCTAGGCTCAGGGCCCTGGGGGCTCATGAGGGTCAGCCTCCTCACCGCGCGTCGTCAGCTACTCCAACACTCCTTTGTCTCCAACGGTATCAGGTGACATCTTTCAAGTTCCATTTCAACTGGGAGCTCCCCCAGGGTTGCATCATTCCTAGGTCGCATGGGTCTGTCCCTGCAGCATGTATCCCTTTTGCTCACGTATTTAGTTTACCTTGCTGGGGGAGCCCCTTGGGCTCTATCATCCCCAAGCCGGTCGGGCCTGACCCAGTGGTGTGTATCTTTCTCGCATCTATCTAAGTTGGTTTTCTCTTTCATGCTCAACCTGCCCATCGTAATCGCCTGCTCGATTGACACCAACCCTTGGAGCTGCTTGCCCCGACATGGTGCTTGTGCATGGCTCCGTCCCTGCAACATCGACAAACCTGAGTGGCCGAGCTCTGGCCGCGGCAGCCCCGCAAGGCGCCACCTCACCAGGCCCTCAGTGCCCTCATCACTCCCTCAAAGCAACCCGTGGATGGTCGGTAATCGTATTGGCAATCCTTGTTTTCCTCATGATTGGTTTGCAGGGCCACTCTAAGGAATAATGTCAGGCAAGGCCTTCGTGATCTCTCTCTCTCTCTCACCCGCGCAAATCGCTTGCATGTTAAAAGGGGGGCGCCTGAGCATCGCGACTCATGGGCTCTTACTCGCTCTCCAGCCCTCACCTCCTAGCCTTGTCCACGGCATCGCGACCTGGCGTACCAGCGACGGCTGAGCTCGCTCGAGGGCCGGGACCTCAGGACGTAGAGCACGAAGGAGAGCGCGGGGAAGAGTGAAGAAGCTCATGAGGACCTCATCGGGAAATTTCCCAGCTGCCAGCGCGCAGGCCCCGCGTCGCGCCGAGTGATGACTCCAAGCTCCTAAGATAAGTCACTCCCTAGAACAGCTAGCTAGAGCAACACCCGACCTTCAGTTAATGTGGCTCTGTGACGGCGACGTTGTCGTCCTTTCTCGCCTAGCGATGGCTGCTTGAGCGCTAAAGGGGACCTCCTGAGCATCGTGCCTCGGGGGCTCTTACTGGACCTTGGGACGCTCACCTCCTGGCCTTGACCACGGCATCGCAACCTGGCATACTAACGGCGGCTGAAGCCTGCCTGGGGACCGGGACCTATCAGCGTAGAGCGTCGAGCCCCCATGAGGATAGAAAGGACGAACTAAGCTGGGACAGGACATGCATCTCGCAATACTTCACGATAAGGATCATATCGACAAAAGACATCACAGACGCTTTACATGCCCCCTTGGGGTACTTCCTTGATTCTTTGCAGGGAACAAAAGGTGCAAATCCTAAGGGACTCCAACTACGCGCTCCTCCATGATCGACGCCATCATCAACAGTGGGTCGCTGAGCGTCGGCGCCAACCCCATCCAGATCAGCCGCGCCGGCGGCCCGATGCGGTTGCCCTGCTCCGAGAACGACGCGAGCTTGGGGGCTCGTAGCTGTCGCCGCTCGTCTCCAGAGTCGCGAGATGCTCGGGAGAGTCGCTGGACCCTCCGGCTCCTCCGCTGCTACCAGAGGAGCTGCCGGGGAAGCGGGCGGCAGGCTTGGCCCTCGCCACTCCAGGGCTTCGGCCGCTGTCCCTGGGGCAGCACTCCAGACGGCGTCCTTCTGCATCAAAGACCTTGAAGAACATCAAGGAGGCGACGTCGTATTCTAGATGAATCATGAGGGCGCCCTCCGTTCGGCAAGCCCGGGCGATCTCGCACCAGCCGCGGGTCATGAAGACCTTGCCCGGAGAGACAACTTCGACCTCTGCTTCGGTGGCGGGGGTGCTGCAGTCGGCGTGCTGCAGCTAGAGCTCCTGAGGCCCCCTCGACGGTATCTCGAAGCCGAAGGAGGGAGGAAGGCAAATCCAGGAGCGTGGGGGCATAGCAGTGTGAAGCACAAGCTCGCGAGAAGAGCCCTCAGCATGGACCCCAGGGGCGACGACGCGCACCGATGTGACTCGTCGGCAGTATCACTCGGTGTCTCCTTCTCCAGAACCCATGGCTCGGGCGTACAAGGGCAGCGGAAACCCTGGCGGAGGCCGCTCATACCAAGGCCTCGACGCCTCATGCTGAGTGCCCTCGTCGCGGCAACAGGGGACTGGCCGCTTCTTCAGTGGGAGTGGGACGGGCCCCTCTCGGGGGGCCTTCCCCTTCTCCTCGGCGGAGAACCGGCGAATTGGCACCATTGTCATCAAAATGGAGGAGTGGAGAAGAAGAGGCGGAGTAAGGAGAGATAGATTGGGAGGGCTCGCGCCGTTCCGTACTTATAGCCGGAGGAGGCTAACCGTCGGCCTCCACGATCGCAAGTAATCATGACTCATTTTTTGCATGCAGAGACCTGTCAAGACGGGAGTACCAAGGGGGCAAGCGCAGGCGCGGAGTACCAAGGCGTCAAGTAAAGGTTACCGTTTCGGTGCAACGAGACCAAGACCACCAGAGCGGCAGGATGGAGTTCACCGTGGAGCCCAAGACAACATCATCGTCAGGGCCTTTGGCAGTCGAAGACCAACTTTAGTCAGGATAAGCTGTACTAGATGTTCCCCTTCAAAATGGCCGTTGTTGGCGCCCTTCCCACTCAATATTTGGGAAGAGGACTAGGGCCTCTATATATAGGTCTGGCCACCACAATAGGGCGGCATCTTGGATCGAACCCTTACGAAGCAGAACACCCACCACCACAAGAACACCCCTCGCGAGGCTGTTCTTCTACTGTACTATTCATCATCAGCCCCTGAGGCAATCCACACACCACACACTGGAGTAGGGTATTACACCACAATGGTGGCCTGAACCAGTATGAACCATGTGTCCCTTGTGTTGTCCATCTTGCTAGTCTATATTCTCAGCGAGGCATTGGGACGTAGGTTGGTAGAGGAGAGATCTTCATGCGCACCCCAGAGTTCGAACCTTAAGGGTCTACTGGAACCCTACATCCGACAGGTACGTCCAGTTTGCTAGGGGCTTCAGTGTACCCCATAACATGGCAAGAAAAGTCCGAACACTTTTGACAGTGCGACACCCAGAACTTATAGCATTATATGCATCAGCTCCGAATCATGTCTTGGGTCAATAGTTGGGTTTTCCCGGCTCCTATGTTTTGGTACCTTACATTCCGCTATATCGGCTAAGATAGCACAGGGAAAACTAGTGCGATTGTGTCCCAGTTCTTCCGAACGAGCACCTCAATAGAGAAAGCCGAAAACTAACTGTCATGATGAGGCGAGAGTTGGTCGCTGTTTGAGAGGTCTCAAATCCTTAAAGATTTTTTCCTCTTCGGGCGAGGAATCGGCCTTGTCCGATTTAGGCGTATATAGCGCCCCAAGTTTGGCCTTCCGGATACTAGGGGCTTCACCAAAATTTAAAATTGTAGACTTCTATGGCCAAGTGAGAATGATAAAGGTGTATAGTCTGATTGCCTTGTTCGCTGCGCTAAACACCTCCTTAAAAGAACCAAATATTTGGATAAAGAGTGTTTATATTTATCCCAAACACCCCGGTACTAGTTACATGGGGGCAGAAGCCAACAACTGGCCAACTCTCAAGATTTTATAAACGGCCGCACAGAAGGTAATATTTTAAATTAACAAGCGCCATATAGCGCAAATGAACTCGTTTTCATATTACAGGATCACATGAGTACATTTATTCAAACATTACATCCTTAGCACATTCATCCGCCACAAGGCGGGCACCCTTCAGGACACCATCATAATACTTTTCGGGGTGGCGATGCTCCTTGTCCTCCGGTGGCCCCTCTGTCACCAGCTTCTCGGCATCCATCTTCGCCCAGTGCACTTTCAATGCAGACTGACCGCTTAATGGCTTCAAGCCACGGACAGGCATTCACAAGCCGCTTTACCAGGCCGAAGTAGCTGCTGGGCAGGAGCTCGTCAGGCCACATCCGGACTATGAGATCCTTCATGGCCAGTTCTGCCGCCTTGTGAAGTTCGACCAGTTCCTTCAGTTGGTCGCTCAAAGGCATCGGATGTTCGGCCCCAATATACTAGGACCAGAACAAATTCTCCGTCGAGCTCCCTTCCTTAGCTCGGTAGAACTCTGCGACATCAGAGACGCCGTGCGGCAGACCTGCGAATGCTCCTGGAGAGCTCCGTATTCGGGTAAGTAAAAGGAAAGTCTCCTTCACATGCTTGCTTTGCATAATGAATGCCTTACCCGCCGCTATCTTCTTGGCCGCCTGAATCTCCGGAAGGGCCTTCTGGGCTTCGGCCTTGGCGTCTTGCACACTGTGGAGGGCCTTCGCAAGCTCGGACTCTTGCATCTTGGAGTCACGCTCCAAGGACTCGAATTTTTTGACGAAGTCCTGGAGCTCTTGCTGAACCTCATTAACCCGAGCCTCCTGTTTCTCGCGCTCTGTGCACTCCTTGGCCGCCTTGTCTTCGCCCTCGGACAGCGCCTTCTTGAGGGCCACCACTTCGATCATGGCCCCTATTAAAATTCATAATGCTTCTATTAGCATCAACGATTTTTCCCTAATATAACACACGGACGGGATATCACTTACCTTTGTTCTCCTGGAGCTTCTTCTTCACGAGGCCGAGCTCTTCTTCGGCCTGCCCCAGGTTCTGCTTCAGTACAGAGACCTCCGTAGTGAGGGCGGCGGTGGCCAGTAGTGACGCATGCTTATTCACATAGACATAATATGATTAGACTCCTGGAGATAATATTTGATCCTCTGTTCGGCCTTTCTTTCCAAACACTAAACAGAGCATCAGGGGCTACTGTCTATACTGTGATATTTTCTCAGAATTTAATTACTCACCTCAAAGCCTGTCAGGAGGCTAGCGTAGGCTTCATTCAATCCGCTTTTGGCGGACTGAACCTTCGCAATCACCGTACTCATAAGAATATGGTGTTCTACATCAAGGGAGGCGCCCTGAAGCGCTTCCACCAAGTTGTCTGACCCCTCTGGATGGACAGAGGTCATCGGCATAGGCGGCTCGCCCCCCTTAGCGAGGGGCTGCCTTCCTGAATCCGGAACCACAGGAGGTTCCGGTGTAGTATCCGGCTGGGGGCCAAACTTGCTGCGGCCCCCCTCATCAGAATCCATGGGGGTCTTCCCTCCCATGTGCCTGGCGGTGGGGATTTCGCCTTGGGGCGCCTCCAGAACTGTCTCCCACTGGCCCGGTGTCCTCTGAGACAGCACCTTGGTGTCGTCCGCGGCCGGGGGGTGGTGGCCATCGGGAGCGAGTCGCTGTTCATCGCCGACGCACTCAAAGACCCATCCGAGGAGGATAAGTTGATGCGGGCTTTGGACGGACTGCATGATCCTGTTTACCGTGATAAGAAGCAATAAAGCAAAAACATGCCAGAAGTATTATGGTATCCGGATACTTACGACTTTGCCAGGGGCTTGTCCCTGGGCAGCCACTCCTTGTCGCTGTAGGCGGCTGTTGTGGAGTGGTCCGGAGGGAGGGTCCTTCCCTTCTTGGACCCTTCAGCCTCCTCGGATGGGGCGGCCTTCCTTTTCTTCTCCGCCTAGGTTTGGGGGGGGGCAGGGGTTTCCTCTTCCTCCTCCTCGTTTTCGTTGGAGGAGTGGGCCTCGGTGTCTTCGGACGACGAGTCCGACACCACTTTGCGCCGGAGACCTTTCCTAGTCCTCGTGGCCTTCTTCTTGGCCTTCTTCTCTGGCACCTCATAGGGCGCCGAAAACAGCATCTCCGTTAGGAGAGCCGTCGCTGTGTCTTTGGGTAGTGGAGCTGGGCAGTCGATCCGCTTCGCTGTCGCCACCCAATCCTGTTAAGATTGGTGGGAAGGCTTAAATTACTTTCACGAATATATTAGGGGAAGGAGCATCTTGTAAAATATAGATAACTTACCGGATTGGCGGGGCGCTTTGTGTTGAGCCCGCGATCTTCGGTAACGGGAGGAAGTACCTCGGCGGCCTTGAACAGCACCTTCCAGACGTCCTTGTGCGTCGTGTCGAAGAGCTCTCACAGCGTCTAGTGTTCGGTCGGGTTGAACTCCCACATATTAAATGCCCGTCTTTGGCACGGGAGGATCCGGCGGAAGAGCATGACCTGGACCACGTTGACAAGCTTGATTTTCTTGCTTATCATATTCTTGATGCAATTCTGGAGTCCGGCCAGCTCCGCTGGCTCGCCCAGGCTAAACCCTTCCTTTTCCAGGAAGTAAGCCGCATGGGGATGCCAGATCAAAATTCGGGGGCCGCTGCCCAGTTGGAGTCGCATGGCTCGGTGATGTAGAACCATCCCGATTGCCACCCCTTCATGGTCTCCACATAGGAGCCTTCGAGCCAGGTGACGTTGGGCATCTTGCCCACCATGGCGCCTCCGCACTCCGCTTGCTGGCCGGCCACTATCTTCAGCTTCATGTTGAAGATCTTCAGCCACAGGACGAAGTGGGGCTTGATGTGGAGGAAAGCCTCGCACACGACGATAAACGCCGAGATGTTGAGGATGAAGTTGGGGGCTAGATCGTGGAAATCTAGCCCGTAATAGAACATGATCCCACGGACAAATGGGTGGAGGGAAATCCCAGTCCGCGGACGAAGTGGGCGAGAAACACAACCCTCTCGTGGGGTTCCGAAGTAGGGATGATCTGCCCTTCGTCCGGGAGCCGGTGCGCGATGTCTGCGGCTAAGTATCCGACCTCCCGGAGCTTCGTGATGTCCTCCTCCGTAATGGAGGAGGCCATCCACTTGCCTCCCGCTTTGGACATGTCTGGAATGGCTTTACGAAGAAGGTGGGAACTTGGGCGCTGGAGCTCGAGAGTGCGAGAATGGATGAGCGAAGGAGGAAGAAGGTGTGGGTGAATAAGGGGAATCTCTATCTCTTTATAAAGGCGGTAGAAACTGTGCGCCTCCCCACTTGCCCGTTAAAATTGCTTATTCCCCAAGCGCCATGATTGATGGCGCGGTTGGGTTACCCACACCCGTATTGATGAGAATCCCGTGATAAGGGGACACGATCTCTGCTTCGACAAGACGTGCCAAGGAAACCACCTCGCAATACGTGTAGTAGTTGGTTCAGAAAAATGGTTCGAATAATGACCGGGTCGTGGCGTGATGTCACACTATGAAAAGTTGTCAGCAGATTAGATCTGTGGAATATTGTGCTCTCTACGGTGGTATGTGGAATTTATTTCACAGAGTCGGACACGATCCTCGTGTTCAAAATCTTCTACGGAGTATTCGGAGAAGGAACCCGCCTTGCAATGCCGAAGACAATTTGCGTGCCAGACTCATCATCATTGAAGCCTGGTTCAGGGGCTACTGAGGGAGTCCTGGATTAGGGGGTCCTCGGATGGCCGTACTATATACTTTTGCCGGACTGTTGGACTATCAAGATACAAGATTGAAGACTTCGTCCCGTGTCCGGATGGGACTCTCCTTTGCATGGAAGGCAAGCTTGGCAATTCGGATGTGTAGATCTCCTTCTCTGTAACCGACTCTGCGTAACCCTAGCCCCCTCTGGTGTATATATAAACCAGAGGGTTTAGTCCGTAGGACAACAACAATCATAATCATAGGCTAGCTTCTAGGGTTTAGCCTCTACGATCTCGTGGTAGGTCAACTCTTGTAATACTCATATCATCAAGATCAATCAAGCAGGAAGTAGGGTATTACCTCCATCGAGAGGGCCCGAACCTGGGTAAACATCATGTCCCCTACCTCCTGTTACCATTAGCCTTAGATGCACAGTTCGGGACCCCCTACCCGAGATCCGCCGGTTTTGACACCGACAAGCACCACATGTTGGAGGGTCCATAACAATATAACTTCTATACAAATATACCCAAACATAACTCATTATGTTGTCTTCCTTGTCCAACTTCAATTAATTTACTCAAGTTTGAAAATAATTGATGGGGCTCACAATGATAAAAGATGTCCAAGATAGTATATTTATATGTGAAATCTCTCTTCCTTCAATATTCATTCATGAATTGTTCTAGTGACCAATGTTGTGTTTGCTAACTTTCAATAAATTTTACCACCTATACTTCTTATATGCGAAGTCATTACTCCCCATGGGATAAGCATATGAAACATATATAATTTCATAATTATGATATTCAATTCATTCAACCATTTAAGGATATAAGTGAAGCACGAGAGTAAATGACAAACTACTCCAAGAAGATATAAGTGAAGATCAATGAGTAGTCAAATAATTAAGTGGCTATGTGAAGACTCTCTCTCATAAAAAAATTTAGAGTATTTTATTCAAACAGTATCAAAACAAATAAAATAACATTCCAAGGATAGCACATATCAAGTGAAGAAGCAAAAACTTAGGCTCAACCAAAACTGACCGATCATTGTTGAAGAAGTACGATAAAACAAATCACTCACTTGGGTACTGTCAATAAAAGATTCACAATTGTTTCCACATAATGCCTACTGTACTCTATCATTTCCACAATTTACATTGACCAATATAAGCTATAGAAACCATGAAACAAGCAAACTATGCATTGAAAATAGAATATGTGGAAAACAGAACAGTCTGTAATAATCTGAATATTAACCATACTTCTGCAACTCTAAAAATTCTTAAAAATTAGGAAAATATGGAAAATTTGTATATCAATCACGTGTAAAAAAACTCAGATCAAAAGCGCATTTCTTTGAATTTATAAAATTATAGAACTGGGCACACAAGTTTTTGTTTTTGCATAGAATCAAGTCAACAATCATCCACACTATCCCAAAGGCTTTACTTGGTACTTTATTGAAACAAAAGTTATAAAACATGATTACTACAGTAGATTAATCATGTGAACACCCAAAAATAGTAGGGGTAAATATTGGGTTGTCTCCCAACAAGCGATTTTCTTTAATGCCTTTTAGCTAGGCATGATGATTTCAATGATGCTCACGTAGAAGTAAAGAATTGAAACACAAATAGAGCATCATGAATCACATGGCAAGAACATTTAAGTCTAACCCACTTCTTATGCATATGGATTTTGTGAGCAAATTTATGGGAACAAGAATCAACTAGCATAGGAAGGCAAAACAAGCATGACGTTAAGATTTTCAACACATAGAGAGGAAACTTGATATTATTGAGATATACAAAAGCAAATGTTCTTCTCTCAAAATAACTTTCAGTAGCATCATGGATGAATTCAACAATATAACCATCATACAAAGAATTATTTTCATGATCCATAAGCATAAATTTTTCATTACTCTCTACATAAGCAAAATTATTTTCATGAATAGTAGTCGAAGCAAACTCAACAAAATAACTATCATGAGACACTTGATTGACATAATCAAATTGAAGATCAAAATCATGATGAAAAGTTTCATGTTTATCATTACTATTTATAGCATACATGGCATCACAATAATCATCATAGATAGCAACTTTGTTGTCATAATCAATTGAAAGCCCTTCAAAAATAGTGGATTCACCATTAAATAAAATCATGACCTCTCCAAATCCACTTTCATCAATATTGCGAAAAGATTCAACACCATCCAAAATAGTGGGATCATTACCTGGAGTTGACACTCTTCCAAACCCACTTTCATCAACATAATCATCATAAATAGGAGGCATGCTATCGTCATAATAAATTTTCTCATCAAAACTTGGGGGACAGAAAAATATCATCTTCGTCAAACATAGCATCCCCAAGCTTATCGCTTTGCATATCATTAGCATCATGGATATTCAAAGAATTAATACCAACAATATTGCAATCATGCCCATCATTCATGGATTTTATACCAAACATTTTATCGAATTCTTCTTCTATCAATTGAGCAAAAGAAATCGATCCATCATTTTCAAGAAAGACATTATAAAGATGGATAATATGAGGCAATCTCTCCATTTTTTGTAGTTTTATTTTATAAACCAAACTAGTGATAAAATAAGAAACTAAAATATTCGATTGCAAGATCTAAAGATATACCTTCAAGCGCTCACTTCCCCGGCAACGGCGCTAGAAAAGAGCTTGATGTCTACTACGCAACCTTCTTCTTGTAGACTCTTGTTGGGCCTCCAACCGCAGAGTTTTGTAGGACAGTAGCAATTTTTTCTCAAGTGGATGACCTAAGGTTTATCAATCCATGGGAGGCGTGGGATGAAGATGGTCTCTCTCAAACAACCCTACAACCAAATAACAAAGAGTCTCTTGTCCCCCAACACATCCAATACAATGGTAAATTGTATAGGTGCACTCGTTCGGCGAAGAGATGGTGATACAAGTGTAGTATGGATAGTAGATATAGGTTTTTGTAATCTGAAAATAAAAAAACATCAAGGTAGCAAGTGATAAAATGGAGCACAAATGGTATTGCAATGCTTAGAAACAAGGCCTAGGGTTCATACTTTCACTAGTGCAATCTCTCAACAGTGATAACATAATTGGATCATATAACAATCCCTCAACGTGCAACAAAGAATCACTCCAAAGTTCCTATCGGAGAACATAGGACGAAAATGTGCATCAACCCCTATGCATAGATTACCTCAATGTCACCTCGGGAATCCGTGAGTTGAGTGCCAAAACATACATCAAGTGAATCAGTAGAACACCCCATTGTCATCACGGGTATCCAGATGCAAGACATACATCAAGTGTTCTCAAATCCAATACTCAATCCAACATAACGAAACCACAAAGAGCAAGACTCAATTCATCACAAGAAGGTGGAGAGGGAAGAACACCATAAGATCCAAATATATTAACAAAGCTCGT
Organism: Triticum dicoccoides; assembly: GCF_002162155.2. Taxonomy (NCBI): domain Eukaryota; kingdom Viridiplantae; phylum Streptophyta; class Magnoliopsida; order Poales; family Poaceae; genus Triticum; species Triticum dicoccoides. The sequence goes on from NC_041389.1 coordinate 350,410,531, forward strand.
GGTACATCAATATCGTGCCAAATCAAGAACACGAGAGAGAGAGAGAGAGAGATCAAACACATAGCTAGTAGTACATACCCTTAGCCACGAGGGTCAACTACTCCCTCTTCATCATGGTGGCCACCGGGATGATGAATATGGCCTCCGGTGATGATTTCTCCCTCCAGTAGGGTGCCGGAACGGGGTCCAGATTGAGTTTTCGTGGCTATAGAGGCTTGTGACGGCCGAACTTATCATCTAGGGTTCTTTTGGTTTTAGTATTTACTATCACAAATGCCCGTGCGTTGCACCGGGAGAGAAATTATTGCGCCCACTGTACATGGAAATGACCGTCATCATGGCATAATAACATCCGAAAGGGCCACCTAAATATGTTTGTACCTTGCAACGGGAGAAAAATCACCTCGCTCTCCAGTTCCAGTAAGCAAATGATGATTTAAGCCTAAACACGGCCTAAAACAAAAGCGATGATTCGATTTACGATACACATCAATTATTCCTAGATGAGTTAAAATTGGGTGCTTTCACCATCTATGCAAAGGGCTATTCTGCATTACTATTCAACAATCAATACTATAGAAAAGCTAACCTTGCTTGATCAATGTGAGCTTGCACGGGTAGTTGTTCAGTTACTCCTTTGCATATACTAAGATATGCAAATTAGCATAAGTAAGTGTCAGTTTTCCTTAAAGCACGATGAAACTAATAATATGATTTTGGCATTGAAGATGACCAAAAAATGTAATTCTCCTTGAAGATGAACAAACAAAGGTAACATGCATGCCAATCTGCATTGCACTGAGAGGATCCCAATCCTTGCAAAATATTTCTCTAGCACGCTTCGAGTTATGAGAAATCCATATCATGTCAGATAGAAATACATGAGCCGATGAAAAAACAGAATTAAAGGAATATGAAAATACCTCATTTTCTTCTCCTTGTAGAACAGTTACTTATTGCGTAGTCAGTTTAGCTATGAAAACCTGATGCATGAACGCTCGGCTAGGAAGAGCAGAAAAAAATGAAGCAACTATTAATAAAAGACTAACTTGACTCATTGAAGCTAGGGTTGTGCACCTGTTAGTTGAATCATGTGCAAGTTTTCATGGAGCAATTAATCCAGCCATGTAGTCGCAGCCAGATCGATCCACCAGCCTGCTTAACATGTACTGTACTCATGTGTTTAGCTGGGAAAGAATCAAGGTAGCCGGTACCTGCAGCTCATAGCTAGTTCGGACTCCCATATATTTATTTTTTGGTCAGATTACAATGTGTGGCCGGCCACTTCGCTTTTTTTTTAATTAAGTTTCCTTTAAAGGTACATCCTGATTTCATTCGTATTATCCCGGTTTTCTTTGTTTGCACATATGTTTGTCAAACGGACAAAAATAAAAAAATAGTGCACATATAAAATACTCAAAACGAGATGAAACAAAGCGGAACCAAACCAAGAATATCTATTCCCTTTAAATAGTAATAATATAAT
>NC_041389.1:350412281-350413377 GCF_002162155.2 Triticum dicoccoides
ATTTGGACTGTGCTAACTTCCGGACGTACTGAATTTAGCAACAGATCCGCACGCCCATTTCTCTTTCTTAATTACTAATTATACATCTAATTATTTCTTTTCCTTTGATTACTAATCTCTTTCGTGGCTAAGGAAAGGATGTACGTGTTTGATTTATGTTTTCATGCATGCATGCAAACTACAAGACAAAACAAATGATGTCAGCAAAATATTCTTTTTATTTCAATATTTTAAAATGTTTTGTAGCTCAAACCGTCGATCCAATTGAAAAATTGTTTTCATATAAAATGTTCGTCGCGACGAGATCTTCGAAACTAGATCCCATGTTGATATATTCTGACGAATTTTTTTTTCATGTAAAAAGTTACCAGGTCTGGGCTATGTAAGTTATCATGCCTTTAACACATAAGTTACCAACCTGTTTTCACGGAAATTATCGGACATGAAAAATTATTTTTCAACCTTTCTTCTCACGTGCACATGCATGCATGCCCTAGATAACAAAAAAAATGTTGATGTTATCATAGATTCTCCCAATTTTAGAACTTCAAAATGTTTTTGTACCTCAAACTGTCGCCCTAATCGAAAACTTGTTTTCACATAAATGATTTTGTCGTGATGATATCTTGGACACTAGATCCAACATTGGTATGTTCCAATGACTTTTTTGGAGGGTAAAAAGTTATCACGGATGTGCTACGCGAGTTATCATGCTAGTTGAGCATAAATTATCATAGTGTTTCCACAAAAATTACCGGGGTATATAAAATGGTTTCTTCGATCTTCTCCCCACATACACATTCATGCATTGCCCAGGAGGACGCAAAATGCTAATGTAAGGGGGGATTCCACTAAATTTCAAAAAAAAATGAAAATGTTTTATAACTCAAACAGTCGCTCCGTTACAAAAATCATTTTGACATGAGAAATTCGTTGCGACGAGATCTTCGAAGCTAGATCTCACGTTGGTGTGTTTTGATAACTTTTTAGGTCAAAAAGTTACCAGGCCAGGGCTAACTAAGTCATCACCTCTATTGTGTTCATATTACCATGTTATTCTTACAGGAGTTACTGAAGGGTGTTTAACAACATGCAC
>NC_041389.1:350414102-350504882 GCF_002162155.2 Triticum dicoccoides
CACATGTTATCAGCTAAATGATGCGTAAATTAGCATGCTCTTCACATAGAAGTTATCAGGGGTATGGTCTCAACAACCACCCACTCCTGTCAAAGTTATCATAGTGTTTGTATGCAAGTTATTAGATGTGCTATGTGTAAATTATCATCCTTTATACATATTCACCCTATCGTATTAACATTGTCCGTCGGCACCATCGGGGCGTTTTGCAGCGAGACCATAATAGCCACGCGAGGTGAATTTTGTTCCACTCTAATAGCACTACATAAATGGGTTTTTCTACAATGGTAATATAAAAACAAAGAGTCAACCATGAAAATACCCTTTCATCTGCACAAGGACTAGACATATAAGGCTGGTCATAGTGGGAGTAACATAGGTAGTAACATAGATGCCACATAAGCAAAATTGGTGATGTGGCAAGTAGTTAATGAGGAGAGAGGCAAATAGAGTAACATAATATGTTACCATCACATAGCGGTTTCCAATGCATAATGAGTCTACAAAGTAATAAATGAAGGCAACTATGTTACCACACTTATGACACTACCCACTATGAAGGTAGTAACATATGTATGTTACTAGTCTAAGTTACTCTCCACTATGACCAGCCTAATAGGTGGTTGGTGGGCAAATGTACTAAACCAACAACCAAGGATCAAATCCGTGAATGACCTATATTTTTGACCGCTGCTTTAATAATCCCGTAAAAATGGTGCGGCATGCATGCTAATTAATCCAGCATTAATTATTGCGAGATTTCGGGATGGGAGCAACAATCGGGCCAGGATCGAAGCAGTACAAATGTGGCAGGTGCAGTTTTAAAGGAAACATTAATTACTACCGAGAATAGGAAACTGAAACCAGAAAATAAGGAAAGAGGGAAGACGAAAATCGGGAAAGAGGGAAGGAGTCTTCGGATCTATTACTAAAATCCTGCCGATTTCTCGTGTGTGTGTGTGTGTCTATATATATATATATATATATATATATATATATATATAGAGAGAGAGAGAGAGAGAGATCACGTCATCTTTTTTCTTAAGGCAGGACAGAGTTTATTCCTTCTAATTTATTTCCTTTGTGAGCGCAAAGTGCATGTCCTCAATAGTTGTATGCCCTCAATTAATCCTTTCTTTTAATTAGTAGCCCTACCCACACAATCAAGCCTAGAGATCCTTCCTTAGTTATCCTATCCTGGCGCCTTATTATGAGTATTTATATATGACAATCACAATCGCAATCACAATCCTAGCCCACAGTCTTTCCTTTAATTACCTGAGACAACGGTCTTTCCTTCTTTTATGCCCATGATACTTTCTTTAATTAGTCCATCAGTTTAATTACCGCGCCCCAATCACGTGGCTGATTTTCTCGGTCTGCTTGTTGATTCCCAACGTGGCTGGTGTATTAACCAGTGCAAATTGACTTTAAAACGCGAGGTGGGACAATTAGACATTAAAGATTGGTAGCTTCGTTGGTTATTCGAGTCGAGAGCCTAGAGAAGGTCATGATGTCGACTCCCACTAATTTTTGCTGGTGGCCCAGTAATTTTGTACTCTCTTCGGAAAAGCCCACTCGCGTGGCTGCGTGGCCTGGTACGGGAGTATGGGCTGGTTCCGTGTGGCCGGCGCGAAAAATCGATCATGAATTTGACTGCCCACGTTTTCTTATTATTAGGAGTAGATTAGTACCACCTTGGATATAGAAAATAAATATGGGCGTGTTGAAGAAAAAACTGAAAGCATAAATTCACGGAAGAAGCGTATTGTGACGGTGAACCCACGGAGTCAATCCGTGTTTTATTATTAACTAGCACAAATGCCCGTGCGTTGCAACGGGAGATGAAAAAAATATCACATGTCTCTAAAATGACAACCATTTCAAGACCTTCATCTGTGCACGTCCTCTGTAACATGACGTATCATCGATCGGATGAGGGTAGGCTATTCAGGATGCCATTTTGAAACATGAGATGTAGTCCTAGGCCAACTTAGTTTACCTTATTAGTTCATTCTGAAATAAAAAATATTGGACGTAATGCCACAAGCTTAATTTAAAAGTGAACGAAAAGAAATAATATTTGTGAACAAATTTAAAGATGTCTCGTAGATAAATCTAGAGTAACAGCGGTACCAAGCAAAACCTGTTTGTTTGTGTTAGGTAGATTTTGTGTTAGACAAGGTCAGAAATGGTACCTTGTCAACACCTCCCCTTCCGATCGCCGCGACTTGCGCGAACTCTAATCCCTAGCTCCCCAACTGCAATATTGCTCCTTTTACGGTCCCATGAATTTGTAGCCATCCATCCATCAATGCATGCGCGTTGCAGTAGGAGAAACTTTGATGTGTATCCAAATCTACTTGCAAAATAAATTCGCAGTTCATGAAAATTCTACAAGTGTGCATAGTATTCGAGAGTTTACCTGCCGTAGCTCCCAAAAAGTTTGCTCCTGACTCCCTTATCTTCTATTTGGGAGAAATCGTTGGGCTGCGACGTTAATTTCTGAAAACAATAATGATACTATTTAAATATGTAACATTTGGATATAAAGTTTTATTATCGATCAAATATATGGCACTCCATAGATACACAAAGAGTGATCAGAATTTTATTGTTGAATTTGGATTAAAATAAATTTCCTTGGTTTCTCAAAAAGAAATAAACTTGCTTCCAATTGAAAAATAACCTCTGGACATGATGCTCAATGGAAGCAAATATTTGTGTAAATCTATGCGAAACCAAATGAGTGAAATACATGATGCAATTTCAAAGAAGAAAATGCAATATCGCATATATTATGACAAAAGGTCCATGAATAAAGAAAACAGCTTAAGCAAGAAGCCAAGGGCAACGTTCCTCTCTTGAATAAAGAACAGGAGGTGCAGTATCATAATAACCTTCGCAGCTTCGCTGAATTCCCGTCAGTCATTATTTACTTCGAGCACACTGACAGACCGGCCTTCGCATCCCCGCAGAGCCCCCCCGCAGCATAGACGGCATCTACCTCACACGCGCTCGGCGGCGCGGACCTCGCGGCAAACCCACACCAGCGGCATGTATTTTCCACTCATATACGGTCATATATCTATCCATATTCCTCCTGTTGAGATGAGGCATATCTTTTTTCTCATTGGGTCATTACCATCCATCTTATCTTTTGCCTCGGTTTTAATTTCTTTGCCCACCCTTCCCTGTCGATCCCAATTGGCTTATTGATTTGAACTTGCAGCCTTATTTAAATTGGTTTATTTGACTGTAAGGTTGCGAGGTGGGATTATTTAAAAGCACCCCAAACCACTCTTTTGCACATACTCATGGCTAGGTCAGTTGGACGTCCGCTTCTGCTCTCAATTGTCGGTTGAGAGTTCGATCTTTCCTTCTCACGACACGAAAACTATTTTTGCCTCCTCTGGCTGCTGATTTGTTTGATGGCCAGAGGCCCATGCTAGCTGGTTGGGCCGTACGGGCTTCGAAACAACGCAGGAATTCGATGGCATGAGGCCCATGCTAGCTGGTTGGGGCGTACGCGCATGAATTTTTCTCTGTTGGAACGGCGTACGAAGTTTGGCACGTACGGACGAAAATTAGTACCACCTTGCTTATATTACGATTTTGTCCACACAAATTGTAAAAGCGTATTATGACATGAGAAGAAAACGTATTGTGACGGTGAACCCGGAGTCCCAATCCGTGCTTTATTATTAATTAGGGAGAGATTAGGGAAAGATAGGAATTTTTGGTGTCAGTCTCACGTCAAGGGGGTGCTCGAGGGGCCCACAAGCTTGGGAGGCGCGCCCTAGGGGGTGGGCACGCCCCCAGGCTTGTGGCTCCCTCGGCCACTTCCTGGTCCAGCTCTAGTGGTTCAGGGGTCTCTTCTGGTCCATAAATAATCATCATAAATTTTTAGCCCATTCCGAGAACTTTTATTTCTGCACAAAAAACAACACCATGGTAGTTCTGCTAAAAACACGTCAGTCCAGGTTAGTTCTAATCAAATCATACCAAAACAATATAAAATTATTGTAAACATGGCATGAATACTTTATAAATTATAGATATGTTGGAGACATATCAGGAAACTAGCAAGAACCGTTCTTACCTACGCAAAGCCACAATGGTGATAAACAAGTAGCCTTTTAACCTTCTACAAGGACCGCCTTTGTCAAATCAGATTCAACTAAAGTAGGAGAGACACATGCCCGCCAGCTACCTTAAGCAATACAAGTTGCATGTTAGTCGATGGAACCGGTCTCATGTGCGAGGACATGTAAGGTTGGTCAGAGCCGCTTCATCCCACAATACCGCTGAATCCAAATAAGACAAGGGAGGTAAGCAATCTAAACATCATGCCCACAATTTTTTTGTGTTCTACTTGTGCATATACATCTACGCATAGACCTAGTTCATGATGCCACTGACGGGGAACGTTGCATGAAAATCAAAAAAAATCCTACGAATCACTCAAGATCTATCTATGAGAAGCATAGCAACGAGAGGGGAGAGTGTGTCAATGTATCCTCATATACCATTAAGTGGAAGCGTATATTATGCGGTTGATGTAGTCGTACTCTTCACGATCCAATCACGATCCAATCCAATGAAGTACCGAACGGACGGTACCTCTGCGTTCAACACACGTGCGGCTCAATGATGTCTCCTCCTTCTTAATCCAGCAAGCAAGGGTGGATAAGTAGATGGGATCTAAACAAGCACGACGGCGTGGTGGAGATGGTGGTGGTGTAGTGCCGGCAGGGCTTTGCAAAACACTGTCGGAACCAATCTGAGGAGAAAACAGAGTTATGGGAGAGGTAGGCCTGCCGCCGAGGCGTGGTAATTGGTGTGTTCAGCCCCTCCCTGTCCCCCACTATATATAGGAGGCAAGGGGAAGGGTTGGGTCACAACCCTAGCCCCTCCTCCAAGGAGGTGAGGCGGCCAAGGAAGGAGTTCTCCCTCCCCAAGGCACCTAGGGGGTGCCTTCGCCCCTTAGGATTCTTCCTCCTCCACCTCTCCTTGGCGCATGGGCCTCTTGGGGCTAGTGCCCCTGGCCCATGTAGGCCCTGGGGCCAAGTGGACCCCCAGACACCTTTCGGCACTCCCGGTACAATACCGATAATGCCCGAAACTTTTCCGGCGACCAAAATAGGACTTCCTATATATAAATCTTTACCTTCGGACCATTTCAGAGCTCCTCGTGACATCCAGGATCTCATCCAGGACTCCGAACAATATTCAGTCACCAATGTACATATCCCAATAATACTCTAGCAGCACCGAACGTTAAGTGTGCGGACTCTATGGGTTCGAGCATCATGTAGACATGACCGAGACACCTCTTATGTCAATAACCAATAGCGGGGCCGGGATGCCCATATTGGTTCCCACATATTTCATGAAGATCTTTTATCGGTTGAACCACGATGTCAAGGATTTGGGTAATCTCGTATGCAATTCCCTTTGTCCAGCGATATGTTCCTTACCCGAGATTCCATCGTTGGTATCTCCATACCTAGTTCAATCTCGTTACCGGCAAGTCACTTTACTTGTTCTGTAATACAAGATCCCATGACTAACTAATTATCCACATTGCTTGCAAGCCTTTTGCGATGTTGTATTACCGAGAGGGCCCAGAGATATCTCTCTGTCATACAGAGTGATAAATCCCAGTCTCGATACATGCAACTCAACAGACACCTTCAGAGATACATGTAGAGCACCTTTATGATCACCCAGGTTCCTGCGCAACTGCGCAGGTTCTCGCGCAAGCTTCCCGCCCTAATCAGTGAAATCCCCCAAAATCCTAATGCTTACCAGCCTACTATATAAACCCTCACGGGTGGCGAGTCATGCGTTGCATTTTCCCCTCCCTCCCTGTAGCTTATCTCGCTGCTTCTCCCACAATCGACAATGGTCTGTCGTTGCCGCTCGGCCACTCCACCGTCATCAGAGCATAGCTCTAGTTGGGAGGCTACACCGCGGCAGCGGCGGCGCAGTCCCCGGTGTAGTGTAGTGCGTGTGGCGTCCCTGTTGGGTGTGCATGGAACACCCACCACACGATCAGCCTCCTGTGCTCGTCAGCAGCTGTTGTCGGCCGCTATTGCTGCCACAACACTGTTGAAAGCCAGGGCCATCGCCAGCTCCGCCGCCATGGCCCGAAGGCGGGAGGTGACCATCGTGGCTGCCACCCCACTGTCGGCCACCGTGGCCATCACCCGCTCCACCACCGCGGCCCGAACGCGGGAGGTGGTGGTCGGCCGCCACCCCATCATCGGCCGCCGTGGCCACCAGCCCACCGTCGATCGTCGGGATCATCACCTGCTCCGCCACCGCCGCCCTAAGAAGGGAGGCGGAGGTGGAGACCCGCACGTGCGGCAGCGACCTTGTGCGCTACATCGAGTTCCTATGGGAGGAGGAGGAGCGCCTCGTCGAGCATGCAAAGAGCCTTACCGCCGCCATGGCCGCAACACACGCCAATGCAGAGGCAAGGAATCAGGAGATCTACAAGCAGTCCGGCTGCTTCGGGAGGGGTCATCTAGAGCGGAAGAGGGTGTTTGAGGTGAGCGTGGCTGAAGGTGCACCAGCGGAAGGCACCGTATTGCAGTTGTCTAGATCATCGGTAGGCTCCTCCTCCTCTTCATCTTATTGAGCACGCTAGGCAGAGGAGAGGCTGCCAGAAGTAGTACAAAGCCCCTCCATAGTAGTAGTAGTATTTAGGGGCTATTTTGTTCAGTTCATCTAACTATAGATGTGGTGGAACTATACAACATACTTACAATTAGCTAGTATACATAGTTGAACTAGCTATTTCAGTACGTGGTTGGCAACAATTGGGGAAAAGTTTGGTCGGTTCAGCTGTGGAGTTGAACTGTTTGTATAAATTAAGAACGACTGCTCAATATATGAATGAAATCTATGCTTAATTAATGAATTTTAGTTGCAAAAATTAGATAGTGCTAGTGATTTTTAGCTGCATATTTTGACAAATTGCAGTGTTACAAGGATTGATAAATGGCAATGTTACTAGATCAACAAATGTCAAATTTTCCAGTTTGACAAATGGTAATATACCCAATATGATAGATGCAAATCTTACCAAATTTTCTATACGTGGTTGCACACGGGTCATCCAAAAAAACCGTTTGCATTGAAGGGAGGTACAAATCCTTATTGCCAAATTTTCTCTTGGCTTAGCGCCAAAGTCTCGCTTTGCATACCTTATTCAATCTGAACCGTTTGTGTTGAAGAGATGCACAAATCCTGCGCAGCGAATTTTCCCTTGACTTACTGCAGAAGACCATAGCTCACTTTGCATACAGATGTTCTATCTAAAATGTTTGCGATGAAGAGTTGCACAAATCCTGCTCGACACAGTTTCCCTTGGCTTACTTGGGAAGATGTCAGTTTACATACGGGTGTTCTATCTAAAATGTTTGCGATGTTAGAGTGGCAGCTATTTGTTTCAAAATGCCTTTGCTGACTGATATTCGAGTGCGCCTTCTCTCAAAATGGACACGAGATTACCACAACATGTCAGGTGCCAATCCATGATAACATGCCAAGTTTCATGAATTTCAGACGAGTTTTGGATTTACTAGAATTTAAAAACAAAGTATCTCAACATTTTGCCGGCAATCAACAGTGCCCTGGTGTTTGAAATTCATTCCCATTTCTTGCATGGGACCTAAGCATGCACCCAAGGACACAGATTTGATTTTTCAACCAATTTATATGCACTAGAGCATGTGGATGTAGTTCAAATTTGAATTATGCACATAAAATGCCTAGAAAACCCAATTAATGTATAAAAATGTCCAAACGAACCCTGAAAAATTCCAAAATTTAACACAACACTCCTGTTGTTCTATGTTGACACTAGAAATCTTTTCAAAGCAATAACAGGCAACGGGTATCGTTTCGTCCGAAAGGTGGCACGTTCCCTACCGAAACCATCAGGTTTGTTGTGAGAAGCTCTGGTTTATAAGAAGCTTATAACCAAACCTGCCCCAAATGGGACAACAAATTTACCACGGCATTTCGGGTGCCATTCCATGATAGCATGCCAAGTTTCATGAATTTCAGACGAGTTTTGGATTTACTAGAAATTAAAAACCATGTGTCTCAATGTTTGCGGCCGAGTGACGGTGGCAGGGTGTTTGACATTCATTCCCATTTCTTGCATGGGACCTAAGCACGCAACCAAGGACACATATTTGAATTTTTAACCAATTTATATGCATTAGAGCATGTGCACATAGTTCAAATTTGAATTATGCACATAAATGCATTGAAAACTCAATTAATGTATAAAAATGTCCTAACGAACCCTGAAAAATTCCAAAATTTAACACAACACTCTTGTTGTTCTATGTTGACACTAGAGAAAAAAATTGAAATCAAGAAGAGGCAATGGTATCATTTTGTCCAGAAAGGTGAAACGTTCCCTACCGAAACCATCAGGCTTGTTGTGAGAAGCTCTGGTTTGTGAGAAGCTTATACCCAAACCTGCCCCAAATGGACATAAATTTTACCTCGGCATGTTGATTATGCTCCATGATAGCATGCCATGTTTCATGAATTTCAGACGAGTTTTGAATTTACTAGAATTTAAAAATCAGGTATCTCAATGTTTGCGGCCGAGTGATGGTGCCAGGGTGTTTGACATTCATTCCCATTTCTTGCATGGGACCTAAGCATGCAACCAAGGACATGGATTTGAATTTTCAACCAATTTATATGCATTAGAGCATGTGCATGTAGTTCAAATTTGAATTATGCACACAAATGCATTGAAAACTCAATTAATGCATAAAAATGTTCAAACAAACCCCAAAAATCCCAAAATTTAACACAACACTCCTGTTATCCTATGTTGACACTAGAGAAAAAATTGAAATCAAGAAGAAGCAACGAATATCGTTTCATCCAGAAAGGTGAAACGTTCCCTACCATAACCATGACGCTTGTTGCGAGAAGCTCTGGTTTGTGAGAAGCTTATACCCCAACCTGCCCCAAGTGGGATAATATTTTTACCACTGCATGTTGATGCCATTCCATGATAGCATGTCATGTTTCATGAATTTCAGATAAGTTTTCGATTTACAAGAATTTTAAAACCATGTATCTCAATGTTAGCGGCCGAGCGACGGTGGCAAAGGTGTTTGACATGCATTCCCATTTCTTGCATTGGACCTAAGGTTGCAACCAAGGACACACATTTGATTTTTTTTAACCTGTTTCTATGCACTGGAGCATGTGCATGTAGTTCAAATTTGAATTATGCACATGAATGCATAGAAAACTCAGTTAATGTAAAAAATGTCCACGTGAACCCCAAAAAATCCCAAAAAATTGCACAACACTCCTGTTGTTCTATGTTGACACGAGAAAAAAAATTGAAAGTAAGAAGAGGCAACATATATCGTTTTGTCCCCCAAGGTGGTACGTTTCCTACTGAAACCATCATGCTTGTTGTGAGAGAAGCTTTGGTTTGCGAGAAGCTTTACCATAACCTGCCCCAAATGGGACAATATTTTTTTACCCCAGCATGTTGATGCCGTTCCATGATAGCATGCCAAGGTTCATGAATTTTAGATGAGTTTTGTATTTACTAGAATTACAAAAGCAAGCACCTCAATGTTTGCCGGAGAGCCACGGTGTCGTTGTGTTTGAAATTCGTCCCCATTTATTGAATGGGATGTAAGCATCAAACCATGGACACATATATCATTTTACAACCCATTTTGGTGCACCGGAGCATGTGCATGTAGTTTAGTTCTGAATTGCGCACTTGAAATGCCTAGAAAACCAAGTTACTATATAAAAATGTCCAAATGAACCCTGAATAATTCCAAATTTTTTTGATGACACACATATAGTTGCATGTTCACTGCAGATATAAATTCTAGAAATTCAAACACCATCCTTTGCAGCTATGACCTGATAACCCACAAGTGTAGGGGATCGCAACAGCTTTCGAGGGTAGAGTATTCAACCCAAATTTATTGATTCGACACAAGGGGAGCCAAAGAATATTCTTAAGTATTAGCAGTTGAGTTGACAATTCAACCACACCTGGATAACTTAGTATCTGCAGCAAAGTGTTTAGTAGCAAAGTAGTATGATAGTAATGGTAACAGTGGCAAAAGTAAACATAGTAGTTTTGTAGTGATTGTAACAATAGCAACGGAAAAGTAAATAAGTGAAGCACAATATGTGAAAAGCTCGTAGGCATTCGATCAGTGATGGATAATTATGTCGGATGCGATTCCTCATGTAATAGCTATAACATAGGGTGACATAGAACTAGCTCCAGTTCATCAATGTAATGTAGGCATGTATTCCGAATATAGTCATACGTGCTTATGGAAAAGAACTTGCATGACATCTTTTGTCCTACCCTCCCGGGGCAGCGGGGTCCTAGTGGAAACTAAGGGATATTAAGGCCTCCTTTTAATAGAGAACCGAAACAAAGCATTAGCACATAGTGAATACACGAACTCCTCAAACTATGGTCATCACCGAGAAGTATCCCGATTATTGTCACTTCGGGGTTGTCGGATCATAACACATAATAGGTGACTATAGACTTGCAAGATAGGATCAAGAACTCACATATATTCATGAAAACATAATAGGTTCAGATCTGAAATCATGGCACTCGGGCCCTAGTTACAAGCATTAAGCATAGCAAAGTCATAGCAACATCAATCTCAGAACATAGTGGATACTAGGGATCAAACCCTAACAAAACTAACTTGATTACATGGTAAATCTCATCCAACCCATCACCATCCAGCAAGCCTACGATGGAATTACTCATGCACGGCGGTCAGCATCATGAAATTGGTGATGGAGGATGGTTGATGATGACGACGGCGACGAATCCCCCTCTCCGAAGCCCCAAACGAAATCCAGATCAGCCCTCCCGAGAGAGATTAGGGCTTGGCGGTGGATCCGTATCGTGAGACGCGATGAAACTTTCTCTCTGATTTTTTTCTCCATGAAATGGAATATATGGAGTTAGAGTTGAGGTCGGTGGAGCGTCAGGGGGCCCTTTTCAATAAGACAGGGGAGCGCGCCCAGGGGGAGGGCACGCCCCCCACCCTTGTGGACAGGGTGTGGGCCCCCTCGTCTTCATCTTTTGCGAGTATTTTTTATATTTTCCAAAACTTATCTCCATAGATCTTCAGGTCATTCCGAGAACTTCTGTTTTCTGCCCAATAAACAACACCATGGCAGTTCTCCTGAAAACAGCGTCAGTCCGGGTTAGTTTCATTCAAATCGTGCAAGTTAGAGTCCAAAACAAGGGCAAAAGTGTTTGGAAAAGTAGATACATTGGAGACGTATCAACTCCCCCAAGCTTAAACCTTTGCTTGTCCTCAAACAATTCAGTTGATAAACTGAAAGTGATAAAGAAAAACTTTTACAAACTCTGTTTGCTCTTGTTGTTGTAACTATGTAAAGCCAGCATTCAAGTTTTCAGCAAATATTATGAACAAACCATACTCACAATAACACTTACATCTCAAAATTACTCATATCAATGGCATAATCAGCTAGCGAGCCATAATAATGAAACTTGGATGACAACACTTCCTCAAAACAATCATAATATGATATAACAAAATGGTATCTCGCTAGCCCTTTCTGAGACCGCAAAACATAAATGCAGATCACCTTTAAAGATCAAGGACTGACCAAACATTGTAATTCATGGTAAAAGAGATCCAGTCAAGTCATACCCAATATAAACCAATAGTAATGAATGAAAATGACAGTGTGCTCTCCAGCGGGTGCTTTTTAATAAGAGGGATGATGACTCAACATAAAAGTAAATAGATAGGCCCTTCGTAGAGGGAAGCAGGGATTTGCAGAGGTGCCAGAGCTCGATTTTAAAATAGAGATGAATAACATTTTGAGCGGCATACTTTCACTGTCAATGCAAGAACTATGAGATGGCGATATCTTCCATACTACATGCATTATAGGCAGTTCCCAAACAGAATGGTAAAAGTTTATACTCCCCCACCACCAACAAGCATCAATCCATGGCTTGCTCGAAACAACAAGTGCCTCCAACTAACAACATCCCTGGGGGAGTTTTTTTTAATTATATTGATTTGGTTTGATCTTTTTGGATCATGGGACTGGGCATCCCGGTTACCGACCCTTTCTCGTGAATGAGGAGCGGAGTCCACTCCTCTTGAGAATAACACACCTAGCATGGAAGATATAGACAACCCTAGTTGAAACATGAGCTGCTCGAGCATACAAAACAGAATTTCATTTGAAGGTTTGGAGTTTGGCACATACAAATTTACTTGGAACGGTAGGTAGATACCGCATATAGGAAGGTATGGTGGACTCATATGGAACAACTTTGGGGTTTATGGAGTTTGGATGCACAAGCAGTATTCCCGCTTAGTACAGGTGAAGGCTAGCAAAAGACTAGGAAGCGACCAACTGAGAGAGCGACAACAGTCATGAACATGCATTAAAATTAATTCACACCGAGTACAAGCATGAGTAGGATATAATCTACCATGAACATAAATATCGTGAAGGCTATGTTGATTTGTTTCAACTACATGCGTGAACATGTGCCAAGTCGAGTCACTCAATTCATTCAAAGGAGGATACCATCCCATCATACCACATCACAATCATTTTAATAGCATGTTGGCACGCAAGGTAAACCATTATAACTCATAGCTAATCAAGCATGGCATAAGCAACTATAATCTCTAAGGTCATTGCAAATATGTTTACATCATAATAAGCTGAATCGGGAACGATGAACTCATCATATTTACAAAAACAAGAGAGGTCAAGTTCATACCAGCTTCTCTCATCTCAATCAGTCCATCATATATCTTCATTATTGCCTGTCACTTGCATGACCGAACGATGTGTATAATAATAATAGTGCACGTGCATTGGACTAAGCTGGAATCTGCAAGCATTCAACTCAAGAGAGAAGACAAAGTAATATGGGCTCTAAGTTAAATAAACAATCATGCATATGAGAGCCACTAAACATTTTCAATATGGTCTTCTACTCTCGACCCCCAAAGGAAAGAAAAGAAAATAAAACTATTGACACGGGAAAGCTCCCAACAAGCAAGAAGAAGAACGAGAAATCTTTTTGGGTTTTCATTTTAATTATTACAAGCATGGAAATTAAACTAACTAATTTTTTGGTTTTTCTTAAGGTTTATCAAACACACAAGAAGAAGGCTAGAAAAAGAAAATTAAACTAGCATGGATAATACAATGAAAGAGTATGAGCACCGACAACTAGAATAGTGTGTGAACATGAATGTAAAGTCGGTGAGAAATACGTACTCCCCCAAGCTTAGGCTTTTGGCATAAGTTGGTCCAAGGCCGAGGGTAGCCTGGCTGATATCCGTAGTTGTAACTGGGGTCGTACTGAGATGCAGCAGCAAATGCTTCCTGAGCTGTGGCATGTTGGCGAGCCGCCTCCGCTCTCCCCTCGTGTTCAGCTGCCTCCTCCCTTGTAACAACATATCTTCCTTTCGCCTGGTAATCAAAAAGGAAAGGAGCAGGGAGAGTAACATGGACAGAGCTATTTCTGTCAAAGATTAGTCGATACTGGAGGAATTGTCCATTCCTCAAAAGAAAATGATGTTTGACCACAGTGTCATAATCTAAATAAATAGGAGGCAACACCATATCCCCCTCTTGTGGGGCTATACTAAGATAATTAGCCACACGGGTCGCATAAATTCCTCCAAATAAATCTCCAGCCCTACCATTATTATGCAACCTACGTGCAACTATTGCCCCCAAGTTGTAATCTTTATTACCTAACACAGCGCTCTTGAGGACACAAAGATCAGGGACACACATATGACATGCTTCGTCTTTACGGTTAATGCGTCTACCAATGAAGAGAGCAAAACAATGTATAGCAGGAAAATGAATGCTCCCTATGGTAGCTTGTGCTATATCCCTAGATTCTCCCACAGTGATACTAGCAAGAAAGTCTATAAATTCAGATTTGTGGGGATCATTAACATTGCCCCACTGCGGAAGTTTGCAAGCAGTTGTAAAATCCTCTAAGTCGATGGTATAAGATTTATCATAAATATCAAACAGGACACTCTGAGAATTACATGAACATTTATATTTAAACCTTCTCACAAATGAATCAGTCAATTGATAGTACTGAGGAAACTTATCTTGTAAGAAGTCCTCAAGATCGGCATTACTCACATATGCGTCAAATTCATCCTTAATGCCTGCATTGACCATAAAATCATCTGATGGCCACTCACAAGCTCGCACTTCTGCGTCCCTCGGCAGTTCATCATCTTGCTCACACATAGCAAGCATGGGTCCTTTCTTTATTGAGGAACCACCTTGATACATTCTCCTAGACATATTTATTTTTCTGATTTTTTTTGAAATTTTAGTAACTTCAAAATAAAAGTGAATAAAACTAAACAAGATTGGTAGCAACTACTCCTACAAGTGCCTAGAGCCTATATCATGCATTAGAATTACTTGGGACCTCATAAATTTGACATGCAAGCTCAAGAACAGGGTCACCTATGCAGCAAAAATTTGCAATGAAAAGCACTAGAATAAAAACTAATTGGACCAATGGAGGAGTAACATACCAAGCAACAATCTCCCAAAGCAGTTTTGTGAATGGAGCTTTGAGCAAGGAGATCAAAAATTGTAGCAAAATGAGCTAGAACTCGTGCTTGAGCTGGATGGGGATTTTTTTGGGAAGAAGATGGAGTGTGTGGGTGCAGGAATAAGTGGAGGGGGCCACCGTGGGCCCACGAGATAGGGGAGCGCGCCCTCAACCCTCGTGGCCTGGTGCTTGCCCCTCCTGCAGTGTTTTCAGTACCTAAAATCCTCAAATAACCATAAAAATCATAATAAATTTGCAGGGCACTTGGAGCACTTTTATTTTCGGGATACTTTTTATTGCACGGATAATTCAGAAAACAAACAGATAATACTATTTTGCTTTATTTACTCTAAATAACAGAAAGTAAAAAGAGGGTACAGAAGGTTGTGCCTTCTAGTTTCATCCATCTCATGATCATCAAAATGAATCCACTAACAAGGTTGATGAAGTCTTGTTAACAAACTCATTCCGAATAACACGAAACCGGAGAAATTTCAAATGACACTAGGTTACCTCCATGGGGATATGAACATCCCCAACAATAAGAATATCATACTTTTTCTTGACAGTAGGTAGAGGAAATTCAAAACCTCCAATAATGATAGTTGGAACTTTTCCAATAGAATTGATGCTATGAACTTGAGATTGTTGCCTCGGAAAGTGTACCATATGCTCATTACCATTAACATGAAAAGTGACATTGCCTTTGTTGCAATCAATAACAGCCCCTACAGTATTCAAAAAGGGTCTTCCAAGGATAATCGACATACTATTGTCCTCGGGAATATCAAGAATAACAAAGTCCGTTAAGATAGTGACATTTGCAACCACAACAGGCAAATCCTCACAAATACCGACAGGTATAGCACTTGATTTATCAGCCATTTGCAAACATATTTTAGTAGGTGTCAACTTATTCAATTCAAGTCTATGATATAAAGAGAGAGGCATAACACTAACACTGGCTCAAAGATCACATAAAGCAGTTTTAACATAGTTTCTTTTAATGGAGCATGGTATGGTTGGTACCCCTAGATCTCCAAGTTTCTTTGCTATTCCACCCTTAAAAGTATAATTAGCAAGCATGGTGGAAATTTCAGCTTCCGATATCTTTCTTTTATTTGTAATGATATCCTTCATATACTTAGCATAATGATTTACTTTAAGCATATCAGTCAAGCGCATACATAAGAAGATAGGTCTAATCATTTCAGCAAAGCGCTCGAAATCCTCATCATCCTTTGACTTGGATGGTTTAGGAGGAAAGGGCATGGGTTTTTGAACCCATGGTTCTCTTTCCCTACCGTGCTTCCTAGCAACAAAATCTCTCTTATCATAACGTTGATTCTTTGATTGTGGGTTATCAAGATCAACAGCAGGTTCAATCTCTACATCATTAATTTTGCTAGGTTGAGCATCAACATGAACATTATCAGTAACATTATCACTAGGTTCATGTTCATCTCCTGATTGTGTTTCAGCATCAGAAATAGAAATATCATTGGGATTCTCAGGTGTGTCTACAACAGGTTCACTAGAAGCATGCAAAGTCCTATCGTTTTTGTTTTTCTTCTTTTTAGAAGAACTAGGTGCCTCTAAATTATTTCTCTGAGAATCCTGCTCGATTCTCTTAGGTGGCCTTCAGGATACAAAGCTTCCTGAGTCATTCTACCAGTTCTAGTAGCCACTCTAACACCAAAGTCATATTTATTATTTAATTCATCAAGCAAATCACTTTGAGCTTTAAGTACTTGCTCAGCTTGAGTGGTAACCATAAAAGCATATTTGCTAATGAGATTAAGTTCACCTTTCACTCTAGCCATATAATCACTAAAGCGTCCTATCTCGAAAGCATTATTCTTTAATTCTCTACCAACATAAGCATTAAAACTTTCTTGCCTAGCCATAAGGTTATCAAATTCATCTAAGCATGGGCTATGAAATTTAGTAGAGGGAATTTCAACTTTATCATATCTATAGAGAGAATTAACCTTTACTACCTGTGTCGGGTTATCAAGACAATGTGTTTCTTCGACAGGCGGTATATTAAGGACATGTATTTCTTCAATAGGTGGTAAATTCTTAACATCTTCAGCTTTAATACCTTTTTCTTTCATTGATTTATTTGCCTCTTGCATATCTTCAGGACTAAGAAATAGAACACCTCTCTTCTTAGGAGTGGGTTTAGGAATAGGCTCAGGAGTTGGCTCAATTGGCTCAGGAATTGCCTCAGGAATTGGCTCAGGAAGAGTCCAATTATTTTCATTAGTCAACATATTATTCAATAGTAATTTAGCTTGGTCGACTGTTCTTTCCTTGAAAACACAACCAACACAACTATCCAAGTAGTCCTTGGAAGCATCGGTTAGTCCATTATAAAAGATATCAAGTATTTCATTTTTCTTCAGAGGATGATCAGGCAAAGCATTAAGTAATTGGAGAAGCCTCCCCCAAGCTTGTGGGAGACTCTCTTCTTTGATTTGCACAAAATTATACATTTCCCGCAAGGCAGCTTGTTTCTTATGAGCAGGGAAATATTTAGCTGAGAAGTAATAAATCATATCCTGGGGACTACGCACACAACCAGGATCAAGAGAATTAAACCAAGTCTTAGCATCACCCTTTAATGAGAACGGGAATATCTTAAGGATATAGTAATAGCGAGACTTCTCATCATTAGTAAACGGGGTGGCTATATCATTCAACTTGGTAAGATGTGCCACAACAGTTTCAGATTCAAGGCCATAAAAAGGATCAGATTCTACCAAAGTAATTATTTCAGGATCAATAGAGAATTCATAATCCTTATCAGTAACACAGATAGGTGAAGTAGCAAAAGCGGGGTCAGGTTTCATTCTAGCATTAAGAGATTGCTGCTTCCATTTAGCTAATAACCTTTTAACATCATATATATCCTTGCAAGCAAAGATAGTTCTAGCAGCTTCCTCATTCATAACATAACCCTTGGGAACAACAGGTAATTCATAATCAGGGGGAGAACTTTCATCATCACTACCATCAACAATAGCATCTTCAATAATTTCATTCTCTCTAACCCTAGCAAGTTGTTCATCAAGAAATTCACCTAATGGCACTGTGGTATCACGCACTGAAGTAGTTTCATCATAAGTATCATGCATAGCAGAAGTGGCATCATCAATAATATGTGACATATCAGAATTCATAGCAGTAGCAGGTTTAGGTGTTGCAAGCTTACTAATAACAGAAGGAGAATCTAGTGCAGAGCTAGATGGCAGTTCCTTACCTCCCCTCGTAGTTGAGGGCAAAATCTTAGTTCTTTCATCTTTCAAGTTCCTCATAGTGATCAACAGATATAAATCCCAAGTGACTCAAAGAATAGAGCTATGCTCCCCGGCAATGGCGCCAGAAATTAGTCTTGATAACCCACAAGTGTAGGGGATTGCAATAGCTTTCGAGGGTAGAGTATTCAACCCAAATTTATTGATTCGACACAAGGGGAGCCAAAGAATATTCTTAAGTATTAGCAGTTGAGTTGTCAATTCAACCACACCTGGATAACTTAGTATCTGCAGCAAAGTGTTTAGTAGCAAAGTAGTATGATAGTAATGGTAACAGTGGCAAAAGTAAACATAGCAGTTTTGTAGTGATTGTAACAATAGCAACGGAAAAGTAAATAAGTGAAGCACAATATGTGAAAAGCTCGTAGGCATTGGATCAGTGATGGATAATTATGTTGGATGCGATTCCTCATGTAATAGCTATTACATAGGGTGACACAGAACTAGCTACAGTTCATCAATGTAATGTAGGCATGTATTCCGAATATAGTCATGCGTGCTTATGGAAAAGAACTTGCATGCCATCTTTTGTCCTACCCTCCCGTGGCAGCGGGGTCCTAGTGGAAACTAAGGGATATTAAGGCCTACTTTTAATAGAGAACCGGAACAAAGCATTAGCACATAGTGAATACATGAACTCCTCAAACTATGGTCATCACCGAGAAGTATCCCGATTATTGTCACTTCAGGGTTGTCGGATCATAACACATAATAGGTGACTATAGACTTGCAAGATAGGATCAAGAACTCACATATATTCATGAAAAGATAATAGGTTCAGATCTGAAATCATGGCACTCGGGCCCTAGTGACAAGCCTTAAGCATAGCAAAGTCATAGAAACATCAATCTCAGAACATAGTGGATACTAGGGATCAAACCCATCACCAAAACTAACTTGATTACATGGTAAATCTCATCCAACCCATCACCGTCCAGTAAGCCTACGATGGAATTACTCACGCATGGCGGTGAGCATCATGAAATTGGTGATGGAGGATGGTTGATGATGACGACATCGACGAATCCCCCCTCTGGAGCCTCAAACAGACTCCAGATCAGCCCTCCCGGGAGAGATTAGGGCTTGGTGGTGGCTCCGTATCATAAAACATGATGAAACTTTCTCTCTGATTTTTTCTCCGTGAAACGGAATATATGGAGTTGGATTTGAGGTCGGTGGAGCGTCAGGGGGCCCACAAGATAGGGGGGCGTGCCCAGGGGGGAGGGCGCGCCCCCACCCTCGTGGACAGGGTGTGGGCCCCCTGGCATTGATTCTTTCGCTAGTATTTTTTATATTTTCCAAAACTTATCTCCGTGGATTTTCATGTCATCAAGTATGCTCTCATCTTGTCATTATGTAATTATGACCCCATTTCATCAAGTATCCTCTCATCTTGTCAAGTTCATGTTCTATTCCTTCCATGTTCAGTCGGAGTGCTGTCAAAATTATATCATTCTTATTCATTCTTATCTCATTTCAACCAGAGTGGTTTCAATTCCTTCTTGACAATTGTGCTCGTCATTGATGTCTTTGCAACCTTCAAGTTCTCGTAATGTTCCTTGTTCCTCTTTTCAAACGGATTGTTTGCAATCTCGTTCATCTCTAATTGCTCAACCTCTCAAGGTTCATGGTTTCACTCATTGGTCGAAGAAGCAACTTAGTTTTACCTCTTCTCGTCCTCTTCCGGTTCTCTCCGGTGCCATCCTAGATCTCGGGACGAGATCCTCTCGTAGTGGTGGAGTGTTGTAACGCCCCGGATACAACTTCCCATATTCGTAACTCCAACTCTTGCCATTTCCGGTTGTGTGATTTATTATTTCCTCCGTGGTTGGGTTTTGTCTGTTGTTTGCATGTTATTCTTGTTATGCATCTCATCTCATAGCATCATGTGCATCGCATCCATATGTTTTCATAAAACTTGCATCCGTTCGGGTTCCGCCGGTTCTCTCCGTTGTCCGTTCTGAGCCCGACCACACTCGCACGCGCCCGCAACACCTCCTAAATATTATTTTATAAGCGGCATAAAAACGTTCTCGGAATGGGTTGCAACTTGTCGTGCGGTCTTATTATAGTGTAGACAGACCGCCTTCCAAGTTTCGTCGCTTTCGGAGTCCGTTTGATAGCCCAACCGTTAAATATATAGCGGCACCGTCACCGGTTCATTCGTCGGACGTTTTCGGTCTCCGGAGACAGATGTCAGGCCCTCCCTCTCTCTTCTCCCCCTCGCAGTCTCACCACAGCCCACCTAGTCCATCCTCCTTCCCCTCTTTGCTTCCGGAGTTGTCCGATGCGACCGCTCGGTCCGAAACCCTCTCTGCACAGCGCAATGAACCCCTCACGTGCGCGTCCGAAATTGTCCCGGACCCGACCAGGGCAGTCGCCACCGTTGTGTCCGGATCATCCCCAAACGTCTGCAATACATCACCGTTTTCTTATTTGGACTCTCCTAGTATATATTTTTTTCTCGATCGTCCGATTTAAATCGGAGGGACCAAATAACCCTAACCAAAAATCCACTTGCTATATAAAGATCAACCCTAAAATCTGGGGATCCTGTCCCATCCACCCACTCCCGAGCGCCGCCACTCTTTCTGCCCCTTCCTCATCGGGATCCTCCCCGACCCAAAATCCTCCCCTCGTTTTCAGCCTCGAGCCAACCGGTGCCGGCCGTCTTCACCTTCAGCAACCCACCAACCAGAGCAGCCAGCCCCGCTCCTCGTGCCCGTTTGCCTCCCGTGCTGGAGCGTGTCGTAACCAGCTCGCCGGAGCCGAGCTCCTCCTGCCGACGCCCTCCGCCATCAAGGCGAGCCCCCGACACGCCCGATGCCTCTGCCTCGACTAGCGCCATCCCATCCGCGTCTCCTCTGCCTCGTCCCTGCCACTAGCAGCAGGAGCAGCTCCTGCATCCCTGAACCCCGAGCACCTCCACCGTCGTCGTCTAAGATGAGCGCCGCCCGGGTTCCCTTTCTCTCTTTCCTCCAGTTTGCTCTTCTCATCTCTCTCTCTGTGTGCGTGCAGCAGCAGCCTCGCGCCATGGAGCTCCAATCCCGCCAGCCCGCCTCCGCTTCGATCCGACAGGGAAAGGGACCCCTACAACCTCCTGCGACCGGATCCGAGTCCGCCTCCCTCTGCCCGTCCCTCTCCTTCTCATATCTCCTTCCTCCCTCTCTTGCCTCCGGTTTGTTTTTCTTCTGAAGCTCTTGTCTCTCTCTGCTCTCTCTTTGTTTCAACAGGGAACCGAGCCGCCATGCCCGTCGCCTTCGTTTGTCCCATGCCAGGAGACCGACTGCAGCCTCCTGCCGTCGCTCGGATCCGCGCCGCTTCGTCTCTGGCCCCTGCCCGCCGGAGTCGCGCCTCCCTGTGCCTCGCAGCCCCGCTGCATCGCACCTCTGCTTCTGTTCTTCAAAAACAAGCGCCCACCAAAGCCTGCCTCCCTAGCGTTGACCAGCATCGCTGCTCCCTGATCCAGCGCCTGGGCCACCTCTGCTTCGGCCCAGCGGCTCCCCTCCGCCAGCGCAGCCCAGTCCACCCCGGCCTACCACTCCAGCGCCTGGGCCAGCGGCCTCCAAGGCCCAGCCAGCCAGCCTCCTCCAGATCCGACCGGGCCACGGCCCATGGGTGAGCTCCCCACAGCCCCTCCTGTTCAGCCCGCAGTGCACCAGATTCGGCCCGTTCATGTTTTTTTTTCAGATTCTGCGAATTTAGGTTTATTCCAGGGAATTACAGATTTGTAGAAAAGTCCCTAGAGTTCATGCATTTAATAACTCATCAACTGTGCATCGGATTAAAATGATTTATATATGAAAAATGCTCAGAAAATTGTGTAGATTAATAATATGCCACTTTCATCTATGTTAAAAATGTTTAACATGCTGTTTGTGTTAATTTGCATAAATGCCATGTTAAAATGATTTATTTCATAACTAAATAACCGTAGCTCGGAATTAAATAAACTTTATATGTAAATGGGGTGGAAAAATGCCTAGTTTAACATGGTGCACTTTGTTTTACTGTTTAACAACTCTAAAATATGGTTTAGGGCAGAACAGTACCGAATTCATAAATATGCATATGAGGTTTTTCCGGAATTGTTGTTTGTTGTTCCGGCCTTATTTAAACTTGCCTAAATAGTTAGTTTACTTTTGTTTCACCCCCTTGCCATGCTAATAACATTTAATATTGTTGGGTACATAACCGAGATCAAACTAAATAATTGCATGTGGTGTTTTGTCAATATGCAACTCGTTGCATATTGAGCTCCACTTAACTTGTAGTATTGTGTGTTGCAGTTTGCCATGCCATGCCTCTTTAAACCGGACATGCATCATACTTGATTGTGCATCATGCCATGATTATGCTTGTGTGTTTACCATGTTGTTTGTTTCTTTCCGGTGTTGCTTCTTAGTTCCGGTAACGTTGCGATTGTGAGGATTCGTTCGACTACGTCCGTTCGTCTTCTTCATGGACTCGTTCTTCTTCCTTGCGGGATTTCAGGCAAGATGAACGCTACCCTGGATCTCACTACTATCATTGCTATGCCAGTTGCTTCGTTCTATCGCTATGTTGCGCTCCCTATTACTTGTTCTTCAAGCCCCCCAAATTGCCATGAACCTCTAACCTTTGACACCCTTCCTAGCAAACCGTTGCTTAGCTATGTTACCGCTTTGCTCAGCCCCTTATAGCGTTGCTAGTTGCAGGTAAAGTTGAAGATTGCTCCATGGTGGACAGAATTTTGTTGGGATATCACAATATCTCTTATATTATTAATGCATCTATATACTTGGTAAAGGGTGGAAGGCTCGGCCTTACGCCTGGTGTTTTGTTCCACTCTTGCCGCCCTAGTTAACGTCATACCGATGTTATGTTCCCGGATTTTGCGTTCCTTACGTGGTCGGGTGATTTATGGGACCCCCTTGACAGTTCGCTTTGAATAAAACTCCTCCAGCAAGGCCCAACATTGGTTTTACCATTTGCCTCACCACCACCTATATTTCCCTTGGGAGTAATTAACCCAAGGGTCATCTTTATTACAGCCCTCCGGGCCAGTGCTTGTCTAAGTGTTGGTCCGAACTAGAGCCCTTTGCAGCGCCCTCTCAGGGAAACTTGAGGTCTGGTTTTAGTTGTACGAATTGCTCATCCGGTGTTGCCCTGAGAACGAGATATGTGCAGCTCCTATCGGGATTGTCGGTGCATCGGGTGGCTTTGCTGGTCTTGTTTTACCATTGTCGAAATGTCTTGTAAACCGGGATTCCGAGTCTGATCAGGTCTTCCTGGGAGAAGGTCTATTCCTTCGTTGATCACGAGAGCATGTCATGGGCTAAGTTGGGACACCCCTGCGGGGTATAATCTTTCGAAAGCCGTGCCTGCAGTTATAGGCAGATGGGAATTTGTTAATGTCCGGTTGTAGATAACTTGACACCAGATCCGAATTAAAACGCATCAACCGTGTGTGTAGCCATGATGGTCTCTTCTCGGCGGAGTCCGGGAAGTGAACACGGTTTCTGGGTTATGTTTGACGTAAGTAGGAGTTCAGGATCACTTCTTGATCATTACTAGTTGTCGACCGTTCCGCTTGCTCTCTTCTCGCTCTTATTTGCGTATGTTAGCCACCATATATGCTTAGTCGCTGCTGCAGCCTCACCACTTTACCCCTTCCTTTCCCTTTAAGCTTTGCTAGTCTTGATACCCATGGTAATGGGATTGTTGAGTCCTCGTGGCTCACAGATTACTACAACAACAGTTGCAGGTACAGGTTATGCGATGATCATGACGCGAGAGCGATGCTTGCTTGTCTTGAGTTCTTCTTCTGCTTCTTCTTCGATCAGGGAATAGGTTCCAGGTCGGCAGCCTGGGCTAGCAGGGTGGATGTCATTGAGCTTCTGTTTGTGTTTCATCCGTAGTCGGATGTTGCTCTTATGTATTGTGATGTTGTAATCGTGTGGCATTGTATGCCTTTTGTATGTATCCCCATCTATTATGTAATCTTGATGTAATGATATCCACGTTGCAAAAGCGTTTCAATATGTGGGTCTATCCTTGGTGGGACCTTCGAGTTCCTTTTGGATAGGGTCGCAAATTGGGCGTGACAAGTTGGTAATCAGAGCCTCGACCGACCATAGGAGCCCCCTTGATTGTTGGCCGTTATTGAGTCTAGAAAAAAAAACTATTTTGAGTCTTAGGATTATATATATCGGAGAGTAGGATTCTTTTTACTCCTCAGTCCCTTCGTCGCTCTGGTAAGGACTCTTGACGTAGATGTTTTGACTTTCCTCTCCTCAAATTTCACTCAAATTTTTTTAGGATCATGCGGGTATCTTGGAATCGTTCCGATGGTTTTGTGATGAGAACATTGTTCTTGGTGCCTCTTGTCTATTTATGTGGCTTTGACCCGGGGAGTCGAGCTCTGAGGTGTTGTCGTCACAATTTTATCGTTGCAGTTCTGGAATATCTGAGTTTTGCCAACATCGAAAATCTCTTTTATGCAGTTGTTGGTGAGATAACTTCGACGTCACCCAGTACTGGGGAGTTCGGGAGTATTGCCATAGCTCGTATAACGGATGCTTTTCGAAGGTTGAGGTACACGATTTCTGAAGGTTTCTTGGTTATGTGTTGACGGATGGATACAGCTTGGATGTAGGTATTGTTAGTTTGGGTGAGATGTATTGCTTCCCCTGTATCCCCAACACCAGATTGCATAACCAGAAAGTTTCGGGAGTTTTATAGGTGGGAATTCAAGTAGCTCCTAGAATATCTTTCTGACAGATGCATGATATGGGATTGGGTAAATATCTATCATATGTATTTGTTTCCGGCTTATTTCTGCAAGTCAATCCTTTGTTTTGTTTTATTTTGGTATTTGAGTTGCTTCAATGTCAAGTGTTGAATCCATACCTTTCCTAAACGGTGTCCTCATATTGCTATGTGAATACTAATCCTTCTTGATCATCGAGGTCGTCATGTTAATTCTTTTCCCAACCGGAGTGCTTCTCTTCAAGTGGACCTGATCATTTTCAACATCCGCAAGATCAACTCTAAGTTTTCTCACCGGTGTTTGTTTCGTTCATCCCAAGTTGTCTTTGTTTTTTCCCGCCCTTCCACCCTTTTCTTCAAGGACTCAGATTTCTTAATCATGTATCATTTTATTTGTGGGAAGTCTCTTCATTCTTTTCTTTCAATGTTCTTATCCGGTGATTTCCCATGAAGATGCTCAACAATTTCAAATTCATCGTCCTTCGTTGTTGTTTCTTCTCCGGTGGATCCAATTCAAGCTTTCAGTGTTGATCATATTCCTTTCCTTGTGTTAAATGATTTCTCATGCCGGTGCACCTCTTAATCCTTCACTTCTCGCTATTCCTTCGTTCTCGAGTGTTGAATATATCTCAGAAGGCCCGTCTTTCCATTCTCAATACGTCCAAATTATTTCGAGGGTGTTATCTCATTCAGGCCATTTAATTCAACCGGTTCAATCCCCCCCTTTTTAATCAATTGTTTCAACGGCGTTTCTCTTGAGTGGGCCCTAACCCACAGGTCTTTTTCCAGGATCTTACCTGACTCTTCTAATTTTCCCGCAGCGATTCCCAAAGTCTTTCGAAGTTTGACGTAAGAATGAATTATCATCATTCATATGTCTTTCTCCAAGATCTTTCAAATTCTTTTCATCGTGGGCTCAAACCCCTTCGCTTTTCATTCTCCCGGAGTATCTCAACAATTCATGGTGGTTCTCATCATCATTCTCAACATGTGAAGACCGAAGAAGAGTTCCTCTTAAATCCTTAACCGTTCTTCCAGAGATTCATGGTTCTAGCTTCATGTCATCCTCATAATTGTTGTTGATTGTGACAATTCTTTTCTTACCATCCGGAGCATTTCGTGAGTTGTTTCCATTTCTTTCCTCCGAAGGCCATCATGTCATAATTCCTCATTCTCAACCTTCAGCTCTCGTTATCCAAATCTTACCGGTGCATTGCTCAGTATTCTCTAATCAGCTCATGATCTGTTCGTTCTCTTGTATCATATACCCTCAAGTATCCTCATTCGTTCTCTAATTCTTACCGGTGATTCACCCCTTTACTTTGTTCGTTTTCAATTCTTATGGTGGTTCGTTCCAGATTTCTTTTCCTTCGTTATCATATCAATTCATTTGTTGTTTCCAAATTCCACAGGTGGTTCCATCTATACCTTCCCAAGTTTATGCTATATCTCTCTTAATTCTTTCTACGAGAATAAGTAGTATGCCAAATCCGTTGCTTGTCATCAATTTAAATTGGTGAAGGATAGGCATGATATAATTCTTATTCTTGTTTCATCCAAGTGATTAATTCCTTCTTCCGAAGATTGTTCATGATGAAGTAATTCTCGGTTCTAGTATTCATCTTTTCTTTTCGGAGTTCCAAGTTCTCTCGGTTATATCATCGCAAAACTCCATCTAAATCATTGCAAGGCTTCACCTTGTGTTCTCAGCTTCTCTTTCTTTGTTATCATCCTTTGATTTTATTACCGGAGTTCTCACGAAGGCTCAACATGGTGGTTCGTCAAGGATTCTTTTCATTCTTCAATTGTTCTTCAAGATTTCTCTCAAAGTTATGATCCGTCAAGCTATTCTCAAAAATTAAACATGGTGCTCAACACATGTTTTGTTTTGAGGAGATCAAGTATTCTTCTTCTTGCATTTCGAAGTGCAATTCTTTCTACCTTATCTTTTGAGATGGTGTTTCATTCTTGACAATTTTCCCTTCATGCTTCATGATTCACATGTTGTTAAGAATGAGGTATTTTAAATCCATCAATCTCTTCGTTGGAGTTATCTTGGTATATATTTCACCTAAAGCCTTCCCTAAGGAATGTTGCTATTGTGGTGCTTATCAATGATCCAAGTTTTCTCCTATCCTCTCGGCGAAAGCAGTTTTCATCTCTTCGTTGATCTCAAGCAAGCAATTGTTTTTCGTTAGTGGCAGAATTTCACCTCAAGTTTTGAGATGTTTGCCATAAGCCCACAACAAGCTTGTGCCTTTTGTTGTTGATTTTTCAACGACTCCGTTCAATTCTTCTTTGCAAGGATGCTTTCCAAGTTCATTTGTGGCAGAAATTGTCATTTTCTTCTCCGTCCCTTTATCCCAACAATCTAGCTTCTATTCTTTCGTTCCGGAGGCATTGTGATGTTGCTCTTTTCACTCATCATCTTGCTTTGGCAAGATCAGGTTCTTCTCCTTGCTTCTCCATTTAACCGAAGTGTTGTGTCATCTCTTCAAGCTCTTTCATCTTATCAAGTTTTGCCTCTCTTTTCAACCGGAGTGCTGTCTGAAATCCTTCTTACCCATTATGCCATTCTTTCAATAGTTCCGGAGGCAGTGTGTTGTTGATTTCATCAAGTATCCTCTCATCTTGTCAAGTTCATGTTCTATTCCTTCCATGTTCAGTCGGAGTGCTGTGAAAATTATATCATTCTTATTCATTCTTATCTCGTTTCAACCAGAGTGGTTTCAATTCCTTCTTGACAATTGTGCTCGTCATTGATGTCTTTGCAACCTTCAAGTTCTCGTAATGTTCCTTGTTCCTCTTTTCTACCGGATTGTTTGCAATCTCGTTCATCTCTAATTGCTCAACCTCTCAAGGTTTGTGGTTTCACTCATTGGTCGAAGAAGCAACTTAGTTTTACCTCTTCTCGTCCTCTTACGGTTCTCTCCGGTGCCATCCTAGATCTCGGGATGAGATCCTCTCATAGTGGTGGAGTGTTGTAACGCCCCGGATACAACTTTCCATATTCATAACTCCAACTCTTGCCATTTCCGGTTATGTGATTTATTATTTCCTCCGTGGTTGGGTTTTGTCTGTTGTTTGCATGTTGTTCTTGTTATGCATCTCATCTCATAGCATCATGTGCATCGCATCCATATGTTTTCATAAAACTTGCATCCATTCGGGTTCCGCCGGTTCTCTCCGTTGTCCGTTCTGAGCCCGACCACACTCGCACGCGCCCGCAGCACCTCCGAAATATTATTTTATAAGCGGCATAAAAATGTTCTCGGAATGGGTTGCAACTTGTCGTGCGGTCTTATTATAGTGTAGACAGACCGCCTGCCAAGTTTCGTCGCTTTCGGAGTCCGTTTGATAGCCCAACCGTTAAATATATAGCGGCACCGTCACCGGTTCATTCGTCGGACGTTTTCGGTCTCCGGAGACAGATGTCGGGCCCTCCCTCTCTCTTCTCCCCCTCGCAGTCTCACCACAGCCCACCTAGTCCATCCTCCTTCCCCTCTTCGCTTCCGGAGTTGTCCGATACGACCGCTCGGTCCGAAACCGTCTCTGCACAGTGCATCAAACCCCTTACGTGCGCGTCCGAAATTGTCCCAGACCCGACCCGGGCAGTCGCCACCGTTGTGTCCGAATCATCCCCAAACGTCTGCAATACATCACCGTTTTCTTATTTGGACTCTCCTAGTATATTTTTTTCTCGATTGTCCGATTTAAATCGGAGGGACCAAATAACCCTAACCAAAAATCCACTTGCTATATAAAGATCAACCCTAAAATCTGGGGATCCTGTCCCATCCACCCACTCCCGAGCGCCGCCACTCTTTCTGCCCCTTCCTCATCGGGATCCTCCCCGATCCAAAATATTCCCCTCGTTTTCAGCCTCGAGCCAACCGGTGCCGGCCGTCTTCGCCTTCAGCAACCCACCAACCAGAGCAGCCAGCCCCGCTCCTCGTGCCCGTTTGCCTCCCGTGCTGGAGCACGCTGTAACCAGCTCGCCGGAGCTGAGCTCCTCCTGCCGACGCCCTCCGCCACCAAGGCGAGCCCCCGACACGCCCGATGCCTCTGCCTCGACTAGCGCCATCCCATCCGCGTCTCCTCTGCCTCGTCCCTGCCACCGGCAGCAGGAGCAGCTCCTCCATCCCTGAACCCCGAGCACCTCCACCGTCCTCGTGTAAGATGAGCGCCGCCCGGGTTCCCTTTCTCTCTTTCCTCCGGTTTGCTCTTCTCATCTCTCTCTCTGTGCGTGCAGCAGCAGCCTCGCGCCATGGAGCTCCATGCCCGCCATCCCGCCTCCGCTTCGATCCGGCAGGGAAAGGGACCCCGGCGACCTCCTGCGACCGGATCCGGGTCCGCCTCCCTCTGCCCATCCCTCTCCTTCTCATATCTCCTTCCTCCCTCTCTTGCCTCCGGTCTGTTTTTCTTCTGAAGCTCATGTCTCTCTCTGCTCTCTCTCTGTTTCAACAGGGAACCGAGCCGCCATGTCCGTCACCTTCGTTTGTCCCACGCAGGAGACCGACTGCAGCCTCCTGTCGTCGCTCGGATCCGCGCCGCTTCGTCTCCGGCCCCTGCCCGCCGGAGTCGCGCCTCCCTGTGCCTCGCAGCCCCGCTGCATCGCGCCTCTGCTTCTGTTCTTCAGAAACGAGCGCCCGCCAAAGCCTGCTTCCCCAGCGTTGACCAGCATCGCTACTCCCTGATCCAGCGCCTGGGCCACCTCTGCTTCGGCCCAGCGGCTCCCCTCCGCCAGCGCAGCCCAGTCCACCCCGGCCTACCACTCCAGCGCCAGGGCCAGCGGCCTCCAAGGCCCAGCCAGCCAGCCTCCTCCAGATCCGACCGGGCCACGGCCCATGGGTGAGCTCCCCACAGCCCCTCCTGTTCAGCCCGCAGTGCACCAGATTCGGCCCGTTCAAGTTTTTTTTCAGATTCTGCGAATTTAGGTTTATTCCAGGGAATTACAGATTTGCAGAAAAGTCCCTAGAGTTCATGCATTTAATAACTCATCAACTATGCATCGGATTAAAATGATTTATATATGAAAAATGCTCAGAAAATTGTGTAGATTAATAATATGCCACTTTCATATATGTTAAAAATGTTTAACATGTTGTTTGTGTTAATTTGCATAAATGCCATGTTAAAATGATTTATTTCATAACTAAATAACCGTAGCTCGGAATTAAATAAACTTTATATGTAAATGGGGTGGAAAAATGCCTAGTTTAACATGGTGCACTTTGTTTTACTGTTTAACAACTCTAAAATATGGTTTAGGGCAGAACAGTACCGAATTCATAAATATGCATCTGAGGTTTTTCCGGAATTGTTGTTTGTTGTTCCGGCCTTATTTAAACTTGCCTAAATAGTTAGTTTACTTTTGTTTCACCCTCTTGCCATGCTAGTAACATTTAATATTGTTGGGTACATAATCGAGATCAAACTAAATAATTGCATGTGGTGTTTTGTCAATATGCAACTCGTTGCATATTGAGCTCCACTTAACTTGTAGTATTGTGTGTTGCAGTTTGCCATGCCATGCCTCTTTAAACCGGACATGCATCATACTTGATTGTGCATCATGCCATGATTATGCTTGTGTGTTTACCATGTTGTTTGTTTCTTTCTGGTGTTGCTTCTTAGTTCCGGTAACATTGCGATTGTGAGGATTCGTTCGACTACGTCCGTTCGTCTTCTTCATGGACTCGTTCTTCTTCCTTGCGGGATTTCAGGCAAGATGAACGCTACCCTGGATCTCACTACTATCATTGCTATGCCAGTTGCTTCGTTCTATCGCTATGTTGCGCTACCTATTACTTGTTCTTCAAGCCCCCCAAATTGCCATGAACCTCTAACCTTTGACACCCTTCCTAGCAAACCGTTGCTTGGCTATGTTACCGCTTTGCTCAGCCCCTTATAGCGTTGCTAGTTGCAGGTGAAGTTGAAGATTGCTCCATGGTGGACAGGATCTTGTTGGATATCACAATATTTCTTATATTATTAATGCATCTATATACTTGGTAAAGGGTGGAAGGCTCGGCCTTACGCCTGGTGTTTTGTTCCACTCTTGCCGCCCTAGTTTCTGTCATACCGGTGTTATGTTCCCGGATTTTGCGTTCCTTACGCGGTCGGGTGATTTATGGGACCCCCTCGACAGTTCGCTTTGAATAAAACTCCTCCAGCAAGGCCCAACATTGGTTTTACCATTTGCCTCACCACCACCTATATTTCCCTTGGGAGTAATTAACCCAAGGGTCATCTTTATTACAGCCCTCCGGGCCAGTTCTTGTCTAAGTGTTGGTCCGAACTAGAGCCCTTTGCAGCGCCCCCTCAGGGAAACTTGAGGTCTGGTTTTAGTTGTATGGATTGCTCATCCGGTGTTGCCCTGAGAACGAGATATGTGCAGCTCCTATCGGGATTGTCGGCGCATCGGGCGGCTTTGCTGGTCTTGTTTTACCATTGTCGAAATGTCTTGTAAACCGGGATTTCGAGTCTGATCAGGTCTTCCTGGGAGAAGGTCTATTCCTTCGTTGATCACGAGAGCTTGTCATGGGCTAAGTTGGGACACCCCTGCAGGGTATAATCTTTCGAAAGCCGTGCCTGCGGTTATAGGCAGATGGGAATTTGTTAATGTCTGGTTGTAGATAACTTGACACCAGATCCGAATTAAAATGCATCAACCGTGTGTGTAGCCGTGATGGTCTCTTCTCGGCGGAGTCCGAGAAGTGAACATGGTTTCTGGGTTATGTTTGACGTAAGTAGGAGTTCAGGATCACTTCTTGATCATTACTAGTTGTCGACCGTTTCGCTTGCTCTCTTCTCGCTCTTATTTGCGTATGTTAGCCACCATATATGCTTAGTCGCTGCTACAGCCTCACCACTTTACCCCTTCCTTTCCCTTTAAGCTCTTCTAGTCTTGATACCCATGGTAATGGGATTGTTGAGTCCTCGTGGCTCACAGATTACTACAAAATCAGTTGCAGGTACAGGTTATGCGATGATCATGACGCGAGAGCGATGCTTGCTTGTCTTGAGTTCTTCTTCTGCTTCTTCTTCGATCAGGGAATAGGTTCCAGGTCGGCAGCCTGGGCTAGCAGGGTGGATGTCATTTGAGCTTCTGTTTGTGTTTCATCCGTAGTCGGATGTTGCTCTTATGTATTGTGATGTTGTAATCGTGTGGCATTGTATGCCTTTTGTATGTATCCCCATCTATTATGTAATGTTGATGTAATGATATCCACGTTGCAAAAGCGTTTCAATATGCGGGTCTATCCTTGGTGGGACCTTCGAGTTCCTTTTGGATAGGGTCGCATATTGGGCGTGACAAGTTGGTAATCAGAGCCTCGACCGACCATAGGAGCCCCCTTGATTGTTGGCCGTTGTTGAGTCTAGAAAAAAAACTATTTTGAGTCTTAGGATTATATATATCGGAGAGTAGGATTCTTTTTACTCCTCAGTCCCTTCGTCGCTCTGGTAAGGACTCTTGACGTAGATGTTTTGACTTTCCTCTCCTCAAATTTCACTCAAATTTTTTTAGGATCACGCGGGTATCTTGGAATCGTTCCGATGGTTTTGTGATGAGAACATTGTTCTTCGTGCCTCCTGTCTATTTATGTGGCTTTGACCCGGGGAGTCGAGCTCTAAGGTGTTGTCGTCACAATTTTATCGTTGCAGTTCTGGAATACCTGAGTTTTGCCAACATCGAAAATCTCTTTTATGCAGTTGTTGGTGAGATAACTTCGACGTCACCCAGTACTGGGGAGTTCGGGAGTATTGCCATAGCTCGTATAATGGATGCTTTTCGAAGGTTGAGGTACACGATTTCTGAAGGTTTCTTGGTTATGTGTTGACGGATGGATACAGCTTGGATGTAGGTATTGTTAGTTTGGGTGAGATATATTGCTTCCCCTGTATCCCCAACACTAGATTGCATAACCAGAAAGTTTCGGGAGTTTTATAGGTGGGAATTCAAGTAGCTCCTAGAATATCTTTCCGACAGTTGCATGATATGGGATTGGGTAAATCTCTATCATATGTATTTGTTTCCGGCTTATTTCTGCAAGTCAATCCTTTGTTTTGTTTTATTTGTGGTATTTGAGTTGCTTCAATGTCAAGTGTTGAATCCATACCTTTCCTAAACGGTGTCCTCATATTGCTATGTGAATACTAATCCTTCTTGATCATCGAGGTCGTCATGTTAATTCTTTTCCCAACCGGAGTGCTTCTCTTCAAGTGGACCTGATCATTTTCAACATCCGCAAGATCAACTCTAAGTTTTCTCACCGGTGTTTGTTTCGTTCATCCCAAGTTGTCTTTGTTTTTTCCCGCCCTTCCACCCTTTTCTTCAAGGACTCAGATTTCTTAATCATGTATCATTTTATTTGTGGGAAGTCTCTTCATTCTTTTCTTTCAATGTTCTTATCCGGTGATTTCCCATGAAGATGCTCAACAATTTCAAATTCATCGTCCTTCGTTGTTGTTTCTTCTCCGGTGGATCCAATTCAAGCTTTCAGTGTTGATCATATTCCTTTCCTCGTGTTAAATGATTTCTCATGCCGGTGCACCTCTTAATCCTTCACTTCTCGCTATTCCTTCGTTCTCGAGTGTTGAATATATCTCAGAAGGCCCGTCTTTCCATTCTCAATACGTCCAAATTATTTCGAGGGTGTTATCTCATTCAGGCCATTTAATTCAACCGGTTCAATCCCCCCCTTTTTAATCAATTGTTTCAACGGTGTTTCTCTTGAGTGGGCCCTAACCCACAGGTCTTTTTCTAGGATCTTACCTGACTCTTCTAATTTTCCCGCAGCGATTCCCAAAGTCTTTCGAAGTTTGACGTAAGAATGAATTATCATCATTCATATGTCTTTCTCCAAGATCTTTCAAATTCTTTTCATCGTGGGCTCAAACCCCTTCGCTTTTCATTCTCCCGGAGTATCTCAACAATTCATGGTGGTTCTCATCATCATTCTCAACATGTGAAGACCGAAGAAGAGTTCCTCTTAAATCCTTAATCGTTCTTCCAGAGATTCATGGTTCTAGCTTCATGTCATCCTCATAATTGTTGTTGATTGTGACAATTCTTTTCTTACCATCCGGAGCATTTCGTGAGTTGTTTCCATTTCTTTCCTCCGAAGGCCATCATGTCATAATTCCTCATTCTCAACCTTCAGCTCTCGTTATCCAAATCTTACCGGTGCATTGCTCAAGTATTCTCTAATCAGCTTGTGATCTCTTCGTTCTCTTGTATCATATTCCCTCAAGTATCGTCATTCGTTCTCTAGTTCTTACCGGTGATTCACCCCTTTACTTTGTTCGTTTTCAATTCTTACGGTGGTTCGTTCCAGATTTCTTTTCCTTCGTTATCATATCAATTCATTCGTTGTTTCCAAATTCCAGAGGTGGTTCCATCTATACCTTCCCAAGTTTATGCTATATCTCTCTTAATTCTTTCTACGAGAATAAGTAGTATGCCAAATCCGTTGCTTGTCATCAATTTAAATTGGTGAAGGATAGGCATGACATAATTCTTATTCTTGTTTCATCCAAGTGATTAATTCCTTCTTCCGAAGATTGTTCATGATGAAGTAATTCTCGGTTCTAGTATTCATCTTTTCTTTCCGGAGTTCCAAGTTGTCTCGGTTATATCATCGCAAAACTCCATCTAAATCATTGCAAGGCTTCACCTTGTGTTCTCAACTTCTCTTTCTTTATTATCATCCTTTGATTTTATTACCGGAGTTCTCACGAAGGCTCAACATGGTGGTTCGTCAAGGATTCTTTTCATTCTTCAATTGTTCTTCAAGATTTCTCTCGAAGTTATGATCCGTCAAGCTATTCTCAAAAATTAAACATGGTGCTCAACACATGTTTTGTTTTGAGGAGATCAAGTATTCTTCTTCTTGCATTTCGAAGTGCAATTCTTTCTACCTTATCTTTTGAGATGGTGTTATATCATTCTTGACAATTTTCCCTTCATGCTTCATGATTCACATGTTGTTAAGAATGAGGTATTTTAAATCCATCAATCTCTTCGTTGGAGTTATCTTGGTATGGATTTCACCTAAAGCCTTCCCTAAGGAATGTTGCTATTGTGGTGCTTATCAATGATCCAAGTTTTCTCCTATCCTCTCGGCGAAAGCAGTTTTCATCTCTTCGTTGATCTCAAGCAAGCAATTGTTTTTCGTTAGTGGCAGAATTTCACCTCAAGTTTTGAGATGTTTGCCATAAGCCCACAACAAGCTTGTGCCTTTCGTTGTTGATTTTTCAACGACTCCGTTCAATTCTTCTTTGCAAGGATGCTTTCCAAGTTCATTTGTGGCAGAAATTGTCATTTTC
Organism: Triticum dicoccoides; assembly: GCF_002162155.2. Lineage (NCBI taxonomy): Eukaryota > Viridiplantae > Streptophyta > Magnoliopsida > Poales > Poaceae > Triticum > Triticum dicoccoides. Next base: position 350,449,167 of record NC_041389.1, read on the forward strand.
TTCTCCGTCCCTTTATCCCAACAATCTAGCTTCTATTCTTTCGTTCCGGAGGCATTGTGATGTTGCTCTTTTCACTCATCATCTTGCTTTGGCAAGATCAGGTTCTTCTCCTTGCTTCTCCATTTAACCGGAGTGTTGTGTCATCTCTTCAAGCTCTTTCATCTTATCAAGTTTTGCCTCTCTTTTCAACCGGAGTGCTGTCTGAAATCCTTCTTACCCATTATGCCATTCTTTCAATAGTTCCGGAGGCAGTTTGTTGTTGATTTCATCAAGTATCCTCTCATCTTGTCAAGTTCATGTTCTATTCCTTCCATGTTCAGTCGGAGTGCTGCGAAAATTATATCATTCTTATTCATTCTTATCTCGTTTCAACCAGAGTGGTTTCAATTCCTTCTTGACAATTGTGCTCGTCATTGATGTCTTTGCAACCTTCAAGTTCTCGTAATGTTCCTTGTTCCTCTTTTCTAACGGATTGTTTGCAATCTCGTTCATCTCTAATTGCTCAACCTCTCAAGGTTTGTGGTTTCACTCATTGGTCGAAGAAGCAACTTAGTTTTACCTCTTCTCGTCCTCTTCCGGTTCTCTCCGGTGCCATCCTAGATCTCGGGACGAGATCCTCTCATAGTGGTGGAGTGTTGTAACGCCCCGGATACAACTTTCCATATTCGTAACTCCAACTCTTGCCATTTCCGGTTATGTGATTTATTATTTCCTCCGTGGTTGGCTTTTGTCTGTTGTTTGCATGTTGTTCTTGTTGTGCATATCATCTCATAGCATCATGTGCATCGCATCCATATGTTTTCATAAAACTTGCATCCGTTCGGGTTCCGCCGGTTCTCTCCGTTGTCCGTTCTGAGCCCGACCACACTCGCACGCGCCCGCAGCACCTCCGAAATATTATTTTATAAGCGGCATAAAAACATTCTCGTATGGGTTGCAACTTGTCGTGCGGTCTTATAATAGTGTAGACAGACCGCCTGCCAAGTTTCGTCGCTTTCGGAGTCCGTTTGATAGCCCAACCGTTAAATATATAGCGGCACCGTCGCCGGTTCATTCGTCGGACGTTTTTGGTCTCCGGAGAGAGATGTCGGGCCCTCCCTCTCTCTTCTCCCCCTCGCAGTCTCACCACAGCCCACCTAGTCCATCCTCCTTCCCCTCTTCGCTTCCGGAGTTGTTCGATACGACCGCTCGGTCTGAAACCGTCTCTGCACATTGCATCAAACCCCTCACGTGCGCGTCCGAAATTGTCCCAGACCCGACCCGGGCAGTCGCCACCGTTGTGTCCGAATCATCCCCAAACGTCTGCAATACATCACCGTTTTCTTATTTGGACTCTCCTAGTATATTTTTTTTGTCGATTGTCCGATTTAAATCGGAGGGACCAAATAACCCTAACCAAAAATCCACTTGCTATATAAAAATCAACCCTAAAATCTGGGGATCCTGTCCCATCCACCCACTCCCGAGCGCCGCCACTCTTTCTGCCCCTTCCTCATCGGGATCCTCCCCGATCCAAAATCCTCCCCTAGTTTTCAGCCTCGAGCCAACCGGTGCCGGCCGTCTTCGCCTTCAACAACCCACCAACCAGAGCAGCCAGCCCGCTCCTCGTACCCGTTTGCCTCCCGTGCTGGAGCGCGCCGTAACCAGCTCGCCGGAGCTGAGCTCCTCCTGCCGACGCCCTCCGCCACCAAGGCGAGCCCCCGACACGCCCGATGCCTCTGCCTCGACTAGCGCCATCCCATCCGCGTCTCCTCTGCCTCGTCCCTGCCACCGGTAGAAGGAGCAGCTCCTCCATCCCTGAACCCCGAGCACCTCCACCGTCCTCGTCTAAGATGAGCGCCGCCCGGGTTCCCTTTCTCTCTTTCCTCCGGTTTGCTCTTCTCATCTCTCTCTCTGTGCGTGCAGCAGCAGCCTCGCGCCATGGAGCTCCAAGCCTGCCAGCCCGTCTCCGCTTCGATCCGGCAGGGAAAGGGACCCCGGCGACCTCCTGCGACCGGATCCGGGTCCGCCTCCCTCTGCCCATCCCTCTCCTTCTCATATCTCCTTCCTCCCTCTCTTGCCTCCGGTCTGTTTTTCTTCTGAAGCTCATGTCTCTCTCTGCTCTCTCTCTGTTTCAATAGGGAACCGAGCCGCCATGTCCGTCACCTTCGTTTGTCCCACGCCAGGAGACCGACTGCAGCCTCCTGTCGTCGCTTGGATCCGCGCCGCTTCGTCTCCGGCCCCTGCCCGCCGGAGTCGCGCCTCCCTGTGCCTCGCAGCCCCGCTGCATCGCGCCTCTGCTTCTGTTCTTCAGAAACGAGCGCCCGCCAAAGCCTGCTTCCCCAGCGTTGACCAGCATCGCTGCTCCCTGATCCAGCGCCTGGGCCACCTCTGCTTCGGCCCAGCGGCTCTCCTCCACCAGCGCAGCCCAGTCCACCCCGGCCTACCACTCCAGCGCCTGGGCCAGCGGCCTCCAAGGCCCAGCCAGCCAGCCTCCTCCAGATCCGACCGGGCCACGACCCATGGGTGAGCTCCCCACAGCCCCTCCTGTTCAGCCCGCAGTGCACCAGATTCGGCCCGTTCATGTTTTTTTCAGATTCTGCGAATTTAGGTTTATTGCAGGGAATTACAGATTTGCAGAAAAGTCCCTAGAGTTCATGCATTTAATAACTCATCAACTGTGCATCGGATTAAAATGATTTATATATGAAAAATGCTCAGAAAATTGTGTAGATTAATAATATGCCACTTTCATCTATGTTAAAAATGTTTAACATGCTGTTTGTGTTAATTTGCATAAATGCCATGTTAAAATGATTTATTTCATAACTAAATAACCGTAGCTCGGAATTAAATAAACTTTATATGTAAATGGGATGGAAAAATGCCTAGTTTAACATGGTGCACTTTGTTTTACTATTTAACAACTCTAAAATATGGTTTAGGGCAGAACAGTACCGAATTCATAAATATGCATATGAGGTTTTTCCGGAATTGTTGTTTGTTGTTCCGGCCTTATTTAAACTTGCCTAAATAGTTAGTTTACTTTTGTTTCACCCCCTTGCCATGCTAATAACATTTAATATTGTTGGGTACATAACCGAGATCAAACTAAATAATTGCATGTGGTGTTTTGTCAATATGCAACTCGTTGCATATTGAGCTCCACTTAACTTGTAGTATTGTGTGTTGCAGTTTGCCATGCCATGCCTCTTTAAACCGGACATGCATCATACTTGATTGTGCATCATGCCATGATTATGCTTGTGTGTTTACCATGTTGTTTGTTTCTTTTCGGTGTTGCTTCTTAGTTCCGGTAACGTTGCGATTGTGAGGATTCGTTCGACTACGTCCGTTCGTCTTCTTCATGGACTCGTTCTTCTTCCTTGCGGGATTTCAGGCAAGATGAACGCTACCCTGGATCTCACTACTATCATTGCTATGCCAGTTGCTTTGTTCTATCGCTATGTTGTGCTACCTATTACTTGTTCTTCAAGCCCCCCAAATTGCCATGAACCTCTAACCTTTGACACCCTTCCTAGCAAACCGTTGCTTGGCTATGTTACCGCTTTGCTCAGCCCCCTTATAGCGTTGCTAATTGTAGGTGAAGTTGAAGATTGCTCCATGGTGGACAGGATTTTGTTGGGATATCACAATATCTCTTATATTATTAATGCATCTATATACTTGGTAAAGGGTGGAAGGCTCGGCCTTACGCCTGGTGTTTTATTCCACTCTTGCCGCCCTAGTTTCCATCATACCGGTGTTATGTTCCCGGATTTTGCGTTCCTTACGCGGTCGGGTGATTTATGGGACCCCCTCGACAGTTCGCTTTGAATAAAACTCCTCCAGCAAGGCCCAACAGTGGTTTTACCATTTGCCTCACCACCACCTATATTTCCCTTGGGAGTAATTAACCCAAGGGTCATCTTTATTACAGCCCCCCGGGCCAGTGCTTGTCTAAGTGTTGGTCCGAACTAGAGCCCTTTGCAGCGCCCCCTCAGGGAAACTTGAGGTCTGGTTTGGGTTGTACGGATTGCTCATCCGGTGTTGCCCTGAGAACGAGATATGTGCAGCTCCTATCGGGATTGTCGGCGCATCGGGCGCCTTTGCTGGTCTTGTTTTACCATTGTCGAAATGTCTTGTAAACCGAGATTCCGAGTCTGATCGGGTCTTCCTGGGAGAAGGTCTATTCCTTCATTGATCGCGAGAGCTTGTCATGGGCTAAGTTGGGACACCCCTGTAGGGTATAATCTTTTGAAAGCCGTGCGTGCGGTTATAGGCAGATGGGAATTTGTTAATGTCCGGTTGTAGATAACTTGACACCAGATCCGAATTAAAACGCATCAACCGTGTGTGTAGCCGTGATGGTCTCTTCTCGGCGGAGTCCGGGAAGTGAACACAGTTTCTGGGTTATGTTTGACGTAAGTAGGAGTTCAGGATCACTTCTTACTTCTTGATCATTACTAGTTGTCGACCGTTCCGCTTGCTCTCTTCTCGCTCTTATTTGCGTATGTTAGCCACCATATATGCTTAGTCGCTGCTGCAGCCTCACCAATTTACCCCTTCCTTTCCCTTTAAGCTTTGCTAGTCTTGATACCCATGGTAATGGGATTGCTGAGTCCTTGTGGCTCACAGATTATTACAACAACAGTTGCAGGTACAGGTTATGTGATGATCATGACGCGAGAGCGATGCTTGCTTGTCTTGAGTTCTTCTTCTGATTCTTCTTCGATCAGGGGATAGGTTCCAGGTCGGCAGCCTGGGCTAGCAGAGTGGATGTCGTTTTAGCTTCTATTTGTGTTTCATCCGTAGTCGGATGTTGCTCTTATGTATTGTGATGTTGTAATCGTGTGGCATTGTATGTCTTTTGTATGTATCCCCATCTATTATGTAATGTTGATGTAATGATATCCACGTTGCAAAAGCGTTTCAATATGCGGGTCTATCCTTGGTGGGACCTTCGAGTTCCTTTTGGATAGGGTCGCATATTGGGCGTGACAGTAATCCACACCAGACCCCCCATCCTCCTCCTCCTTCCACATCCCACATTCCCCGACCGTCGGGGCGACACCTTCCACCCAAATCACCGACCCCTCCACCAAGTAAGCGCCGCCCTAAGCCATGGTGCATGCAGTATAGCCAGGAGCTCAAGGAGCATTTGCAGTGGAGAAGCAAATCACGGTCGCACGCGCGGATGAGGTCACGATGGATGCCATTCGTGCCGACCCCCAGACCTTGGAGGAGCACCTCGTCGTCGAGGCCACCGTCGATGCCTCACACGCCGATGCCGTGACGCGGTTGGCTGCTTTAAACGATAGTTCATGTCATTTTCTCGAGGCCACCCTCGATGCCTTCAACGAAGACTACAAGGTGTTTTCTCAGCGTGCACGTGCTTACCTCAACTCGAGAGCCAGCAGGTTGGTGCCTGGAGCGGCTCAGGTAACTCACCACTATGACAAGGGCACCCACGATGCGAAGGCCTCGCCCTCTTCCATGTCCAAGGAGCCAATCGTCATTGATATCTCTGACAATGAGGAGTAGCTTGTCTTATTAGCTCACTATAAGGACCCATGTTTAGTTTGCTAGCTACTGCCTTTCCTTAACAAATTCTACTGAATTATGCTATCTACTTTTACCATGCAATCTATTTCTCTAGTGTATATGTTCTATATGTCGTGCAATGTGGTGCTCACTTATTAACGGTTTGGTTAATAAGTTGTCGTGTTCAGTTAACTATTTGGTTCAATTCTGCAAATGTGATGTTTAATTCTTCAGGGTGCAATTTTGTATTGTCTTCCATGTAAGAAATAAATCAAATTTTTCTTTACAAAATACATGAGAAACAAATACAATTGCTATATTTCTAAGTTGTCAAGCATGCTTGGTTTGGTTAACTGTTTGATCTTCTAGTATGTTATACATTGTGCAATGTGGTGCTCAGTTAATGTTTGGTTCATTTGTTGTAGTGTTTAGTTAACTGTTTGGTTCCATTCTGCAATGCGATGTTCAATTGTTGTGGGTACATTCTGTTATTGTATACCATGTGAGAAATAAATCGAATTTGGCTGTACTAAATACATGATAAACAAATGCAATTGCTATATTTCCAAGTTGTTAAGCATGTTTGGTTTGGTTAACTATCTGATCTTCTATTAGGAGTATGTTATATTGTGCAATGTGGTGCTCAGTTAATGTTTGGTTCATTTGTTGTGGTGTTTAGTTAACTCCTTGGTTCGATTCTGCAATTCAATGTCCAATTGTCGTGGGTAGAATTTTGTATTGTTGTGCATGTGAGGAATAATCGAATTCGGCTGCACTTAATACATGGGAAACATATACAATTGCTATATTTCCTAGTTCTTAATCATGCTTGGTTTGGATAAATGGGTTTTCCATTTGGCTTAAATTAATCTGATGAATCTGCAATGTGCTTATTTTTCATCAACATATTTTACTAATAGCATGCGAACCCTCACTTAAGCTGATCACTAACTAGCTTATATGTGTTGTAGGGAAACAATGGGAAGCACTGAGGTTCACAATCGAGGTTTGCACATGCATGGTCCTTTGTCTAATAGCACATTATTGTGCAATTGTAGGAACCATTCTAATACTTAGGTTTTAAACAATTTGGTCTTGCACATGTAGGTCCTGCTGTCAGAGGTTTCGACCCACTATTCGACCTTTTGCATATGGGGAAATGAGTTGTCCATGAATATCAGGCAAGTCAAGAAACTCAGAAAGAATGTTAGGATAAAGAAATTAGCGACAAAAAACAACAAGATCTTTGTATGGACAATGAAGAAGACATCGGTTCACTACAAGATGGTACTAACTATTATACCTTGCCTTTTTTATTCCTTTGCCCCATTTCCAATATAGAGAAGATATTTATGCACATCCTTGTTTTCAGGCCTTTCCAAAGCAGTTCACTAATGATTACCTCTCAAACCACCTATATGGTCAAGAGGCAAGGTAGGTATTCATACAACACCCATGGTTCAATATTGAAGTGTTCCTGAAGAGGACGAAGGATGGACGGTCAATCATCCACAGGCACTGGCCTAAAGTTGCAAAGACCTTCAACATCAATGAAGGCTCAATATTCGCCTTATGCTTCAATAGTTTTCCAGATGAGATACATCTGTCTATGTACTGTCTATGATGCTAATTTTGAAAGGTTATAGATGTTGCATGTGAAACTTGGTGTTGGTGCAGTTGTGTAATGGGGTAGCTGAGTGCTGAAGCTATATGATGATGTACTCTAATGTATTTCAATTATGAAAATGAAATATATTGTGTGCTTAATATGAAACGTCAATTAGATCAATAAATGGATTATTAATAGGATAATTAGCCTGCTAGTTGGGTTTTTCTATTGCAAACGGTTATTGAGAAAACACCATGGGTGATGACCTCAGGCAACACACACAGTTTCTAGGAATAAACCATGTTCGATTAATGAACAATCACACACGACATCCTCTTGAAAACTGTTTGCATTAGGCCACCTCGCGCAAACGTTTACCACATAAAAACTGTGTGTGATGGACAGCCTTTGCCACACAGTTTCTTCTACGCACCATGTGTGATGCATTCAATAACGCAAACGATAAAATTGTTAATACCGTGTGCAATGGAAACGCTATCACAAACGTTTTAACGGGGAAAATTGTGTGTGATGTACCTGCGAACAGAAACGTTTTCCTTGGAGTGACTGCATGGGATGTATATACAAATAGAAACATTTACCGGGGACTGACTGTGTGGGATGAACTTACGACCGGAAATGATTTCGCCTGTATAATTGAATTTTTTAGCACTACTGTACGTATAACCGTATTTGATCGCTCACGGTCGCACACGACCTCATTTTGCCGAGCGTGTGTGCTAGGATGGCATATCCCCAACGGTTTCTGGTTCGTGTGGGAAGGACCCGCCCTATCGCAGTCACTCACTAGGCGACGGTTTGGAATGTCATCGCGGAAAGGGGTTAAAAACCGCTTGTATAGCACCAACGCGTACCAGTGAAAGGTAATGAAAGTGATGGTGATATGATACCGGGGCAGCTCCCCCACGCTTGGCACAAGCCAAGGGAGTGCCCATACCTGTGTACTCAAGTCTCCTTTGGCGGGGAAGATGATGAAGCTGGTGGTGATCATATAGTCATGTTCTTCTTCCTTAGCTTACGCTTGAGGGCAAAATTTTCCACCTTCAAGCTATCGATCTCCCGCTCAAGCATTAATATCTTTTCGCATAATGCCTGCTTGTTTTCCTACAGAAGACGAAAAGGGATAAACTGGATCTTAGGTTTCTTTGCTTTATTAGGGAGACTTGACTTCTTAAATTCCACATGCATGTCCCCAGGTTGAGGTAGTGGGACTTCTTCTTCATCAGAGCTTGTCTCTTCCTTTCTCTTCAACTCATAATCTTCTTCTTCCTCTGTGGTCCAGCCATGACACTCCACATCCCCATAGACCTTGGGGTTTGCAATACAGTAAGATACATATCTCCATCTGAATCTTGAGACGACATATTTTCAAATCTATCAGGAAAACAACACGAAACAAGAACGGGGGATTTTTCTGTGATGCGGTGGTCAGATCGTTCTGGAGTATATATAGAGATTTTTTTATCTTGTAAAACAAGAATATGGAAGGAAAACAGAGTCAAGAAGGTTCCCGAGGTGGGAACAACCCACCTGGGCGTGCCAGGCAAGGCAGGCGCGCCCTGGTGTCTTGTGCACTCCTCGGTTGCCTTCCTAGTTATTTCTTGTTTTCTTAATTTTTGTAATATTCCAGAACTAATAGAAAATATTTTTGCAGATTTTTCGGAGTCCGTTTACTTACTGTATCACGTACCTCCTCTTTTTCAGGGTTCTAGAGTGTTCTGGAAGGTTTCTTTTATGTATTCCTCCGGTTTCATGGTTTGAATGATATTGCTTTCAACATTGATAGGCGTACCTGAGATATAGTGTCTAATTCTTTGTCCATTGACCACCTTCGGGTTAGTACCTTCAGCATTATTAATCTTAATAGCTCCAGAGCAATAAACCTCTTCAATAATATATGGTCCTTCCCATTTGGAGAGAAGTTTTCCCACAAAGAATCTAAAATGAGAGTTGTACAAAAGAACATATTCTCCTACTTTGAATTCCCGCTTTTGGATTCTTTTATCATGCCATGTTTTAACATTTTCTTTGAATAGTTTGGCATTTTCATAGGCTTGGGTTCTCCATTCATCTAGTGATCGAATATCAAATAACCTCTTTTCACCCGCAAGTTTGAAGTCATAATTAAGTTCTTTGATTGCCCAATATGCTTTATGTTCTAACTCAAGAGGCAAATGACAAGCTTTTCCATAAACCATTTTATAAGGAAACATACCCATAGGATTTTTACAAGTTGTTCTATCGGCCCAAAGTGCATCATCCAATTTCTTAGGCCAATTATTTCGGGACCTATATTGACAGTCTTTTGTAATATTAGTTTTATTTCTCTATTGCTAAGTTCAACTTGACCACTAGATTGAGGATGATAGGGTGATGCAATTCTATAGTTAACATCATATTTCGCAAGCATTTTACGAAAAGTACCATGAATAAAGTGTGAACCACCATCAGTCATTAAGTATCTAGGGACTCCGAACCTTGGGAAAATAACCTCTTTAAGCATTTTAATGGAAGTTTTGTGATCAGCACAACTAGTTGAAATAGCTTCTATCCACTTAGTGACATAATCAACAGTAACCAAAATATGAGTATACCATTAGAGGAAGGAAAAGGTCCCATATAATCAAAACCCCAAACATCAAATGGTTCAACAGCAAGTGAATAATTCATAGGCATTTCTTGACGCTTACCGATATTACAAATCCTTTGACATTCATCACAAGACAAGACAAACTTACGGGCATCCTTGAAAAGCGTAGGCCAATAAAAACTAGATTGCAATACCTTGTGAGCACTTCTATCTCCCGCATGATGTCCTCCATAAGCTTCGGAGTGACATTTTCGTGAGATTTGTCCCTGTTCATGCTCAGGTACACAACGTCTAATAATACCATCTACTCCTTCTTTATAAAGATGTGGGTCATCCAAAAAGTAATGTCTTAAATCATAGAAGAATTTTTTTTCTTTTGTTTGTATGTGAAACTAGGTGGTATATATTTAGCAACAATATAATTACCATAGTCAGCATACCAAGTAGTATTGTGAGAAACATTTATTGCAGCTAGTTGTTCATTAGGAAAGCTATCATCAATAGGTAGTGGGTCATCAAGAATATTTTCTAACATAGACAAGTTATCAGCTACGGGGTTCCCAGCTCCTTTCCTATCAGTGATATGTAAATCAAATTCTTGTACCAAGAGAACCCACCTAATGAGTCTAGGTTTAGCATCTTTCTTTTCCATAAGATATTTTATAGCAGCATGATCAGTGTGAACAATCACTTTAGAATCAACAATGTAAGATCTGAATTTATCACAAGCAAACACAACAGCTAAACATTCTTTTTCAGTAGTAGCATAATTTATTTGGGCACTGTCTAGAGTTTTGCTAGCATAATGGATAACATTTAATATCAACTCTTTGTCCTAGAACAGCACCAACAACATAATCACTAGAATCACACATGATTTCAAAAGGCAAGTTCCAATCTGGTGGTTGAACAGTATGTGCAGAAGTTAAGGCTTTCTTAAGTGTTTCAAAGGCTTCTACACAATCTGTTGGGGAACGTAGTAATAATTCAAAATTTTCCTACATGTCACCAAGATCAATCTAGGAGATACTAGCAATGAGAGAGAGAGAGGGAGTGCATCTTCATACCCTTGAAGACCGCTAAGCGGAAGCATTACTAGAACGCGGTTGATGGAGCCATACTCGCGGCGATTCAAATCGCGGAAGATCCGATCTAGCACCGAATGGATGGCGCCTCCGCGTTCAACACACGTACAGCCCGGGGACATCTCCTCCTTCTTGATCCATCAAGGGGAGAGGAGAAGTTGAGGGAGAACTCCGGCAGCACGACGGCGTGGTGGTGGAGCTTGTGGTATTCCTATAGGGCTTCGCCAAGCACTATGGAGGAGGAGGAAGAGTTGGAGGAGGAAGGGGCTACACCAGGGAAGGGGTGCGGCTGCCCTCTCTCTCCCTCACTATATATAGGGGTAAGGGGGAGGAGGAGGCGCCCTTGGGTTTCCCTAGGGGAGGGGCAGCGGCCACAGGGCAAACCCTAGATGGGTTTGGGCGCCCCCACCCCTAGGAAACTTGCCGCCCAAGCCGGGAGGGGTGGCTGCCCTAGGGGAGGCGCCCCAACCTCTCCAGGTTACGTGAGATGGGGTGGGAGGGGCGCTCAGCCCCTTAGTGGGATGATGTGCCCCTCCCCTTGGCCCATAAGTCCCCCCAATGCTTGCCGGAGCCTCCGAAACCCCTTTCGGACACGTTGGTCATCACCCGATACCCCCGGAACAATTTCGGACTCCAATACCCTTCATCCAATATATCGATATTCATCTACGGACCATTCCGGAGTTCCTTGTCACGTTCGGGATCTCATCCGGGACTCCAAACAACCTTCGGTAACCACATACTATTACCCATAAGAACTCTAGCGTCACGGAACCTTAAGTGTGTAGACCCTACGGGTTCGAGAACCATGCAGACATGACCGAGACACCTCTCGGCCAATAACAAATAGCGGGATCTGGATACCCATATTGGCTCCCACATGTTCCACGATGATCTCATCAGATGAACCACGATGTCGAGGATTCAATCAATCCCGTATACAATTCCCTTTGTCTATCTGTATGTTACTTGCCCAAGATTCGATCGTCGGTATTCCCATACCACGTTCAATCTCGTTACCGGCAAGTCTCTTTACTCGTTCCGTAATGCATGATCCCGTGACTAACTCCTTAGTCACACTAAGCTCATTATGATGATGCATTACCGTGTGGGCCCAGAGATACCTCTCCATCATACGGAGTGACAAATCCCAGTCTCGATTCGTGCCAACTCAACAGGCACTTTCGGAGCTACCTGTAGTGCACCTTTATAGCCACCCAATTACATTGTGACGTTTGGTACACCCAAAGCATTCCTACGGTATCCGGGAGTTGCACAATCTTAGGTCTAAGGAAATGATACTTGACGTTAGAAAAGCTCTTAGCAGACGAACTACGCGATCTTGTGCTATGCTTAGGATTGGGTCTTGTCCATCACATCATTCTCCTAATGATCTGATCCCATTATCAATGACATACAATCTCCATGGTCAGGAAACCATAACCATCTATTGATCAACGAGCTTGTCAACTCGAGGCTCACTAGGGACGTGTTGTGGTCTATGTATTCACACATGTATTACAGTTTCTAGTTAATACAATTATAGAATGAACAATAGACAATTATCATGAACAAGCAAATATAATAATAACCATTTTATTATTGCCTCTAGGGCATATTTCCAACAGTCTCCCACTTGCACTAGAGTCAATAATCTAGTTCACATCACTATGTGATTGTAATGAATCCAACACCCATGGGGTTTGATCATATCTTGCTTGTGAGAGAGGTTATTAGTCAACGGGTCTGGACCTTTCAGATCCGTGTGTGCTTTACAAATCTCTATGTCATCTTGTAGATGCAGCTACCATGCGCTATTTGGAGCTATTCCAAATAACTGCTCTACTATACAAATCCGGTTTTTCTACTCAGAATCATCCGGATTGGTGTCAAAGTTTGCATCGATGTTACCCTTTACGATGAACTCTTTTACCACCTCCATAATCGAGAACAACTCCTTAGTACACTAGTTACTAAGGATAACTTTGACCGTTGTCCTGTGATCGATACCTGGATCACTCTTGTACCCCTTGACTGACTCATGGCAAGGCACACTTCAGGTGCGGTACACAGCATAACATACTGTAGAGCCTACGTCTAAAGCATAGGGGGCGACCTTCGTCCTTTCTCTCTCTTCTGCCATGGTCAGGTCTTGAGTCTTACTCAATACTCACACCTTATAACACAGCCAAGAACTCCTTCTTTGCCGATCTATTTTGAACTCCTTCAAAATCTTGTCATGGTATGTATTCATTTGAAAGTGCTATTAAGCGTTTTGATCTATCCTTATAGATCTTGATGCTCAATGTTCAAGTAGCTTAATACAGGTTTCCCTTGAAAAACACTTTTCAAACAACCCTATATGCTTTCCAGAAATTCTACATCATTTCTGATCAACAATATGTCAACAACATATACTCATCAGAAATTCTATAGTGCTCCCACTCACTTCTTTGGAAATACAAGTTTCTCATAAACTTTGTATAAACCCAAAATCTTTGATCATCTCATCAAAGCGTATATTCCAACTCCGAGATGCTTACTCCTGTCCTTAGAAGGATTGCTGGAGCTTTGCATACTTGTTAGCATCTTATAGGATTGACAAAACCTTCTAGTTGTATCATATACAACCTTTCCTCAAGAAAATTGTCAAGGAAACAATGTTTGGACATCCTATCTGCAAGATTTCATAAATAATGCAGTAACTGCTAATATAATTCCAACAGACTCTTAGAATCGCTACGAGTGAGAAAGTCTCATCGCAGTCAACTCCTTGAACTTGTCAAAAAACATCTTAACGACAAGTCGAGCTTTCTTAATGGTGATACTTACCATCATTGTCCGTCTTCCTTTTAAAATCCATCTGTACCCAATAGCCTTACGACCATCAAGTAGTTCTTCCAAAGTCTATACTTTGTTTTCATACATGGATCCTCTCTCGAATTTTATGGCCTTGAGCCATTCATCGGAATCCGGGCCCACCATCGCTTCTCCATAGCTCGTAGGTTCATTGTTGTCTAGCAACATGACCTCCAAGACAGGATAACGTACCACTCTGAAGTAGTACGTATCCTTGTCGACCTACGAGTTTTGCTAGTGACTTGATTCGAAGTTTCATGATCAATATCATCAGCTTCCACTTCAATTGGTGTAGGCTCCACAGGAACAACTTCATGTGCCCTGCTACACACTAGTTGAAGTGACGGTTCAATAACCTCATCAAGTCTCCACCATCCTCCCACTCAATTCTTTCGAGAGAAACTTTTCCTCGAGAAAGGACCCGATTCTAGAAACAATCCCTTTTGCTTCCGGATCTGAGACAGGAGGTATACCCAACTGTTTTTGGGTGTCCTATGAAGATGCATTTATCCACTTTGGGTTCGAGCTTATCAGCCTGAAACTTTTTCACATAAATGTTGCAGCCCCAAACTTTTAAGAAACGATAGCTTAGGTTTCTCTAAACCATAGTTCATAAGTGTCGTCTCAACGGAATTGTGTGGTGCCCTATTTAAAGTGAATACGGTTGTCTCTAATGCCTAACCCATAAACGATAGTGGTAATTCGATAAGAGACATCATGGTATGCACCATATCCAATAGGGTGCAGTTATGATGTTCGGACACACCATCACACTATGGTGTTCCAGGCGGTATTAGTTGTGAAACAATTTCCACAATGTCTTAATTGTGTGCCAAACTCATAACTCAGATATTCATCTCTATGATCATATCATAGACATTTTATCCTCTTGTCACAACGATCTTCAACTTCACTCTGAAATTACTTGAACCTTTAAATAATTCAGACTTGTATTTCATCAAGTAAATATACTTAGCATCTACTCAAATCATCTATGAAGTAAGAACATAACGATATCCACTGCGTGCCTCAGCACTCACTGGACTGCACACATCAAAATGTATTACTTCCAAAAGTTGCTTTCTTGTTCCATATCAATGAAAACGAGGCCTTTGAGTCATCTTGCCCATGTTGTATGATTTGCATGTCTCAAGTGATTCAAAATCAAGTGAGTCCAAACGATCCATCTGTATGGACTTTCTTCATGCATATGTACCAATAGACATGGTTCGCATGTCTCAATCTTTTCAAAAATGAGTGAGTCCAAAGATCCATCAACATGGAGCTTCTTCATGCATTTTATACCAATATGACTCAAATGGCAGTGCCACAAGTATGTGGTACTATCATTACTATCTTATATCGTTTGGCATGAACATGTGTATCACTACGATCGAGATTCAATAAACCATTCATTTTAGGTGAAAGACCATTGAAGGTATTATTCAAATAAACAGAGTAACCATTATTCTCCTTAAATGAATAATTGTATTGCGATAAACATAATCCAATCATGTCTATGCTCAACGCAAACACCAAATAACAATTATTTAGGTTTAACACCAATCCCGATGGTAGAGGGAGCGTGCGATGTTTGATCACATCAACCTTGGAAACACTTCCAACACATATCATCATCTCACCTTTAGCTAGTCCCAGTAGCCTTTTATTTCGAGTTACTAACACTTAGCAACCGAACCGGTATTTATTACCCTGGTGCTACTAGGAGTACTAGTAAAGTACACATTAATATAACATATACCCAAAATAATTTTGTCGACCTTGCCAGCCTTCTCATCTACCAAGTATCTAGGGTAGTTCTGCTTCAGTGATCGTTCCCCTCATTACAGAAGCACTTAGTCTCAGGTTTGGGTTCAACCTTGGGTTTCTTCAATAGAGCAGCAACTGATTTGTCGTTTCATGAAGTGTCCCTTCTTTCCCTTGCCCTTCTTGAAACTAGTGGTTTTACTAACCATCAACAATTGATGCTCCTACTTGATTTCTACTTTCGTGGTGTCAAACATCGCGAATTGCTCAAGGATCAGCATGTCTATCCCTGATATGTTATAGTTCATCACGAAGCTCTAATAACTTGGTGGCAGTGACTATGGAGAACCATCACTATCTCATCTGGAAGATTAACTCTCACTCTATTCAAGCGATTGTAGTACTTAGACAATCTGAGCACATGCTCAACGATTGAGCTTTTCTCCCTTAGTTTGCAGGCTTAAGAAACTTGTCAGAGGTCTCATACCTCTTGATGTGGGCGCTAGTCTGAAATCCCAATTTCAGTCTTTGGAACATCTCATATGTTCTGCGATGTTTCAAAAACGTCTTTGCCACCTCAATTCTAAACCGTTAGCATTACGCACTGAACTATCATGTAGTCATCAAAACGTGTATGTCAGATGTTCGCAACATCCACAGATGATGCTCGAGGTTTAGCACACCGAGCGGTGCATTAAGGACATAAGCCTTCTGCGCAGCAATGAGGATAATCCTCAGTTTACGGACCCAGTCTGCATAATTGCTACTATCAACTTTCAACTAAAATTTCTCTAGGAACATATCTTAAATAGTAGAACTAAAGCGTAAGCTACGACATAATTTGCAAAGACCTTTTGACTATGTTCATGATAATTAAGTTCATCTGATTATTTAATGAACTCCCACTTAGATAGACATCCCTCTAGTCATCTAAGTGATACATGATCCGAGTCAACTAGTCGTGTCCGATCATCACGTGAGACGGACTAGTTATCATCGGTGAACATCTTCATGTTGATCGTATCTACTATACGACTCATGTTCGACCTTTCGGTCTCTTGTGTTCCGAGGCCATGTCTGTACATGCTAGGCTCATCAAGTCAACCTAAGTGTTTGACATGTGTAAATCTGGCTTACACCTGTTGTATGCGAATGTTAGAATCTATCACACCCGATCATCACGTGGTGCTTCGAAACAACGAACTTTCGCAACGGTGCATAGTTAGGGGGAACACTTTCTTGAAATTTTAGTGAGGGGTCATCTTATTTATGCTACCGTCATTCTAAGCAAATAAGATGTAAACATGACAAACATCACATGCAAAACATAAAGTGACATGATATGGCCAATATCATTTTGCGCCTTTGATCTTCATCTTTGAGGCGCGGCATGATCACCTTCGTCATCGGCATGACACCATGATCTCCATCATCATGATCCCCATCATCGTGTCTTCATGAAGTTGTCTCGCCAACTATTACTTCTACTACTATGGCTAACGGTTAGCAATAAAGTAAAGTAATTACATGGCGTTTTCAATGACACGTAGGTCATACAATAAATTAAGACAACTCCTATGGCTGATGACGGTTGTCATACTCATCGACATGCAAGTCGTGATTCCTATTACAAGAACATGATCAATCTCATACATCACATATATCATTCATCACATTCTTTTGGCCACATCACATCACATAGCATACCCTGCAAAAATAAGTTAGACGTCCTCTAATTGTTGTTGCATGTTTTACATGGCTGCTATGGGTTTCTAGCAAGAACGTTTCTTACCTACGCAAAAGCCACGACGGTGATATGCCAATTGCTATTTACCCTTCATAAGGACCCTTTTCATCGAATCCGATCCAACTAAAGTGGGAGAGACTGTCACCCGCTAGCCACCTTATGCAACAAGTGCATATCAATCGGTGGAACCTGTCTCACGTAAGCGTACGTGTAAGGTCGGTCCGGGCCGCTTCATCCCACAATGCCGCCGAACCAAGATAGGACTAGTAACGGGAAGCAAATTGAACAAACCATCGCCCACAACTACTTGTGTTCTACTCGTGCATAGAATCTACGCATAGACCTAGCTCATGATGCCACTGTTGGGGAACATGGTAATAATTCAAAATTTTCCTACGTGTCACCAAGATCAATATAGGAGATACTAGCAACGAGAGAGAGAGAGAGAGAGAGAGAGCATCTTCATATCCTTGAAGATAGCTAAGCGGAAGCGTTACTAGAACGCGGTTGATGGAGTCGTACTCACGGCGATTCAAATCGCGGAAGATCCGATCTAGCGCCGAACGGACGGTGCCTCCGCATTCAACACACGTAAAAGATTGGGGATGTGTCCTCCTTCTTGATCCAGCAAGGGGAGAGGATAAGTTGAGGGAGAGCTCTGGAAGCACGACGGCGTGGTGGTGGAGCTTGTGGTATTCCTGCAGGGCTTCGCCAAGCACTACGGAGGAGGAGGAAGAGTTGGAGGAGGAAGGGGCTGCGCCAGGGAAGGGGTGTGGCTGCCCTCTCTCTCCCTCACTATATATAGGGGGAAGGGGGGAGGAGGAGGCACCCTAGGGTTTCCCTAGGGGAGGGGCGGCGGCCACAGGGCAAACCCTAGATGGGTTTGGGCGCCCCCAACCGTAGGAAACTTGCCCCCCAAGCCGGGAGGGGTGGCTGCCCTAGGGGAGGCTCCCCAACCTCTCCAGGTTACATGAGATGGGGTGGGAGGGGCACTCGGCCCCTTAGTGGGCTGATGTGCCCCCTCCCCTTGGCCCATAAGGCCCTCGAACACTTGCCGGGGCCTCCGAAACCGCTTTCGGACACGCTGGTCGTCACCCGGTACCCCCAGAACAATTCCGGACTCCAATACCCTTCATCCAATATATTGATCTTCACCTCCGGACCATCCCGGAGTTCCTCATCACGTCCGGCTCATCCGGGACTCCGAACAACCTTCGGTAACCACATACTATTACCCATAACAACTCTAGCATCACCGAACCTTAAGTGTGTAGACCCTACAGGTTCGGGAACCATGCAGACATGACCGAGACACCTCTCGGCCAATAACCAATAGCAGGATATGAATACCCATATTGGCTCCCACATGTTCCATGATGATCTCATCGGATGAACCACGATGTCGGGGATTCAATCAATCCCGTAGACAATTCCCTTTGTCTATCGGTATGTTACTTGCCCGAGATTTGATCATCGGTATCCCCATGCCTCTTTCAAGCTCGTTACCGGCAAGTCTCTTTACTTGTTCCGTAATGCATGATCCCTTGACTAACTCCTTAGTCACACTGATCTCATTATGATGATGCATTACCGAGTGGGCCCAGAGATACCTCTCCGTCATACGGAGTGACAAATCCCAGTCTCGATTCATGCCAACTCAACAGACACTTTCGGAGCTACCTGTAGTGCACCTTTATAGCCACCCAGTTACGTTGTGACATTTGGTACACCCAAAGCATTCCTACGGTATCTGAGAGTTGCACAATCTCATGGTCTAAGGAAATGATACTTGACATTAGAAAAGCTCTTAGCAGACAAACTACACGATCTTGTGCTATGCTTAGGATTGGGTCTTGTCCATCACATCATTCTCCTAACGATGTGATCCCGTTATCAATGACATCCAATGTCCATGGTCAGGAAACCATAACCATCTATTGATCAACGAGCTAGTCAACTAGAGGCTCACTAGGGACATGTTGTAGTCTATGTATTCACACATGTATTACGGTTTCCAGTTAATACAATTATAGCATGAACAATAGACAATTATCATGAACAAGGAAATATTATAATGACCATTTTATTATTGCCTCTAAGGCATATTTCCAACACAATCATCATCAAAAACAAATGGAACATCCTTTTGTAAAAGATTAGTAAGAGGCCTAGAAATTTTAGAGAAGTCTTTAATAAACCTCCTATAGAAACCAGCATGACCAGGGAAACTATGAATACCTTTAATATCTTTAGGACATGGCATTTTCTCAATTGCACCAACTTTAGCTTTATCCACCTCAATACCTCATTCGGAAATTTTATGCCCCAAGACAATACCTTCATTAACCAGAAAGTGGCACTTCTCCCAATTCAAGACAAGATTACTTTGTTCACATCTCTGCAAAATTTGATCAAGGTTGCTTAAGCAATCATCAAAAGAAGTTCCGTAAACGGAAAAATCATCCATGAAAACCTCAACAATCTTTTCACAAAAATCAGAGAATATAGCAATCATACATCTTTGAAAAGTAGCAGGTGCATTGCATAAACCAAAATGCATAAGCCTATAAGAATAACTTCCAAAGGGACAAGTAAAGGTGGTTTTCTCTTGATCAGGTCGTGACACAGGTATTTGAGAGAATCTATAATATCCATCAAGAAAACAAAAGTGTGTGTGCTTAGATAATCTTTCTAACATTTGACCAATAAAAGGCAGAGGGTAATGATTTTTTCTAGTAGCTTTATTTAATTTTCTAAAATCAATTACCATTCTATAGCCAGTAATAATTCTTTGTGGGATAAGTTCATTTTTATCATTAGGAACAATAGTAATACCTCCTTTCTTAGGGACACAATGAACATGACTTACCCATCTACTATCAGCTATGGGATAGATTATACCTGCTTCCAGACGCTTTAATATTTCAGCTCTTACCACTTCTTTCATTTTAGGATTCAATCGTCGTTGGTGATCAACAACGGGTTTAGCATCAAGTTCCATATTGATCTTATGCTGACATAGAGTGGGACTAATGCCTTGAAGATCATCAAGAGTATATCCAATAGCAGCTCGGTGCTTCCTCAGAATTTTTAATAATATTTCTTCTTCATGTTTGGAAAGGTTAGCACTAATAATAACAGGATATATCATTTTCTCATCAAGATAAGCATACTTCAAAGTATCAGGCAATTGTTTTAATTCAAACACAGGATCACCTTTAGGTAGAGGAGGACCTACTAGAGTTTCAATAAGCAAACTGTGTTGTAGTATAGATTGTTGTTCAAAGAATATATTGTCGATTTTGTTTCTTTCACATAAGTGCATATCATTTTCATGGTCTAGCAAATATTGTTCTAAAGGATCAGTAGGAGGCAGGGCAATAGAAGCAAGACAGATTATTTCATCCTTATTAGGTAATTCTTCATTACGAGGTTGTCTACTAAACTTATAGAAATTAAACTCATGAGACTAACAATTTGTTTTTCACAATCTATCTTAGCATTGACAGTGTTCAAGAAAGGTCTATGAAACATAATGGGACAAAAGTCATCTTGTGGGGAACCAAGAACTAGAGAATCAGTAGGGTATTTTATATTCCCACACAAGGCTTCAACATCTCTAACTATCCCAAGTGGTGTGAAGGTGTCTCTATTAGCAAGTTTAATAGTAACATCTATGTCTTTCATTTCAGCGGGTGTTATGTCATTCATAATTTCTTGGTAAAGAGTAAAAGGAATAGCACTCACACTAGCACCCAAGTCACATAAACCATGATAGCAATGATCTCCAATTTTAACAAAGACAACAGGCATGCCAACTACGAATCTATGTTTATCTTTTTCATCAGGTTTGGCAATTCTGGCACCTTCATCGCAGAAATAAATAACATGCCCATGAATGTTTTCTACCAAGAGATATTTAACCATAGCAACACCAGGTTCTACTTTAATTTTTTCAGTGGGTTTAGTTGCTTTAATATTACTTTTGCAAACCACATTTGATACCTTAGCATGTTCCTTTATCCTAACAGGGAAAGGTGGTTTTTCAATATAAGCAGCTGGCACAAGTGGATCAACATTGTAAATGATAGTCTCATCTTTAGCTAAAACCGGTTCTTTAATTTCTTTTATAATAGGGGGATGATATTTAAACCACTTCTCCTTAGGGAGATCAACATGAGTAGCAAATGATTCACAGAAAGAGGCTACTATCTCAGAGTCAAGTCCATATTTAGTGCTAAACTTTTGAAAATCATCGGTATTCATAAAGGATTTAACACAATCAAACTTAAGCTTAATACCTGACTCTTTACCTTCCTCGAGTTCCCAATCTTCAGAGTTGCGTTTAATTTTTTCTAAGAGATCCCACTTGAATTCAATAGTCTTCTTAATAAAAGAACCAGTACAAGAAGTATTGACCATGGATAGATCATCATGAGAAAGGCGAGCATAAAAATTCTGAATAATAATTTCTCTTGAGAGCTCATGATTGTGGCATGAATATAACATTGACTTAACCCTCCCCCAAGCTAGAGTGATACTTTCTCCTTCACGAGGCCAGAAATTATATATATAATTATGATCACGATGAACTAGATGCATATGATACTTTTTTGTGAAATTCCAATTTCAATCGATTCTGGTTCCATCCAATATCATCGCATAGCCTATACCATGTCAATGCCTTTCCCTTCAAAGATAAAGGGAAGACCTTCTTCTTAGCTTCATTTCCGGGCAAACATGCAAGCTTAAATAATCCACAAATTTCATCCACATATATCAAATGCATACCAGGATGTTCAGTTCCGTCTCCTGCATAAGGATTAGCTAGCAGTTATTCTATCATACCCGAAGGAATTTCATAACCAATATTTTCAGTAGGTGAAGTAGGTTGAGGGAAACTAATTGTTCTTTCGGTCAAGGTGAATATACCCCGAACAAGCCCCTCAAAGGATTGTTTTCCATAGAAACAAGTGACAATAAATTTCAGCACACTATATAAATTTTTCCTTACCAATTTCCACATACCAAGAGCGCTTCACTCCCCGACAACGACGCTAGAAAAGAGTCTTGATGACCCACAAGTATAGGGGATCAATTGTAGTCCTTTCGATAAGTAAGAGCGTGGAACCCAACGAAGAGCGGAATGAAATGACAAGTGGTTTTCAGCAAGGTAATTTCTACAAGCACTGAAATTGTCGGTAACAAGTAGTTTGATAGCAAGATAATTTGTAACGATCAAGTAACAGTAATGGTAAATAAAGTGCAGAAAGGTAGTCCAATCCTTTTGTGGTAAAGGACGGGCCAATACAATCTCTCATAATAAGCAAAGCATTCTTGAGGGCACATGGGAATTTCACAATGTCACTTTCATCATGTTGGTTTGATTCGTGTTCGCTACTTTGATAATTTGATATGTGGGTGGACCGGTGCTTAGGTGTTGTTCTTACTTGAACAAACCTTCTACTTATGATTAACCCCCTCACAAGCATCCACAACTAAGAGAAAAGTATTAAGATAAAATCTAACCATAGCATTAAACATATGGATCCAAATCAGTCCCTTACGAAGTAGCGCGTAAACTAGGGTTTAAGCTTATGTCACTCTAGAAACCCATCATCTAATAACTATTCCACAATGCATTCTCTTAGGCCCAAATATGGTGAAGTGCAATGTAGTCAACGTTCACATGACACCACTAAGGGAATGACAACATACATATCATCAAAATATCGAACACATATCAACTTCACATGATTACTTGCAACATGACTTCTCTCGTGACCTCAAGAACAAAAGTAACTACTCACAAATGATATTATTACTCAAGATCAGAGGGGTATTAAATAGCATAATGGATCTGAACATATAATCTTCCACCAAATAAACCATATAATAATCAACTACAAAATGTAATGAACACCATTAGTCACCTACACGTACCAATCTAAGGTTCCGGTACAAAGATTGAACAGAAGAGATGAACTAGGGTTTGAGAGGAAATGGTGTTGTTGAAGATGTTGATAAAGATTGCCCTCCCAAAGATGAGAGGGTTGTTGGTGATGACGATGGCTTCAATTTCCCCCTCCGGGAGGGAACTTCCCCTGGCGGAATCGCTCCACCGGAGTGCAAAAGTGTTCCTGCCCAAGTTCCGCCTCGAGACGGTGGCGCTCCATCCCGAAAATCCTCTCCTTATTTCTTCTTGGTCAAAATGACTTATATACTAGAATATGGGCACTGGAGGTGGGCTGGGCTGAGCACAACCCACCAGGGCGCGCCTGGTGTCTTGTGCTCACCAGGTGCCCCCTCCCCCTCTGGTAGTTCTTTCTCCGATATTTATTAAATATTCCAAAACAATTCTCCATAAATTTTCAGCTCACTTGGAGATGTGCAGAATAGATATATCTAACATAGCTTTTTCAGGTCCAGAATTACAGCTGCCGGCATTCTCCCTCTTTGTGTAAACCTTGCATGTTATGAGAGAAAAGGCATTATAATTACTCCCAAAAGCATTATGCATAAAAACATTATAAATAATAGTAGGAAATCATGATGCAAAATGGGCATATCAGGAACTGGTCCTTGACATGAAGAAAGCTATAGCAAATAACTAAACGATGTGATGCTAAGCTTACGATTGGGTCTGTCCATCACATCATTCTCCTAATGATGTGAACTCGTTATGAAATGACAAATCATGTGAATGGTTAGGAAACCATAACCATTTTTTGTCAACGATCTAGTCTAGTAGAGGCTTACTAGGGACACGGTGTAGTTCATGTATTCACGCGTGTATTTAAGTTTCTGGCCAATACAATTCTAGCATGAATAATAAACATTTATTATGAATGGGAAATATGATAATAACCAATTTGTTATTGCCTCTAGGGCATGTTTCTAACGAAAGCCTCCTTAGGGCGCCATCCAAAGGGGGGAGGAGTTGGACTACTTCCCTAATAGAATTCGGCCACAAGGAAAGGGGGGCTCCTCCTCCTCTTGGGCCTTCATGGCCCAAGTTGGCTTCCACCTCTTGGCCTTATTAGGTCCATTGATATTAAATTAAATATATATTTGTTCTAAACATTTTCAAAGCATTATATATATAATTTAAAATCCCCAGAAACATTTTCCACCTATATATATATATATATATATATATATATATTAATCGATAATACCCGGTATTACCCGATATTCACCGAAACCCTTCCGGTGACCCTAAAACGCTTCTGAAACCTCTCGGAATTATTCCATATATTAATGAAACAATTCCACAAATATATTCTCATCGCTCTTGTCATACTAGCACTTAGAAAATTGTGATTACCTTAAGCTTGTGACCCCGTAGGTTTGGTAAATCATAGACATGAATGAAAACAACTTCGTTCAATGACCGATAGCGGAACCGTGGACATCCATATCGGTCCCTATGATTACACGAATAATATTCGAGTGAACCTTTGGTTATCATGTGATGTTCCCTTTGCTTTGGGATACTTTACAAAACCCAGTGTGCATCGGTATCCTCCAGAGTCATCATCATGCTCACTATACCGTTGCTTTCGTTACCGGTTTTGTTCTTCTTTCTCGTTAACGTGTTCCGACATCCCCGTGAAGTAGTCACCTGTGTCTGGCTAGACGATGACGGATGGCATCACACCGAGAGGGCCCTAAGAATATCTCTCCATCCTCGAAGGAGCAAATAACACTCTCAGCTATCCGGACACTAGTCAAACTTTCCGGTGAGCCTGAAATTTGTCATTATGATCACCTTGTTACAGATGACGTTTGAGCAACCTAAAAGTCCACCATCTAGTAGGAAGTGACCGAGACACTCTCATAGTCTAAGGAACTAAAACACATGCTAACACTCTATGTTATAACAAATGATTTTAGACGATATAATCACAAAGTATAACAGACAAATTTGGGTCGGTTCAATATGATCGTTCTTCTAACGTCATACCCTCAATGTTGTTTTATGACTATCGTTACACTTAACAATATCCTAAGGTCGAGAAAATGTGATCACCAACTGTAGGATCGAAAGTATGTCTAGAGGGAGGTGATTAGACTACTTGACCAAATAAAAATCTAGCCTTTTCCCAATTTTAGTTCTTGGCAGATTTTAGCAACTTAGCACAAGCCAAGCAATCAACCTACACATGCAATTCTAAGAGTATAGCAGAAGAATGTAAAACAATTGCATATGAAGGTAAAGGGAGGAGTTTGAGGAAACAAACGCGATGTTGACACGGAGATTTTTTTTATCCGTGGTTCTGATAGGTGGTGCTATCATACATCCACGTTGATGGAGACTTCAACCCACGAAGGGTAACGGTTGCGCGAGTCCACGAAGCGCTCAACCCACGAAGGGTCCACTAAGAAGCAACCTTGTCTATCCCACCATGGCCGTCGCCCACGAAGGACTTGCCTCACTCGGGTAGATCTTCACGAAGTAGGTGATCTCCTTGCCCTTACAAACTCCTTGGTTCAACTCCACAATCTTGTCGGAGGCTCCCAAGTGACACCTAACCAATCTAGGAGACACCACTCTCCAAAAGGTAATAGATGGTGTGTTGATGATGAACTCCTTGATCTTGTGCTTCAAATGATAGTCTCCCCAACACTCAACTCTCTCTCATAGGATTGGATTTGGTGGAAAGATTATTTAAGTAAAAAAGCAACTTGGGGAAGGCTACAGATCAAGATTTATGTGGTTGGAATGGAATATCTTGACCTCAACACAAGTGTAGGTGGTTCTCTCTCAAAAAATGTATGTTGGAAGTGTAGGCATGTTCTGATGGCTCTCTCCACGAATGAAGAGTGGGTGGAGGGGTATATATAGCCTCCACACAAAACCTAACCGTTACACACAATTTACCAAACTCGGTGGGACCGAACCATGAAACTCGGTCAGACCGATTTAGTTCATAATGTAACCATTAGGCATTTCGGTGGGACCGACATGTCAACTCAGTGGGACCGATATCGTTAGGGTTAGGGCATAACATAATCTCGGTAAGACCGATTACACAAACTCGATGAGACCGATTTTGGTAATAGACAAACAGAGAGTTGGTCAGGCAAACTCGGTGGGACCGATTCGCTTATCTTAGTTGGACCGAAACGTTACGAAAGGGAAACAGAGAGTTTGCATTGCAATCTCGGTGGGACCGATCGCTCATCTTTGTTTGACCGAAACGTTACGAAGGGAAACAGACATATTACAATCGCATCTTGATGAGACCGAGATCCCTATCGGTGAGACCGAAAAGACTAGGGTTTCTGCCAGTGGCTATGTCAACTGAACTCGGTGGCGCCGGATAGAAAGTTTCGGTGGGGCCGAGTTTGACTTTTGGTTTGGGACATATGTGGATGTGAGAAAGTAGTTGAGGGTTTTTGGAGCATAGCACTAAGCACTTTGAGCAAGAAACTCATTAAGCAACACCTCGCCCCCTCTTAATAGTATTGGCTTTTCCTATGGACTCAATGTGATCTTGGATCACTAAAATGAAAAATGTAGAGTCTTGTGCTTTGAGCTTGAGACAATCCTTTTGTCCTTAGCATTTTGAGGGGTCCACGTTTCTCATTCATGCCATGCCAAACATTGAGCTTTCCTAAAATATTTATCTTGAAATAGCATTAGCTCAATGAGCTATATGTTGTTAGGAATTACCAAAACCACCCAGGGATAGTTGCACTTTCTATCTCCCCCTTTTTGGTAATTGATGACAACAAATAGATCAAAGCTTTTGACAAATGATAATAAGATTGAAAAACATCGTCGCTTTGAGAAGTATGTGATAAGCAAGAGCTCCCCCTAAATTTGTGCATTATTTAAGATTTGCTTTTGAATGCAAATGCACAATCGATTAGGATCATGGGTTACTCTTTCATGTCACATGCATATTGGTGGAGCGCTCAAAATGATAATAATTGAACACATGCACTCATCACCAAGCAAAGTGAATGATCATAAATAGATATTAAGGATATATCATTCAAGCACACATTAAAGTAGCATATGATCAAACACATGATCATCCAAGTATCTCACAAAAAAGGACATAAAGTATCAAACACACACACAATAAAGCTCAAGCAAATAAAATGCAAAGAGAGACAAAACAACACCTCTCTCTCTCGAAGACTATGATCTATACATATTTCTCCCCCTTTGGCAACAAGTACCAAAAAGTTAAAAATATGCATAGTGCTATGCGTCTCTCAGGCTTGGTCTTCATGAGGTGGCATAGAGATGACTCCAAGGACGAAAGCGTCTGTAGATGTGGTTGGAGCTGGTAGAGTGGCTGCTGGAGCTGGTGGTACTGAAGTTGTGGCTGCTGGTGCAGATGTAGTAGCTCTTGTGTCTGGAACAGGCACTGCAGCGGATCTCTGACTCCTGGGCACTCTAGTGAAAGCATTTGTAGTAGACTTGCCCTTCTTCTCCTCCAGTTCCTCTTGAAGTTGCTCAACTACTGACTGTGTCTCAGTTACCTTGACATCAAGATCATGAAATTTCTTCTCAATGATCCTCTCCAAGCTCTCCTGGTTTTGAGTCAGGGTGGCCAAGCCCTTCTCAATCCTCAAGGTGGAGGCAATCAGATATCCAAGCTGATCTTGATTGCTCTTCAAGAATATCTGAGATGCTTCTTCAGCAGTTGGCATCTTTGCAGCTTTCTCTGCCCTTGCCTTCTCTCTCTTCTCATGTGCTTGCACAGATGATGGATCTTCTTCATTCATAACAACAGTGTTGTCCTCAAAGTCTGGCTTGAGGAGTAGATGCTCCTTGTCCAACAAATATGTGCATGTGCCCATCTTGGAGTTGATGAGCACCTGAATCTGTAGAGCATACCCACAAGATCTCTTCTGATCTGCAGCAGTCCTCTTGATTGTTTCCACAATCGGACTCATCACCTTAAACTTTTGAGGAACATCAAATATATGCAGCAAGTTGATGGAGTGTCCTCTGATCATTCTATGATCTCCTGACTTTGGCAATAGAGTGTGCCTCAGAATGGTGTTGATTGTTGGCAGCCCTGATAGCAGGTGCTTCATTGAGCCAAACTTGTGAGTCTCTAGGTCTGCATCAGGAATCTCCTTGTACATGCTAGCCATTGAGTTGTGATCCTTCTTCTTCTTGGCATAGACATCCAAGTCATCTTCATGAGCTTCTGGGGCATTGATCAATCTAGCCCACTCATCAAATGTAGATTGGTACCTTGTACCCTCTGACATCCACACTATTCTTCCAACTGGATAAAAATGAGCAGTTGAATAGAATTGCATGATCAGCTCATCATTCCACTTGGTAAGCTTCTGGCCAACAAACTTGTCAACCTCACATACCTTGAAGCTGTCATATACACCTGGGAAGTGCTCTTCATTCTCTCTTATGTAGGTCCAGTCCACCCATCTCATGTCACACACTATGGGCTTCTTGTCAAGCAGGATTGTCTCATAGAAATCTTGTTGTTCCTTTGTGTGGAACCTGTAATCCATAGCAGTTCTCCTCCTGACAGCATAGGGGTCAGCCTTTCTCCACTGTCTTAGTCATGCATCCTTCCTGATCGTCATGTCCTCTGCAACAGGATGTGCATCATTATGCTCAGGGATCTTTGGCTTTATCTTTCTTAGCACTTGGGCTTCAGCTTCCTCTTTTGCAGCTTCAGGCACTGGGGCCTTGTTCTTCTCCTCAGCAGGTATACTTCTGGTGTTCCTCTTGGGTTTAGGCTTTTGAGCTGGAGCAGCAGCCTTGGGAGCAGCTTTGGGCTTAGATGGAGCAACCCCTGATCTGATTGCACCACCCATGAGTTTCTGAGTTTTGGGTGCTGGAGTAGCATCCTCTTCCTCTTCATCATCTGATCTCACCATTGTGGACTTTCCAAGAACTTTGGATGTAGTTGTTCTTGCCCTGTTCTTTTTCTTGTCTTCACCAGCTGCTTCTTCTTCAGATTCAATGGTGAACTTCATAGTTTCACCTGTGGCAACCTTCCTGGGTTTGGATGTAGGCACTCTCCTGGAAGGTGCCTTCTTGTTCATGCCTGGTTTAGTTGATGCAGCAGTGCCAAATTCTATCTTCACAACTTTCCTCTTGGAAATGGCCTCATTGTCAGCTGCAATATAATCTTCATCCTCTGAATCAGAAGTTTTCTTCTTCCTTGTTCTAGTAGCTGCCTTGGGCAAGTTACTAGGTGTGCTCTTGCTGCCCTCATCATAGCTGCTCGAGGGACTAGTGCCCTCACTCATCTGTCCTGGCTGTTCATACTTGTTCTGGCTGTCACTCTGGTCAGACATCTTGCAGTCAACTATCAGCAGACCCTGTGAATAGGTTGTAGATGAGGTAGAGTAGATGAGCATCACAAAGTATAGAGGGTTTGCAAAACAAATCGAGTCAAAAAGAATAGTTTTAGTTCTCTACAGAAGTGATCTCAGAGCTACCGAATTGACAAACTCGGTGATACCGAAGCAACACTTGGAACCTAAACTAGTGAACTCGGTTGGGCCGAGTCATCATTCGGTGGCACCGAGATTGCTTGGGTTTCACAGAATCTTGAACTCGGTCACACCGATATGCATGTTTCGGTCAGACCGAAAAGCGCATGTGCATTGGCCAAGGCCGAATCGGTGAGACCGATTTCTATAGTTCGGTCGGTCCGAGATGAGTTCTGCGGAGGACTAACCCTAAAATTTTCAAATCAATCTAGACCTAAGGAAGTTTTAGCTGGATGGAGCTATCTCAATTGTGGCAAGAAGTAAGGCATTGTCCTTGTGCTAGGAATTGGAGTGAAAAAGATAGCACATGGGGTCGAACACTTACCCTAGTGCGGAGAGTGTTTGCTATGGCGGCAATGGTGGAGCAGATTGCTATTGACGGCGGCAGAGACCAGCAGCGGGAGGTTGCTGGCGGCGAGAAGACGATCCGGAGACCCGAAGAGGCAGAGCAGGTTATGCGCGGGTGAAGGGTTTCGGAAATTTTTCCAAAATTTGACCCGGCAGTATATATAACCTGACCCTGTCAGTGTGACCGAGTGGGACAACTCAGTGGCACCGAGATGCAAAACTGCGAGCAGTTACTACAACTCAGTGTAACCGAAAGGCTCTAATCGGTTGCATCGAGATTGAAAACCTAGAT
Organism: Triticum dicoccoides; assembly: GCF_002162155.2. Classification (NCBI taxonomy): domain Eukaryota; kingdom Viridiplantae; phylum Streptophyta; class Magnoliopsida; order Poales; family Poaceae; genus Triticum; species Triticum dicoccoides. Next base: position 350,479,506 of record NC_041389.1, read on the forward strand.
CAACTTAGTGATCTTGGTGTGACCAAAAAGGATGAATCGGTCAAACCGAAATGCACAAAGAGGTTTTGGAAGTTTAAGTCTATGACGAATCGGGGACTCTGAGTGCTCCTCACACAGAGTGGTTCGAATCTGACTTGATCAAACTTTGTGATGTAGCATGAATAGAGTTTGAGACGAGAAAAGCATAGATAGCTAGAGAAGGTTCTTAGGCATTCTTGTCCATCCACTTGGCAAAAGGAAAGAAACCAAACAATCAAAACAACAAGTGGATGTCCTCGAATGAGTAAAATATGCAACCAACATGCTCACACAATAAACTGGCAAATGAAATATGTGGCAAAGCATGCACAACCAATTCTAGCATCTATCAAACAATTGGCGATGACTAGGTCATCTATATATGAGTATATTGACTTAGGAGTCAAATGAGAACATTTGATCATAGGTAATACTCATCGTTTAAGCACAAGTGGGGTTACCACTTTTACATAAAGCATTGTTGTGTTCACACCATTAGAGTTTATTTAGCTCAATTCTTTAGAGTAAAGCTCCCTGATACGTCTCTGTCATATCTATAATTTTTTATTGTTCCATGCCAATATTATTCAACTTTTATATACTTTTGGCAACTTTTTATACTATTTTTTGGGACTAACATATTGATCCAGTGCCCAGTGCCAGTTCCTGTCTGTTGTATGCTTTTTGTTTCGCATAAACCCAATATCAAACAGAGTCCAAACAGGATAAAAACGGACGGATATTTTTTTGGAATAATTATGATTTTTGGGAAGTAAAATCAACGCGAAACGGTGTCCGGGGTGGCCACGAGACAGGGGGCGCGCCCTCCCCCCTGGGCGCGGCCTGGGCTCATTTGGGCCACCCGTAAGGCGGTTGACGCTCTTCTTTTGGCGCAAGAAAGCTAATTTTATGAGAAAGATCTGGGCGAAAGATTCACCCCAATCGGAGTTACGGATCTCCAGATATAAAGGAAACGGTGAAGGGGTAGAATCAGAGAACGCAGAAACAGAGAGATATATCCAATCTCGGAGGGGCTCTCGCCCCTCCCAAGACATGGGAGTCAAGGACCAGAGGGGAAACCCTTCTCCCATCTAGGGAGGAGGTCAAGGAAGAAGAAGAAGAAGGGTGCCTCTCTCCCCCTTGCTTCTGGTGGCGTCGGAGCGCTGCCGGGGGCCATCATCATCACCGCGATCTTCACCAACACCGCCGTCATCTTCACCAACATCTCCATCACCTTCCCCCTTCTATATTCAGCAGTCCACTCTCCCGCAACCCGATGTACCCTCTACTTGAACATGGTGCTTTATGCTTCATATTATTATACAATGATGTGTTGCCATCCTATGATGTCTGAGTAGATTTTCGTTGTCCTATTGGTGGTTGATGAATTGCTATGATTGATTTAATTTGCTTGTGCTTATGTTGCTGTCCTATTGCGCCCTCCGTGTCGCGCAAGCGTGAGGGATTCCCGCTGTAGGGTGTTGCAATACGTTCATGATTCGCTTATAGTGGGTTGCGTGAGTGACTGAAACACAAACCCGAGTAAGGGGATTGTTGCGTATGGGATAAAAGGGGACTTGATGCTTTAATGCTATGGTTGGGTTTTACCTTAATGAATATTTAGTAGTTCCAATCATAAGTGCATATGATCCATGTAGAGAAAGTATGTTAGCTTATGCCTCTCCCACATAAAACTTGCTATCGGTCTAGTAACGTAGTCAATTGCTTAGGGACAATTCCACAACTCCTACCACCACTTTCCCACACTCGCTATATTTACTTTATTTGCATCTTTATCTAAAGAGCCCCTAGCTTTTATTTACGTGTTCTTTATTATCTTGCAAACCTATCCTATCACACCTACAAAGTACTTCTAGTTTCATACTTGTTCTAGGTAAAGCGAACATCAAGCGTGCGTAGAGTCGTATCAGTGGCCGATAAGACTTGAGAGAGTATTTGTTCTACCTTTAGCTCCTCGTTGGGTTCGACACTCTTACTTATCGAAAGAGGCTACAACTATCCCATATACTTGCGGGTTATCAAGACCTTTTTCTGGCGCCGTTGCCGGGGAGTCATAGCGTGGGGTGAATATTCTCGTGTGTGCTTGTTTGCTTTTTCACTAAGTAATTTTTATTTGCTGTTCTTAGTTGTTTTCTATCTTTAGTTATGGGTAGGAAACGCAAAATACCAAAAAAATAGTTGTACCTACTGCACCAATGGTTGAAGAACCACTCAAAATCTATCACACTATTGAAGCTTTTTACTTGGATCATCTTCGATCCCTTTGTGCTCGTGCTGAAACCCCAACTAGCTTAGTTGAGGGCAAATCTTTAGCTGAGCATGCTTGTTATGTGCGACACCGTATATCATAAAAAGGGAAACTATTATGGGATCGAATTCAACGTTTGCAATGCTACGCTTGGACTTTATGTGAATTATATGATATTACTTGTTGTTCTGAAAACCCTAAGAAACACCTTCCCTACCAATGTGAGTTTGATAATGGGATCATATCTTAATATGCTAAGGGTGTTTATAATTACTATGATGGTCAACAAATTGAAGAATTTGTTGATTTTAAGGGTGCTTTTGAAATTGCTTCTTTGATTGAAAAGTATGATGCTACTCTTTACAAATCTAAAAGTTTTGCCATACTTGAATATTGTTATGATAATTATACTTCTAATGCCTATGTTAAACCATATATTGAGAAATTCTCCGCTGTCCAAGAAGAGACTAATATTTTGCAGGAAGCTATGGATGAAGAAATTGATGAAACTGTGAGCTCATTGGATGAAAAAGATGATGACGAGAGCGAAGAACAAAAGGAGGAAGAGCAGATTAGCTACCCGTGCCCACCTTCTAATGAGAGTAACTCTTCAACTCATACATTGTTTAATTCCCCTTCGTGCTTACCGAAGGATGATTGCTATGATGATTGCTATGACCCCGTTGATTCTCTTGAAATATCCCCTTTTGATGATGCTTGCTATGCTTGTGGACAAGATGCCAATATGAATTATGCTTATGGAGATGAACTTGCTATAGTTCCTTATGTTAAACATGAAATTGTTGCTATTGCACCCACGCATGATAGTCCTATTATCTTTCTGAATTCTCCCTACTACACTATATCGGAGAAGTTTGTGCTTATTAAGGATTATATTGATGGGTTGCCTTTTACCATTGCACATGATGATTTTGATGAATATAATATGCATGTGCTTGCTGCTCCTACTAGCAATTATTATGAGAGAGGAACTTTATCTCCACCTCTCTATGTTTCCAATACGATAGAATTGCAAGAAACTGTTTATACTATGCATTGGCCTTTACTATGTGTGCATGAATTGTTCTTTTATGACATGCCGATGCATAGGAAGAGAGTTAGACTTCGTTGTTGCATGATACTCCCTCCGTTCCTCAATATAAGGTGTATTATTTTTCCAAAAAGTCAAACTTCTCTAAGTTTGACCAATTTTATAGACAAAAATATCAATATCTAGAATACCAATTCATTATCACTAGATTCATCATGGACTATATTTTTACATTTTATATATTTAGTATTATAAATCTTTATATATTTTGCTGTAAAGCTGGTCAAACTTAGACAACAGTTGACTTTTTGAAAAACTAATACACCTTATATTTAGGAACGGAGGGAGTATATGTTACTTTGTGCTCACTACTAAATTACAAATCATTGTTAATTAAAATTGGCTTTGATATACCTTGGGATCCGGGTGGATTCATTACTTGAGCACTAAATGCCTAGCTTAATGGCTTTAAAGAAAGCGCTGCCAGGGAGACAACCCGGAAGTTTTAGAGAGTCATTTTTTTCTGTTGAGTGCTTTCATATAGTTTAAAAACACAAAAATAAAGAGGGGAACCTAAAAACTTTTCAAAAAGGAAAGTGAAAGTGAGAAAGACAAGCATTGTTGAAGTGGGAGCTAACCTTGAACTTTTTTCATGCTCACGGAAACTTTGTGAATCTTGATTACAGAATCTTTTCAACAAAAATAATTATCCCCTTGTATAATTCCATTGTATTATAAAAATAATGTGCCAAGGTTTGCCTTTAGGATGTTTACAATGCTTATTGGTTTGTATGGTGCAGGACAGAAACTTTGGCTGTAGTGCGCGATTTTACATTTTTAACTGGAATGTCAAATGGTTCTGATTCCTTTTGCACTGTCTTGCTATACAACTTGTTTAGTTTTCCTAATTTTTGTAGAATTTTGGGGTACCATAAGTATTGTGATTGTTCAGATTGCTACAGACTTGTGTTTTTTTGACAGATTCTGTTTTTGATGCATAGTTTGCTTGTTTTGATGAAACTATCAATTTATATCGGTGGATTAAGCCATGGAAAATTTATATTACAGTAGACACAATGCAAAAACAAAATATGAATTGGTTTGCAACAGTACTTAGAGCGGTGATTTGCTTTATTATACTAACGGATCTTACCGAGTTTTCTGTTGAAGTTTTGTGTGGATGTAGTGTCTAATCGAGGATGTCTCAATATGAGGAAAAGGAAGAGAGGCAAGAGCTCAAGCTTGGGGATGCCCGAGGCACCCCAAGTAAATATTCAAGGAGACTCAAGCGTCTAAGCTTGGGGATGCCCCGGAAGGCATCCCCTCTTTCTTCAACAAGTATCGGTATGTTTTCGAATTTGTTTCGTTCATGCATTATGTGCAAGTCTTGGAGCGTCTTTTGCATTTAGTTTTCATTTTTTTTCTTTTATGCACCATGCTGGTATGAGATAGTCCTTGGTTGAATTATAGAATGCTCATTGGACTTCACTTAAATATTTTGAGTATGGCTTTATAGAATGCTTCATGTGCTTCACTTATATCATTTGAAGTTTGGATTGCATGTTTCTCTTCACATAGAAAACCGTCATTTGTAGAATGCTCTTTTGCTTCACTTATATTTGTTAGAGCGTGGGCATATCTTTTTTAGAAAGAATTAAGCTCTCTTGCTTCACTTATATCTATTTAGAGAGATGACAGGAATTGGTCATTCACATGGTTAGTCATAAAATCCTACATAAACTTGTAGATCACTAAATATGATATGTTTGATTCCTTGCAATAGTTTTGCGATATAAAGGTGGTGATATTAGAGTCGTGCTAGTTCAGTAGTTGTAAAATTGAGGAATACTTGTGTTGAGGTTTGCAAGTCCCGTAGCATGCACGTATGGTGAACCGTTATGTAACGAAGTTGGAGCATGAGGTGCTTTTTGATTGCTTTCCTTATGAGTGGCAGTCGGGGACGAGCGATGGTCTTCTCCTACCAATCTATCCCCCTAGGGGCATGCGTAGTAGTACTTTGCTTCGAGGGCTAAGTAGACTTTTTCAATAAGTATATGAGTTCTTTATGACTAATGTGAGTCCATGGATATACGCACACTCACCCTTCCACTTTGCTAGCCTCTATTGTACCGCGCAACTTTTGCCGGTATCGTGAACCCAATATTTACCTTCCTCAAAACAGCCACCATACCTACCTATTATGGCATTTCCATAGCCATTCCGAGATATATTGCCATGCAACTTCCATCATCATCATATACATGAATTGAGCATTTATTGTCATATTGCTTTGGATGATCGTAAGATAGCTAGCATGATGTTTTCATGGCTTGTCTGTTTTTTGATTTCATTGCTACGCTAGATCATTGCACATCCCGCTACACCGCCAGAAGCATTCATATAGAGTCATATCTTTGTTCGAGATATCGAGTTGTAATATTGAGTTGTAAGTAAATAAAAGTGTGATGATCATCATTATTAGAGCATTGCCCTAGTGAGGAAAGGATGAAGGATATGATTCCCCCACAAGTCGGGATGAGACTCCGGACTTTATGAAAAATAAAAGAGGCCAAAGAAGCCCAAATAAAAAAATAGGCCAAAGAAGCCCACCAAAAAGAAAGAAAAAAAATAAAAATGAAAATGAAAAAAATGAAAAAGAAAAAGAAAAAAATGAAAAAAAAATGAGAGAAAAATAGAGAAGGGGCAATGTTACTATCCTTTTACCACACTTGTGCTTCAGAGTAGCACCATGTTCTTCATAGAGAGAGCCTCCTATGCTTTCACTTTCATATCCTAGTGGGAATTTTCATTATAGAACTTGGCTTGTATATTCCGATGATGGGCTTCCTCAAACGCCCGAGGTCTTCATGAGCAAGCAAGTTGGATGCACACCCACTTAGTTTTCAGTTTGAGCTTTCATACACTTATAGCTCTTAGTGCATCCGTTGCATGGCAATCCCTACTCACTCACATTGATATCTATCAATGGGCATCTCCATAGCACGTTGATACACCTAGTTGATGTGAGACTATCTTCTCCCTTTTTGTCCTCACAACCACCACCATATACCACCATAGTGCTATGTCCATGGCTTGCGCTCATGTATTGCGTAAGAGTTGAAAAAGTTGAAGCACGTTAAAAAGTATGAACCAATTGCTCGGGTCGTCATCGGGGTTGTGCATGATGGGAGTATTTTGTGTGACGAAGATGGAGCATAGCCAGAATATATGATTTTGTAGGGATGAGATTTCTTTGGCTATGTTATTTCGATAAGACATAATTGCTTGGTTGGTATGCTTGAAGTATTATAGTTTTTATGTCAAATGATAGACTATTGATTTGAATCACTCGTGTATTAATATTCATGCCATGATTAGACATATGATCAAGATTATGCTAGGTAGCATTCCACATCAAAAATTATCTTTTTATCATTTACCTACTCGAAGACGAGCAGGAATTAAGCTTGGGGATGCTTATACGTCTCCGTCGTATCTATAATTTTTGATTGTTCCATGCCAATATTATTCAACTTTTATGTACTTTTGGCAACTTTTTATACTATTTTTTGGGACTAACATATTGATCCAGTGCCCAGTACCAGTTCCTGTCTGTTGCATGTTTTTTATTTCGCAGAAACCTAATATCAAACGGAGTCCAAACGGGATAAAAACGGACGTAGATTTTTTTGGAATATTTATGATTTTTGGGAAGTAAAATCAACGTGAAACGGTGTCCGCGGTGGCCACGAGACAGGGGGGCGCCCTCCCCCTTGGGCGCGGCCTGGGCTCTCGTGGGCCACCCGTAAGGCGGTTGACGCTCTTCTTTTGGCGCAAGAAAGCTAATTTTATGAGAAAGATCTAGGTTACGGATCTCCAGATATAAAGGAAACGGTGAAGGGGTAGAATCAGAGAACGCAGAAACAGAGAGATAGATCCAATCTCGGAGGGGCTCTCACCCCTCCCAAGCCATGGGAGCAAAGGACCAGAGGGGAAACCCTTCTCCCATCTAGGGAGGAGGTCAAGGAAGAAGAAGAAGAAGGGTGCCTCTCCCCCCCTTGCTTTCGGTGGCGCCGGAGCGCTGCCGGGGGCCATCATCATCACCCCGATCTTCACCAACACCGCCGTCATCTTCACCAACATCTCCATCACCTTCCCCCTTCTATATTCAGCGGTCCACTCTCCCGCAACCCGCTGTACCCTCTACTTGAACATGGTGCTTTATGCTTCATATTATTATCCAATGATGTGTTGCCATCCTATGATGTCTGAGTAGATTTTCATTGTCCTATTGGTGGTTGATGAATTACTATGATTGATTTAATTTGCTTGTGCTTATGTTGCTGTCCTATTGTGCCCTCCGTGTCGCACAAGCGTGAGGGATTCCCGCTGTAGGGTGTTGCAATACGTTCATGATTCGCTTATAGTGGGTTGCATGAGTGACTGAAACACAAACCCGAGTAAGGGGATTGTTGCGTATGGGATAAAAGGGGACTTGATGCTTTAATGCTATGGTTGGGTTTTACCTTAATGAATCTTTAGTAGTTCCAATCATAAGTGCATATGATCCAAGTAGAGAAAGTATGTTAGCTTATGCCTCTCCCACATAAAACTTGCTATCGGTCTAGTAACGTAGTCAATTGCTTAGGGACAATTCCACAACTCCTACCACCAGTTTCCCACACTCGCTATATTTACTGTATTTGCATCTTTATCTAAACAGCCCCTAGCTTTTATTTACGTGCTCTTTATTATCTTGCAAACCTATCCTATCACACCTACAAAGTACTTCTAGTTTCATACTTGTTCTAGGTAAAGTGAACGTCAAGCGTGCATAGAGTCGTATCAGTGGCCGATAAGACTTGAGAGAGTATTTGTTCTACCTTTAGCTCCTCATTGGGTTTGACACTCTTACTTATCGAAAGAGGCTACAACTATCCCATATACTTGCGGGTTATCACTCCCCCTATATGTGAGATCCCCCCTAAGAGGGATGAACTAACCTTGAGTTTTGTTGATGATGACTTCATGTAGATGTTGAAGATGTGGATGCTCAATGTTGTTGATCATTTGGAGCAATCCATTGGAGTGAGTTGCACTTTCAATACCTACACGGGTTAGTCCCACAAGGAACAAACAAGGATATCCATAGACATAGAGTGATGCTGATGTCTACTACACAACCTTCTTCTTGTAGACGTTATTGAGACTGCAAGTGCACAGGTTTGTAGGACAGTAGCAAATTTCCCTCAAGTGGATGACCTAAGGTTTATCAATCCGTGGGAGGCATAGGATGAAGATGGTATCTCTCAAACAACCCTGCAACCAAATAACAGAAAGTCTCTTGTTTCCCCAACACACCCAATACAATGGTAAATTGTATAGGTGCACTAGTTCGGCGAAGAGATGGTGATACAAGTGCAATATGGATGGTATATATAGGTATTTGTAATCTGAAAATATAAAAACAATAAGGTAACTAATGATAAGAGTGAGCACAAACGGTATTGCAATGGTAGGAAACAAGGCATAGGGTTCATACTTTCACTAGTGCAAGTTCTCTCAACAATAATAACATAATTGGATCATATAACTATCCCTCAACATGCAACAAAGAGTCACTACAAAGCCACTAATAGCGGAGAACAAAGGAAGAGATTATGGTAGGGTACGAAACCAGCTCAAAGTTATCCTTTCTGTTCTATCTATTCAAGAGTTTGTAGTAAAATAACATGAAGCTATTCTTTCCGTTCAATCTATCATAGAGTTCATACTAGAATAACACCTTAAGACACAAATCAACCAAAACCCTAATGTCACCTAGATACTCCTTTGTCACCTCAAGTATCCGTGGGCATGATTATACGATATGCGTCACACAATCTCAGATTCATCTATTCAACCAACACAAAGTACTTCAAAGACTGCCCCAAAGTTTCTACCAGAGAGTCAAGACGAAAACGTGTGCCAACCCCTATGCATAAGTTCATTGAACCCGCAAGTTGATCACCAAAACATACATCAAGTAGATCACGTGAATATCCCATTGTCACCACAGATAAGCACGGCAAGACATACATCAAGTGTTCTCAAATCCTTAAAGACTCAATCCGATAAGATAACTTCAAAGGGAAAACTCAATCCATTACAAGAGAGTAGAGGGGGAGAAAAATCATAAGATTCAACTATAATAGCAAAGCTCGCGATACATCAAGATCGTGCCATAGAGAGAACACGAGAGAGAGAGAGAGAGAGATCAAACAAATAGCTACTGGTACATACCCTCAGCCCCGAGGGTGAACTACTCCCTCCTCGTCATGGAGAGCGCCGGGATGATGAAGATGGTCACCGGTGAGGGATCCCCCTCCGGCAGGGTACCGGAACGGGCTCCCGAGAGGTTTTTGGTGGCTACAGAGGCTTGCAGCGGCGGAACTCCCGATCTATCTTCGTACTCGATGGTTTTAGGGTATAAGGGAATATATAGGCAAAAGAAGTCGGTCGGGGGAGGCTTGAGGGGCCCACGAGATAGGGGGCGCGCCCAGGGGGTGGGCGCACCCTCCTATCTCCTGGCCTCCTCGAAGCTTCCCTGGCTTGTACTCCAAGTCTCCCGGATCATGTTCGTTCCAAAAATCACGCTCCCGAAGGTTTCATTCCATTTGGACTATGTTTGATATTCCTTTTCTTCGAAATACTGAAACAGGCAATAAAACAGCAATATGGGTTGGGCCTTCGGTTAGTAGGTTAGTCCCAAAAATAATATAGAAGTGTATAATAAAGCCCACAAACATTCAAAACAGATAATAAAATAGCATGAATGCTTCATAAATTATAGATACGTTGGAGACGTATCAGCATCCCCAAGCTTAATTCCTGCTCATCCTCGAGTAGGTAAATAATAAAAGAAAGAATTTATGAAGTGTGAATGCTAGCAGGTGCACTAGTTTGATCAATGATATTTCAATCACCTTTTCTAGCACGACTATATGTCATAATAGTATTTCATCTCATAAAACTTCTCATGAACAAGTAACAAGCAATTCACATATTAAAGCATAGACCATAAACTTTCTTTAAAACTAGCAAACTTCATTCTTAGTCATCAAACAATTACAATTCATCCTATTTTCAGGAAGAGTCTATGTCAGAGCTTTGATTTAGCAAACTCCACATACTCAACTATCATATAGTCTTCTACAATTGCTAAGACTCACGCAATACTTATGGTTATGGAGTTTTAATTGGACACTGAGAAAGATAGGGGCTTATAGTGTTGCCTCCCAACGTATTCACCTTTGGGTGATGTCAACAATAATATTTCATGCTAACTTGCATCCAATTGGATATATATATCAGGATCTTTCCAACACGGGGTGCTTGCCAAAGGATAAAATGAAAAAGGGAAAGGTGAAGATCACCTTGACTCTTGCATAAAGTAAAAGACATAAAGTAAAAGATAGGCCCTTCGCAGAGGGAAGCAGAGGTTGTCATGCGCTTTTATGGTTGGATGCACAAAATCTTAATGTAAAAGAACGTCACTTTATATTGGCACTTGTATATGGACCTTTATTATGCAGTCCGTCGCTTTTATTGCTTCCATAACAAGATCGTATAAATCTTATTTTCTTCACACTAATAGATCATACATATTTAGAGAGCAATTTTTATTGCTTGCACCGATGACAACTTACTTGAAGGATCTTACTCAATCCATAGGTAGGTATGGTGGACTCTCATGGCAAAACTGGGTTTAAGGATATTTGGAAGCACAAGTAGTATCTCTACTTGGTGGAAGGAATTTGGCTAGCATGAGGGGGAAAGGCAAGCTCAACATGTTTGACTGATCCATGACAATATACTTTAACTGAGATGTGAGAAAACATAACCCATTATGTTGTCTTCCTTGTCCAACATCAACTATTTAGCATGTCGTACTTAATGAGTGCTCACAATTATAAAAATATGTCTAGGATAGTATATTTATATGTGAAACCTCTCTTCCTTCAATATTCTTTCATGAATTGTTCAAATGACCAATACAATGCTTGCTAACCTTCAATAAATTTACAGTCTCTACTTCTTAAATGTGAAGTTATTACTCCCCATGGGATAAGCAAATGAAACATATATAATTTCAGATTTATGATATTCAACGCATTCAACCATTTACTCATAGGATATAAGTGAAGCACACGAGTAAGTGACAAACTATTCCAAAAAAAAAAGTGAAGATCAATGAGTAGCTAAATAATTATCTAACTATGTGAAGACTCTCTCTCATTTAAGAATTTCAGATCTTGGTATTTTATTCAAACAGCAAGTAAAACAAAATAAAATTACATTGCAAGGATAGCACAACTCATGTGAAGAAGCAAAAACTTAGGCTCAACCGATACTAACCGATAGTTGTTGAAGAAGAAAGGTGGGATGCCTAACGGGGCAGCCCCAAGCTTAGATGCTTGAGACTTCTTGAAATATTATCTTGGGGTGCCTTGGGCATCCCCAAGCTTGAACTTTTGTGTCTCCTTAATTCCTCTCATATCATGGTTTCTCTTTTTATCAAACGTTTCATCCACACCAAACTCAACAAGAACTCATGAGATAGGTTAGTATAAACCAATGCAAAACTTTATCATTTTCTACTGTAACAAATCACTAAAATTATTATTCAACATTTTACTAAATGTCTCTGCATATTTAATACTCCTATCCTCAAAGAAAATCATTAAACAAGCAAACATATGCAAACAATGCAAACATAACAGCAATCTGCCAAAACAGTACAGACTGTAAAGAATGCAAGATTCATCATACTTCCCTAACTCCGAAAATTATGAGAAAAATACTACGCTGTAGAAGATTTATCAGAGCTCATTATGCAAAAAGTTTCAATATTATATCATTCTCTGACTTTTCTAGGGAATGTTTGCAATAGCGGTAAACTTTCTGTTTTCAAACAGCAACATGTATATTGGCAAAATAAGCATGGTAAAGGCTATCCTTGACATTTTTATTGAAACTAAAGATGCAAAACATTATTCTAAATAACAACAATAAAATACTAACAAGAGGAAATGACGCTCCAAGCAAAACACATATCATGTGGTGAATAAAAATATAGCTCCAAGTAAAGTTACCGATGAACGAAGACGAAAGAGGGGATGCCATCCGGCGCATCCCCAAGCTTAGTCTCTTTGTTGTCCTTGAATATTACATTGGGGTGACTTGGGCATCCCCAAGCTTAGGTTCTTGCCACTCCTTATTCCATAGTCCATCGAATCTTTACCCAAAACTTGAAAACTTCACAACACAAAACTCAACAGAAAACTCGTAAGCTTTGTTAATATAAGAAAATAAAACCACCACTTAGGTATTGTAATTAACTCATTATAAATTCATATTGATGTAATATATACTGTATTCCAACTTCTCTATGGTTCATACCCTCCGATACTACTCATGGATTCATCAAAATAAGCGAACAACACATAGAAAACAGAATCTGTCAAAAACAAAACATTCTGTAGTAATCTGTATCAAACGTATACTTGTGGAACTCCAAAAATCCTAACAAATTAGGACGTCCTAATAAATATGTGTACCAATACAGAGCAAAAAGAATCCGATCAAAAGCACGTTTCTGTAAATTATCAAAACTAATTTACTGAGTGCAAAAGTTTCTGATTTTCAACAGGATCAACACAACTATCACCGTAAGCTATCCTAAAGGTCTTACTTGACACTTTATTGAAACAAAAGATATTAAACATGATTACTATAGTAGCATAATCATGTGAATACACAAAAACAGTAAGGGTAAATATTGGGTTGTCTCCCAACAAGCGCTTTTTTAATGCCTTTCTAGCTAGGCATGATGATGACAATGATGCTCACATAGAAGATAAGAATTGAAACATAACGGGAGCATCATGAAGCATATGACTAGCACATTTAAGTCTAACCCACTTCCTATGCATAGGGATTTTGTGAGCAAACAACTTATGGGAACAATAATCAACTAGCACAGAAAGGCAAAACAAGTATAACTTCAAGATTTTCAACACATAGAGAGAAAACTTGATATTATTGCAATTCCTACGAGCATATGTTCCTCCCTCATAATAATTTTTAGTAGCATCATGAATGAATTCAACAATATAACCAGCACCTAAAGCATTCTTTTCATGATCTACAAGCATAGAAATTTTACTACTCTCCACATAAGCAAAATTCTTCTCATGAAAAGTAGTGGGAGCAAACTCAGCAAAATAATTATCATGTGAGGCATAATCCAATTGAAAACTAAAATCACGATGACAAGTTTCATGGTTATCATTATTCCTAATAGCATACAAGTCATCACAATAATCATCATAGATAGCAACTTTGTTCTGATAATCAATTGGAACCTCTTTTGAAATAGTGGAATCATCACTAAATAAAGTTGACACTCTTCCAAATCCACTTTCATGTTCATCACAATAAGATTCAACATCCTCCAAAATAGTGGGATCACTACTTATTAAAGTTGACACTCTTCCAAACTCACTTTCATCAATATAATTATCATAAATAAGAGGCCTGCTTTCATCATAATAAATATTCTCATCAAAATTTGGGGGACTAAAAATATCATATTCATCAAACATAGCTTCCCCAAGCTTGTGGCTTTGCCTATCATTAGCATCATGGATATTCAAGGAATTCATACTAACAACACTGCAATCATGCTCATCATTCAAAGTTCTAGTACCAAACATTTTAATGCATTCTTCTTCTAGCACTTGAGCACAATTTTCCTTTTCATCATTCTCACGAAAGATATTAAAAAGATGAAGCATATGACACAAACTCAAATTCATTTTTTGTTTTCTTTTATAAACTAAACTAATGATAAAATAAGAAATAAAAAGATTCAATTGCAAGATCTAAAGATATACCTTCAAGCACTCACCTCCCCGGCAACGGTGCCAGAAAAGAGCTTGATGTCTACTTAAATAACTCGTTGCAAGTTGCAAGAGCATGAAGCCAGTTAACTTACTGAGTTTGCCTCTCATATTTCTCATACCGCAGAACCTTCAGCATATATACGTGTGTGTGTGTGTGGCCAAAAAAGCATATATACATATGCGGATGAACAAGCATGGCCTTCAATATGTACAAGAAAAATGGAAGTCTGTTCTGTCATGTTAGGATATATATCTCCTCAACATATGTAGATTACGTTTATGCTGTTACTTGTGCGCTAGTAGGCAGGATCATTGCGATCATTGGATGATTTCCCTTCCTCTGTCTGGGGCAAGGAAGTTTGCTGTCTTCCCAATCTATCTGAATTTCAGAGAGGAGACACGCAGGTCGCTGTCATCCCAATCTATCTGAATTTCAGTGAGAAGACACGCATCTGGCTGTCTTCCCAGTCCATTTGAATTTCAGAGAAAAGACAGGCAGCTAGCTAGGCTCAGCAGTCAGCACTACTCTTCCACCTTTTGACCTGCTCAAACATTCAGTACTAGACACGCACCGCCTCAGTTGCTACTCCACCACTCGTATATTTACCTGATCAAATGCTGAAAGACAACCAATTCGTAAATTTAGAAAAATGGAACTCTGTTCTGTCAGTTAGGATACAAATCTCCTCAACATATATGTAGATTACGTTTATGGTGTTTACTTGTACGCTAGTAGGATCGTTGCGATAATCGGATGAGTTTCCTTCCTTTCATCTGCCTGGCACAAGGCAGCTTGCTCTCTTCCCAATGTATCTGAATTTCAGAGAGGAGACACGCAAGTCGCTGTTCTGCCAATCCATCTGAATTTCAGTGAGAAGACACGCAGCTGGCTGTCCTCACAGTCTATCTGAACTTCAGAGAGAAGACATGCAGCTCGCTGTCTTCCGAATCTATCTGAATTTCAAAGAGAAGACAGGCAGCTAGCTAGCTAGGTTCAGCACTACTCTTCCACCTTTTTGACCTGCTCAAACATTCAGTACCACTAGTACATACGATACGTGCCGCTTCAGCTGCTACTCCACCACTCATACTAATGTTTACCTGATCAAATGCTGAAAAACAACCAATTCGTAAATTTTAGTAGATGAAAGTTGAGCAAGAACGTAGGCAGTACGCCGTGCGTGGTATGCTGTGGCCGTAACTGGCAGGGCCGTCTAGGTCATGACCGAGCCCCGACCCCTCTGGAAGCAGACACCCGCCTCCTGGGAAATTTACCGGTCATTCATACGGCAGAGCATCTTGCGACACCGGACGGAAAACTCCCAAGGAAAAGAGCGAGCAACACACGGCGCGTGTGTGCTATGTCCCCCATGTGCGCGGCAGGCAGAGGCAGCAGGGGCCGGTCAGGAACAAGACCGCGTCGTGCCACACTACTACTGTACATCCATGGATAATTACTCCATCGAGTCGAGTAAAGGCGACGACACCTTTTCTTGTTGCTGGCTGCGCCCGCGCGTACGCGTACTCTACTCACGCAGGCACAGATGCTGCGTCCATTGGCACGGCCCCACGCGGTGCCCGCCGCGTACTCCCGTCCCAGTCCCGTCCCAGTCCCGCCGGGGGAGATCGCACGCGGCCAGCCACGCGGGGGGTACCCCTCTTTCCTTGTCGCCTTGTCACTTGATTAATCGATGCGTAGTTAGTAGGAAACCTGGGGCGGGGCCAGTTTTCCCTGGGAGGGAGGTGATCGATCGGAAGAAGAAAAGAAAAAAAAGGCTTGTTTGTTCCATTCCATGGTTGCAGTTGACAAGGGAAGGGACCAGTTCGTTTATGATGAGCAAGTTGCTGCTGCCTGCGCGCCCATCGCCACCACCACTTGGCACTCCCCTCCCAAGTTGCAGGTAGATAGACAGTGGAGCCAACGGAGGGCGGGGACACCCTACAGGTGTTTAGTGCCACGTGGGAAATAAGCTCGGGAGCTGCGAGTGAGCATCTATGACGCTCAGCACTCTCTGCGGCCGCGTGCGTGGGTACATGCATGTATGTGGGGTGGGGTGGGGTAGGGTGGGGCCACCCACAAGTGGACGGGGAATCCCGCGGGAACTGATGTTGTGTCACGCTCACATGGCCTCTCTTGCCGGTTGCCATTTCCAGGGTAAACCAATTAATCGGCTGTGTACTACTCCTAAATTAAATATAGTCCTGGTCACGTTTAGCATAGACAGGGTTGATGATTATGCCATTGTTTCTGAGTTTGTATGATCGTTGATGATCATATCGTGCTCTAGGCTCACGGCCGTTCCACCCCATTCGAATTCCAAAATGTTTAGGGGGTGAAAAAAGAATCCTAGAAAACAAGCAAACAGTTTGCGAAAACAAGTGCACCTTCCAGAGATATAGTATGAGCCACTTATTTAATCTATCTTTTGACCTGAGAAATGCCCCTGTCTTCGGTACTGTACTCCACTTGTACCGTATTGTTTTGGCAGTGGCTCCCACCCACTCATATGGTAGTAGTAGTACTAAAGGCTCTCCGTGTCACCTCCATAGAGTAGAAAACGTTCATGCATGCATTCACACATAATAACTGTTGCCTTTGCTTATCTTTTCCTTGCGTGCAGTCTGTGGTGGGCCTATTTCTCCACGGGTGCTTCCCCTGACCCCTGCCATGTCTGTTGCACAGTGGCAGTGGCTCTATTTCTCGCTACAAATTTAGTGCACAACAGAGGGTGGACATTCAAAGACGGTATAGGAACTACCACGAAGTTTTCAACCGTCAGATGTTTTCACACTATCACCACGGTCCGTTAAATCCAACACCATTTCAGTTTAATTAATTAGCTTAGCTGCTCTGCTGCTGGACTTAGAGAATCGCTTCAGGAAACAAATATAGCGGCAGGCTCATCAAAACCGCGCATCAGAAATGTTACTCTCGCCAGTAAGGTACGGCAGTGCGTGCGTTGGTACAGTACTGCACATCGTTTAGGTACGGAGAAGATAGAGTATGCCCACCATCATCCATCCAGGGATCACCACTTGCTCTCTCTCTCTCCGACGTCAGTGCTTCTCCCGGCGCTGACGTAAACGCGCAAGGATGCATGAACCTGGCCAGCTTCCATGTTGCTTCGCTTCGCCAACAGCCAATGGCGTGCATGCTAGCTCTGACTTCACCACAGATCAGACCCCACTAGTAATTTTAATCCCTCTAGAAACGGGGGGCTTTTTAGCACCACGCAAGGCGCTCCCTTTTCCAATTTCCACGCCCACAAAGCGGCAAAGCGCGCACGAGTGGCTAAATATCAAAATAAAAATGTTTCAACCTACACAGCAGAACTGGACTTTCACTGGGTTCTACTATAGTGACAATAATTCTCAAGTTTTTTTTTTACTGAAGTAACAATGGTACTGAAGACGGAAAATGTACCATGTACCAAGGTAGGAGTATTCTTCTTGCTCAAGACGGAAATTTAGTGCGACAATACCACTTGAAAAGTCCACTGATCCATCGGACCTGAATAACGGCGGGAGAAATGCTTGAGCGCACATGCGCCAACTTTGGGATACAATATTTGTTCTCTCAGGAACCCTTCGTAGTTTAGAGTTTCTGCATGGATAGACAAATATCTCCGTTGGTTGGATCGAAGGCCAGCTGCTACTACTGCGGTTCCAGTTCAAGCATGCAAAGGGGCAAGATGGAATTGGTCAGCATCATGATTTCTCAACAAAATGATAGAATTAGAAATTGGTCAGCATCATGGGCAACTGAGCTTATAAATTCCACATCGATCTCTCCTTTCAGGTCTAAGATTCCTGCAGCGTTGGCAGGGAGTGCCAGCGGCTTAATGGGTCTTGCCAATTTTTGCTAGTGACCCGTTAGTAGTGACTTTGAAATTTTTGCATGCTAATACAAAATAAAAATGGCCAATGTGGATGGTCGGGTACGCGTCTATGTGTATCCCTGGCAAGAAGGGCCAGTGGAGCTGTGGAGCTGTGGAGGTGATGCATGATCACTACCACAGTGCTGATGGGTGTATTCTACCCCATCATTTTCTAAGTTTAACGTTAATATTCTAAAAGACATCTTACGGTATTTCTTTAAATTTCTTATTAATGACAAATTACTCCCCCCCCCCCACCCCCACACAAACAACACACTCATCCTCTGGTTCGCTCCACCTCCCGATCTCCTCCGCATCTCGTCTGCCTCCCCTCCTGCTGCCGCCGGATCCCGGCGGGCAAAGCCCGTGCAGGGACATGATGGCGACGGCGGAGCGTCCCTCCGTCGCGGCTTGAAGGCTTGGCTATGACGGTGGATCTTGACCGGGCGCCTCGAGACGACGTTGTTAGAGTATTACATATATAGTCATGTAACCTTTCGTATTTACCCTATTATATAAGGGGTTTCCTGCATATATTCCACACCTGTATATGTATATATACTAGCCTAACATGGTATTAGAGGTAGGTCAATTTTTTGCACGCCGCAACTCGTGTTGATTGATCCGCCTCGCGTCGCCACTGTCCTCTGTGGCCGCCGCTCCTATTCCTTGTCGCCGCTGGCTCTCCACGCCTGCTCTTCTCCTCCTGCAGGCCAACGCCTGATACAAATACCAAAAAACCAAAGCCTGATACAAGGAGCGGAACCGTATTGTAAGAATGGCTCAGTGGACCGTGCAAAATTCACAACACACCGGATACCACACCACTCATAGCCTTAGAGCATGTTGGATACTCCTGCAGGTAGCAAAGAGCAGCGAGGATCTCCTCTTAAACCATACAACAGAACAACAACCCGTCGGAAACAACAATACAGTATTTACAGTCTTCGAGACTTTCGCCTCAAACAGTAGGCGCAAGCGAGCTCAGCGCAGCCTCGCCGAAGTTTGCCACGTGGCAACAATAAACCCATGGAACGACACGGCTATAACCTACAATGCCAGTGACGAACCTCAGTTCTGAACAGTCCGAGCACCAGCCGCTTTGATCCTTAGTCCAATCGTGGACGGCTTCAGGCTTACCAAAGTGCTCATGGACAGCGGAAGCGGGCTAACCCTCATTTACGAGGAAATCATTAACAAGATGGAAATTGACAGGAGCCGCATTGAGCAAAGCAGCACAACCTTCAGGGGAATCATCCCTAGTCGGGAGGCGCGATGCGTGGGAAAAATCACACTGGATGTGGTATTCGGCACGCCGGAGAATTACAGGTCCGAAGAAATCACATTCCAAGTGGCCCAGTTCAGCAGCGGATACCACGCCTTCTTGGGGCGGGACGCATTCACGAGTTTTCAGGCTATACCCCATTACGGGTACATGAAACTCAAAATGCCCGGGCCCAACGGAATCATCACTCTAGCCAGTGACCCGGACGTCGCACTCCGCGCCAAAAATAAAACCGCCGCTCTTGCCTTGGAAGCATTATCAGAAGCCCTTGCGACCGAAGAACTAACAACGTTGCGAGCAACAGTGGACAGAGACGGCGTGATACTCGACAAGCGACCTAAATCCACCTTCTTCAAACCCGCGGACGAGATAGTCAAATTCCAGGTCCACCCAATGGACCCTACAAAGACAGCTTCAATTGGGACACAGTTGAACCCCGCAATAGACGCCGCTCTGCAGGATTTCCTGTGTGAGAATTGGGATATCTTCGCCTGGCACCCTTCAGACATGCCAGACATCCCACGCAGGCTAGCCGAACACAGCCTCAATATACTGAAAGGATACAAGCCAGTCAAGCAGACTCTTAGGCGCTTCTCAGAGCCTAAGAAGCAAGCCATGGGAGAGGAGCTAGCCAACCTACTCGAGGCCGGATTCATCAGACACATCAAACATCCGGATTGGCTAGCTAACTTGGTAATGGTACCAAAGAAGGACAAATCCTGGCGCTTATGTGTCGATTTCAAGGACCTCAATAAAGCTTGCCCTAAGGATCCCTTCCCCCTCCCACGCATTGAACAAATCATCGACGCCACCGCGGGACACGACTCAATGTGCTTCCTCGACCCATACTCCGGATACCATCAGATCAAGATGGCGGAGTCCGACCAGGCCGCAATGGTCTTCATTACACCATACGACCCTTTCTGTTTTAACACCATGCCTTTCGGGCTCAAAAACGCCAGCGCAACCTATCAACACATGATTCAGACATGCCTGGAAAAACAAATCGGCAAGACAGTAGAGGCCTATGTAGACGACGTGGTCATCAAAACAAGACACATTGAGACTTTAATAGACGAGTTGAGGCTTACGTTCGATAACCTCCGAACATATGACATCAAGCTCAACCCGGAGAAATCTGTCTTCGGGGTACCCTTCGGGAAATTGCTCGGCTTCATCGTTTCCAATAGAGGAATTGAAGCAAATCTGGCAAAAATCCGAGCTCTGCCACAGTTGGCTATCCCAACAGACCTCAAGCAGAGCCAGAAATTAACTGGATGCGTGGCTGCCTTAAGCCGCTTTATCTCCCGCTTAGGAGAAAAGGCACTACCTCTATATCACCTTCTTTGACGCACCGAACACTTCGAGTGGACGGATGAGGCCACAGCCGGACTGGAAGAAATAAAGGCACTCTTGGCCACAAACCCAGTCCTAACCGTGCCAAATATTGGCGAACCCATACTATTATACATAGCCGCAACAAACGAAGTTGTGAGCGCAGTGCTCGTCGTCGAACAAGAGGCGGACAGACACAAGTTCCCGCTCCAAAATACGGTATATTACGTGTCCACCGTCCTCACTTCATGCAAATCTCGGTACCCACACTATCAAAAGATAGTGTACGCGGTCTTCATGGCATCCCGGAAACTACGACACTACTTTCAAGAGTGTTCGATCAAGGTGGCCTCCGAAGTACCACTCAATGACATAATAAATAACCGCGATGCAACAGGCCGGATTGCCAAATGGGCTATTGAGCTTCTTCCGTTCGACATAACATACAAACCACGGCGGGCCATTAAGTCGCAAGTACTGGCTGACTTCGTCGCCTAATGGACAGAAGCCGAACTCCCTAAAGAGTACGTCGCGTACTCAAATTGGATCATGCATTTCGACGGCTCTAAAATGCTGGCCGAATTGGGAGCGGGTGTCGTCCTGACATCCCCCACCAGAGACATGGTTCAATACGTACACCAAATATTATACACAGACTCCAATAATGCAGCCAAATATGAGGCTCTGTTGCATGGTCTTCGGATGGTGGTCTCCATGGGCATCTAACGCCTCGAAGTACGCGGGGACTCGAACCTCCCAATATCTCAAGTAAATGGAGACTTTGACGCCAAAGACCCAAAAATGGCGGCCTATCGCAATGCCGTCCTCAAAATGTTAGCTCGGTTCGAGGGGCTCGAATTCCACCATGTGGTCAGGGAAAATAACCAAGCGGCCGATATCCTCGCCCGCATTGGCGCTAAATGCGACCCCGTCCCACCCAATATCTTCTTAGAAAGGCTGTTCAAGCCGTCCGTGGCATGGGAGGGGGAGTCCAGCACTACTAGTCAGGCTCTGAACACAACCCCAGTTTCTGAACCATCTGACATAATCGGAGGCTCTGCCACCGAAATAACACCTTCGGCCCACGAAATACTGGCTGTCATCGCCCCGTGGACCGAGCCCTTCTTGGCCTACCTAAATAGGCAAGAACTCCCTGAGGACCAAAATGAGGCACGTTGTATTGTGCGACGCTCTAAGGCCTACAAAGTCCATGAAGGAGAGTGTCGGTGTCAAAACAGGCGGATCTCGGGTAGGGGGTCCCGAACTGTGCGTCTAAGGCTAATGGTAACAGGAGGCTGGGGACACGATGTTTACCCAGGTTCGGGCCCTCTCGATGGAGGTAATACCCTACTTCCTGCTTGATTGATCTTGATGATATGAGTATTACAAGTGTTGATCTACCACGAGATCAGAGAGGCTAAACCCTAGAAGCTAGCCTATGGTATGATTGTTGTTGTCCTACGGACTAAACCTTCTGGTTTATATAGACACCGGAGGGGGTTAGGGTTACACAGAGTCGGTTTATAGAGAAGGAGATCTACATCCGAATCGCCAAGCTTGCCTTCCACGTCAAGGAGAGTCCCATCCGGACACGGGACAAAGTCTTCAATCTTGTATCTTCATAGTCCAACAGTCCAGCCAAAGTACATAGTTCGGCTGTCCGGATACCCCCTTATACAGGACTCCCTCAGTAGCCCCTGAACCAGGCTTCAATGACGATGAGTTCGGCGCGTAGATTGTCTTCGGCATCGCGAGGCGGGTTCCATCTCTGAATAATCCAAGATAAATTCCGAACACAAAGGTCGTGTCCGGCTCTTCACATACTGCCGTAGAGAGAACAATAATCCACGAATCTAATCTGCTGATAGTCCTTCGTAGCGTAACAACACGCCGTGGCCCGGTAATTATTTGAACCGTTTTCTACAACCTGCTTCCGCACATATCGCGAGGCGGTCTCCTTGGCACGTCTTGTCAAACCAGAGATCGTGTCCCCTTATCGCGGGATTCTCTTCAATACGGGCGTGGGTAACCCAACCGTACCACCAATTATGGCGAGTGGGGAACTAGCAGGTTCCATTAGGCAGGTGGGGAGGCATAAAGTTTCATCGCCTCTATAAAGGGGAAAGGCTTCTTCCTTTGTACCCGCGCCTTCTTCTCCTTCTGCTCGCCCCTTTCCCTTCGCCTGAGCCCTAGCGCCCAATCATTCATCTTCCCCACCAACAAAGGTCCTCCGAAAATGTCCGGATTCGGAGCACGAGGCAAGTGGATGGCCTACTCCGTCCAGGAGAAGGATATGAAAAAGCTGCGGGCGGCCGGGTATCTGGCCAAGAAAATCGGCCACTGTCTCCCAACGGCGGGACAGATCGTCCCTACTCCGGAGCCCCATGAGAGGGCCGTCTTCCTTCCCCATTTCATCCACGGGCTTGGGTTTCCCCTTCACCCTTTTGTTCGCGGCATCATGTATTACTACGGGATTGATTTTCACGATCTATCCCCCAATTCTTTCCTCAACATCTCGACGTTTACCGTCGTGTGCGAGGCCTTTCTCCGCACTTCGGGCTATGGCTCAATATCTTCAACGTGAAGCCCGAGGGAGTCCTCGATAAGGGGGTATCCGGACACCCGGACTATATACTTTGGCCGAACTGTTGGACTATGAAGATACAAGATAGAAGTCTTCGTCCCGTGTTCGGATGGGGCTCTCCTTGGCGTGGAAAGCAAGCTTGGCGATTCGGATGTAGATCTCCTTCTCTGTAAACCGACCCTATGTAACCCTAGCCCCCTCTGGTGTCTATATAAACCAGAGGGTTTAGTCCGTAGGACACAACAACAATAATCATACCATAGGCTAGCTTCTAGGGTTTAGCATCTCCGATCTCGTGGTAGATCAACTCTTGTAATAATCATTTCATCAAGATCAATCAAGCAGGAAGTAGGGTATTACCACCATCGAGAGGGCCCGAACCTGGGTAAACATCATGTCCCCAGCCACCTGTTACCATTAGCCTTAGATGCACAGTTCGGGACCCCCTACCCGAGATCCGCCGGTTTTGACACCGACATTGGTGCTTTCATTGAGAGTTCCTCTGTGTCGTCGCTGTAAGGCTCGATGGCTTCTCCAACCTTCAACAACACCGTCCTGGGTGAGACTTTTCTCCCCGGACAGATCTTCGTGTTCGGCGGCTTCGCACTGCGGGCCAACTCGCTTGGCCATCTGGAGCAGATCGAT
The DNA here is from genome assembly GCF_002162155.2 of Triticum dicoccoides. Lineage (NCBI taxonomy): Eukaryota > Viridiplantae > Streptophyta > Magnoliopsida > Poales > Poaceae > Triticum > Triticum dicoccoides. The sequence continues at coordinate 350,503,517 of NC_041389.1, forward strand.
AGCTACGCCCCTGGCCATCAGGTCAGGTTTGGAAACCTAAACTACACTGCCGACATCCGCGGAGACTTGATCTTCGATTGATTCGGGCCCGTGTCAGGAGCACCGAATGATCATGACGTGCATGAGCTAGACCTGCAGTCGGACAGTTTTTGGAACATCGCACCTGCTATAGCTCCGGACTTCGTTCCAGAGCAGGTCGTGCCTTCCGAGGACGGGTGGATGGACCCTTCCCCGAAGTACGCACACTCATCCATTTTGGAGCCGAACATAGACTCCTCTCCTAAGGAAATATGTATTTCCGGACCCTCGGACTTGTCTCCGGCCGTATGTTCCAGACCGTGCGCATCCGTGCCCATCGAATCTAACTGGGCTCCAATTATGGAGTTCGCCGCCGCGGATATCTTTCAGCACTCACCCTTCGGAGACATGCTAGATTCATTAAGGTCTCTCTCTCTGTCAGGAGACTCTTGGCCGAACTATGTTCGGCTCGAGTGGGAAGCTGGCGATGAAGAAATTCGTTACCCACCCACCACCCACTTAATAGCCACGGTCGATGACTTGACCGACGTGCTTAACTTTGATTCCGAAGACATCGACGGTATAGATGATGATGCGGGAGAAGAACAGGAACCACCGCCCACAGGGCGCTGGACTGCCACCTCTTCATATGATATATATATGGTGGATACTCCCAAAGAAACCAAGGGCGATGAGGCAACGGGAGATAACCCATCGGGGAAGAAATCAAAACATGGGTGTCATCGGCGCCGCTCCAAGCCCTGCCACAACAACACCGACATTGGAAAAGAAAATCCAGATGGTGCCGATGAGGAATACGATCCTGATCAACCCACCTTCGAGCAAGCCGAACAGGAACAGGGGCAGGCTAGCCTAGATGAACAGGCGACGGACGGATACTTGGAGGACGATAACTATATGCCTCCCTCCGAAGACGAGGTGAGCCTTGGTGACGACGAATTCGGCATACCAGAGGATCCCATAGAGCAGGAGCGCTTCAAGCGCAGGCTTATAGCCACTGCAAGAAGCCTGAAAAAGAAGCAGCAGCAGGTCCAAGCTGACCAAGATCTGCTCGCAGACAGATGGACCGAAGTCCTGGCCGCTGAGGAATACAGACTCAAGCCCCCGAGCAGGGGATACCCAAAGAACAAACCGCTAGAAGAAGAGGCCGAAGAGCCTGAACTTCTAGTATAAGATGATGCTGACCGGCCACCCCGTGGCCGGGATAAAACGGCATATCAGGCTGGACACCAGCCCGCACCCCCATGCCGGTTCACTACGGCCCGGGGCAATATGCAGGACCTGCGAGACATATTGGAAAACAACGCAGGACAACCAAGATTGATCT